>NC_137829.1:25387148-25399648 GCF_963921795.1 Nannobrachium achirus
TTCACAATAGAACCGTGTTATACAAAATGTAATGCCTCAACTCTTAGTGCTCGTCAGGGTGGGGGGGGGGGGGGGGTCCCCCAGTTAAAATATGATTATTTTGGGGGTCACAGCCTGAAAAGGTTGAGAACCACCGAATTAGAGGGTAATGTGAGATCGGGCCACACAGTGCAGTTGCATGTTGAGTAGCAAGTAGCGAAAAGAGCCTAAAAAATAATACAAACAAACAAGGTGACCATGGACTCACTTGAAACCGATGATGTTGGGGTGCTTGAGTTTTCGCAGGTGTTTGATGTCCGTCTCCTTCTGCTCGCGCACCTTCTTAATGGCCACCTCCTCAGAGTGAAATTTGCCCAGGAAGACGGCTCCCTGAGCCCCGCTGCCCAGCCACTGCAACTCTGAGATCTCCTCAAACGGAACCTCCCACATGTCTGGAGGCAGAGATGGAAACATTTCACATGAACACAATCAAACTCAAATGTACTGCGTTTTGTAGCGATTGATGTGACGTAGCATCAAGCGTGATGTATAAAATATTATTATGTATTGCCTGTCTCAACTCTTAAATTACCTCCCCAAAATAAATGGTTCCTTGTAAATAAGAACTAGCTTGTGACCGCTCTGTTTAACCCTCTAAGGCCCAAATATAGAAATACTTGAAATAAAAAATTGAAAAAATCAGATGGTGTTGTAGGAGTCCTAATCACAGGAAAATGTAATGTTTTTTTCAAAAAAATGTTTTTGTAAGGTTTTATAGCCATAAATCATAAATCATAAATCATGCTCTAATTTACATATGGGGGATATTTTTCACAATAATAACATATGTACATGTTCTAGACATTCTAATGATCACCCAAAAAAATAGTACAGGCATTTTACTTATGTTTTTGTGAGGAATAGCTTCCATGAAAAAGTGAAATGTTGTTCGTCAAAACTCTGGAATGTCAGCGGGTGTGGCGGGTGTGAATGTCAGCCCCTGTGGGGGGTATTTATATGCAAATATTGTGGCCAATGGCATTGTAATACTAAACAATAGAATCCAATGGTGATGATTAAGTGGTAGGGGGAGCTAAAATAAAATGATTTAGACCTTTTTTTGGATAAAATACAAACGTTGTAATATTACAACAGTGGGCCTTAGAGGGTTAAGCCTGGTGTCCATATTTTGGGAAAAATGTCAAATATTTCAATCTAAAGTCAATCTACAGAATACAAGCTCAAAATCTTGTAGATGAGAGATCAGCTATTTTCGTTATTTGTTATACGATACGAGTATATAGGGCTTAAAGGAGTAGTACACCCCCAAAATGACTTTTTCTCTATTGATTACTCATGCCATGGAGACTTGATTTCAATAATAATTTTCGTTTTTTGTCGCATTCCTAAGACGAAAATTTGATTACAATAAATTAATTTGGGTCCATAAATCCATTTGGGTCCCCATCCGGAATCAATGGGAGTACATTTACTAACTACCTAATATATATACACACGGACGCACACACACACACACACACACACACACACACACACACACACACACACACACACACACACACACACACACACACACACATAAATAAACTCTCATGGTTATCATTTGGTTTTCATTGATCCACCTTGTTAGTCTATATTGTGTTTTATCTATTAAGTAGAAAAACACACATAATTAAAGGGAGCTATGCCACACTATCAGCAAACCACACCAAAGAAATAAATAAACTGGAGGCCTCGCATGAAAAAGCCATAAGTGTCCATGCATTGAGGACTGAGTCACATCCTGTTCCATCCTTGTCATGTGGTTATGGAACAAATGTTGAGGCAGGGGCGTCAATCGGGTATGGCAGGGGTATGCAGCTGCCATACCCTGGGTCCAGGGGAGGAAAATAAAAGTTACTTTTAAATATAAATCCATGAATGTCTCTTTGTCTATCTGTTCTGGTTATTATGTTGTTAAATTACAGTAAAATAACTACAAATGCAAAATTTAACTAAACTAGCCCTTACCCGTTTAAAAATATGAGCTCCGAAATGATGTGCAGTGTGTGGGTTATGGGATGTGCACTGTGCACACAGTATTTGAGGGATGGAAAGTAACTTTAACTGGTGCTTGCATGATGTAGGAGCATCAATGTAAGAAATACCCGTTTCGTTTAATGGCTACAGAGATACTGTGTCCCCCCCGCCCACCCGCCTGCGCGCACACACACACACACACACACACACACACACACACACACACACACACACACACACACACACACACACACACACACACACACACAGAGCTGGTTAAACATGTTGCCTCATGCTAGATGCAGAATAGATATGCCTCATGCTAGATGCAGAATAGATAGTAGATACACCATAAAAATGCTAATATACAGCATATGATTTGTGAAAGTGACAAACGGGCTTCACAGTTATGTCAGGTGTGTTCATATGCTAATGGTGATGCAATTTCAGATCAATTGCTCCAGCCACTGAGGACAGACAGACAGACAGACAGACAGACAGACAGACACTCACTCAGACATTCCGAAAATTATATGTTTGATGTTCACTTTAACAAGGTATTATAATTATATTCTCCACACTTTTATTCTCCCCATCTTGACAGAATGGTATATTCCCAGGTTCCGCAGGTCAGCTGCACCGGTGCAATGCATTATTGTTAATTGTGGCACGTTTACTAACATGCCAAGTTTAGCTGCACTTGAACAACCGTTCCAGGCTGCCATATCCAGCCCAAGAAACCGTGGAAACCTGTGTAAAAAACTGAAAAAAAAAAGTTTTTTTCAGACATTGTGAAAATAGCCGATCTACACGCCTCGCAGCGCGAGGCGTTGTGAGCATGTAGATCTGCTATTTTCACAATAGAACCGTGTTATACAAAATGTAATGCCTCTTTTCCATGAGGACTCCCATCTTTGCCATACCCTAGCTTTTGCTGAACTGACGCCACTGTGTTGAGGAGAGGCTGTGCTGCTGAACACACAGCACTGCTATTGGAGCACAGAGGAATGCCAGCTGACCAACCACAGGGCCCAACCCAATTATGTCTGACCATAACTTGGAGGCTGCGCGTCCAGCTATACCGCCCGGGCGGCCCCCGCAGAGGGAGTGAGGCCTCACCTTTACCCTGACCCCAATTCAAATGGACAGCTGTAGCGCACCACATAAAGCGGCCAATACGCTCTGCCCAGAGAAGGCCTAGTCAATTACGGTTTCACAGTACGTCGTTAGAAATGGGAGAGAGAGGCATTTGAGAAAGGGAGTTGAGTTGTGTTAAAAGGGCAGGAGAACTAGCATTGATATTTGTTTTTCTCCCCTCTATTCTCAATTTCTCATTCATATATATTTTAATTAATTCATTCATTCATTCGTTCATTCATTCATTATTATGTTCATTCATTATAATGAACCACAATTCAGCTTTCACTAATTTCCCCAATGCTAAGCTGTGTGTCAGCAAGACAGCTATAGCCTTGCAGTTTCAGTGCAGATTTCAGCTTGGGGAAATGGATGAAAAATGCCCCCTCCAACCGCTCTGGTACATGGAATCACTGTTGTTGGTCCCCCAGCACCATAGTGTTATTGTAGTATTCCTATTAACAATGTTGCAAATTATTGCGTGTGTGTGTGTATGTGTGTGTGTGTGTGTGTGTGTGTGTGTGTGTGTGTGTGTGTGTGTGTGTGTGTGTGTGTGTGTGTGTGTGTGTGTGTGTGTGTGTGTGTGTGTGTGTGTGTGAGGGCTATTTCACATTGACAGTTATGATACAGTATGTGATGGGAGCATGCCAGGTCATATGCCAGTTGGCGACGGTTGCTATTACCTAATATTGGACAATCGTTATTGGGAGGTGGGGCTTAGCGAAGGGCGAATTTGTGTCTAGCAAGTTAAAACACTTGTAAACGATGTGATGTGATGTGACAAATAAAATGAAGTTGAAGATGAAGTTGAATTGAACACAACTGACCATATTCACACGGCGGGCATTTTGTTCTTACATTATACTCGTAAATGAAACAGAAGTATAGCGTAAGAACAAAATGGCCTCTGTGTGAATTAGGTCCATGCATCTCAATCCCTAAAGACAGTACTGTAGTAGGAACTGACCTTGCTGCTGCAACTTGTACTCTGTGGAGTAGGTCTTCCCTATGATGTTCCAGACAGGACGCAAACAGCCAAACAGCCCCTCCAGGAAGCCCCCCGACCCAGGCCCCGCTCTGTGGAAGTGCAGCTTGATGTCGTCGGGGTGTGGGTGGTGGTGGTGGTGGCCCTGCCGACCACCTCCGCTGTGGTCCATGTGTGGACAGTTCCCCTCTCCCGTGCCCTCCTCCCCTCCGCTGCCACAGCCCACGTGGTCGCAGGAGGCCGGCGAGCCAGCCTCCTCATTGTCCTGCTCCTGGAGCTGGAGCACACTGTTGTCAAAGTGTCCCCCTTCACTCCGCACGGAGTCCTCGTTCAGTGCCGTGTTGGGGGTGTGTAACCCTCCGCCCAGAACTGAACCCTCGTCCTGGCCCGGGGGCTGTGGTGTCTGCAGGGGAACGGGCAGGTGTGTCGGAGGGGCCAGATCGGTGATGATCTGGGGCGGTGGGTTAGAGGGAGGGGCCTGAGGCGGCTGGGGTTGCTGGGAGGCATTGTTGGGCACATTGGACTTCTTCATGTTGTCCCCGACCACGGTGAGTTTCAGCTCCTCCTTCAGCTTGCCCACCAGCAGGCTCGGGCAGGAGGTCCAGGAGAGCACCTCGGGGGAGCTACCCATGGTGCCGTGCATGTGCATGGGCTGCCTGGCGATGTGGGAGGGGCGTGTTCCTAACACGCTGGTCTGCCTGGATGCCGGGGCAAGTCACCTGTAGAATAGAGAGAAAGGGATAATAAGACAGAGTATATACTGTAACAAATCAAGCATCGCAATAGTTAAGGCAATACAATGTACTAACATGCTTATAGCTCTGGTCATTCAACTTGCACTGCAATGACACAAATGTGAGATAGCTGGTTTACATCAATTGATACAGTAGGGTACAGTATATTGCTTCATCTCAGTGCGTCTTTTGATGTGGGGTGGATAGGGGCGGCGGTAACATGTCATTAGGTCGAACACCCTTTGGTCCGACCACCAAAACCTAACCTTAACCCTAACCCTAACATAAAACTATGCCTAAACCTAACCCTAACCCTAACCCTAACCTCAGTAACCATGACGCGGGTGATTATCTAAACTCCCGACGCTCGCGGGTGATTATCTAACCTGCCGACGCTGTTCGACCCAACGACCTATGGGGCAGTCCCCAGGGGCGGCATGGCTCTGGGGTAGATTTGCCGTCTTAGAACACGGAGGGTTTCTGAAGAGTTCCCAGTTCGATCCCGGGCTCCCCCAGAGTTACTGTAGAAGAGTCCTTGAGCAAGACTCTGAACCCCTAGTTGCTCTCGGTGCGACAGGTTGGTGCATTGCATGGTTTCCTCCGCCATCTGTGTATGAATGTGTGTGTGAATGGGTGAATGTAATGCACAATCTCTGTAAAGCGCGGTTTAAACCCTCTGCAATTGGGTGGTTCAGTAGGATCTGTCCGGTCCAGGTAACAGAAAGTGTATTTTAATGGAAGTCTGTATGCTTTGTTAAGCCTCCTATTGTCTGCACAGAATATCACTATTTATGTCTCGTTTGCCTTGTCAGGAGTCAGGACTATGGTCTACAGTATCTGAATAGGTATTGGCTCATTGGTGGGGATTAAAAACGCTGTGTATTAGGTCCGCTGAGAGCAGAACATCTGGCATGCACAGCCTATTCTTACTGCATAACGGTTAAGGCTTTATCATAGTCAGAGGTGAAGGGTGATGACCTAAACTTTTAGGTGATAAGCTATCACCTAAAAATGTAATAACAAGTGGAGGCACACTGATTGGTCTAGATCAACCAATCAGTGAACGGGGGGAGTTGTCTGAAGGTAAAAACAGAGGAGAGATGTCGGGGTTTGTGGTGATAGAACTATGTTGACGTAATGTTGTAGTTTTCTGACTTTAAAAGAAAAGAAAGAAAGAAAAAAAAAAGGCTGATCACCCCAGACTGTAACCGACTGGGCCGGCCTCAGCCAACGCAAAGGCCTGCATCCAGCAGCACAGCAAAACACACCAGTTATTCTACAGTCCAGTGCATTCTGCTGCCAGGAAGAAAAATCTATAACATCCTAATCTGCTGGCTACTGTTATGCAAGTCAGGGCTGAACCGAGGGACAGGGTCAAAAAGGTAGCTTTCCAAAAAGGGAGTTCTGATAAGAGTCTAAATACACAGGGATCACAGAGCAACCAAAACACCCTGGTGACTGCAATTACTCTGGGGCAGCTGCGATGTTTGAGAAGTATAATTATTTCTGCTGCTTCAAGCGGGCAAATCCTTCACAATAAACATGTAAGCTAAAATGCTTTTTTGTAGGCAATTGTTCCATTTTTAAAACTGCAAAAAAAAAACTAAATGAAAATGCTCATACTCTGTATCAGCTCGTAGAAAAACACAAAGTACTCGTATTTGGTCATGGATAAGTGAATAGTGCACTCAAAATTGTCAGTTTAACTGATAGATTTCTGTCCGCATCCCGGCATAGGTGCTTCCCTCCCCAGGACAGGCCAACGAAGCTACAGCACAAGTGCTGTTTTCAGAAGCTGACGCCACATCAACACAGTGGGGCATGAACAAGGCATGGATACACATTGACGAAACAAGCTCTACAGTAGCTCCTCGTTGTACCATGTGCCATTAAACACATTAACCCTGGTGTCTCTATTTTGGGCATGTCAATATAAGCAAACTTCTTCAACAAATTGCAAAAATATCAGATCTACATGCTCACACCACAACCCAATATGACTTATTGTGAGCTTATAGACCTGCCTGTAGATATTGCAGATCTGCTAAATGGACCATATCCATGTGGGTCTAGGTAAATTGCTAATGATGATGATGACACGACAGGCTGATGATTAATCTTAAATTAATATTTACAAATCTGTCAGCCAGTGAGTGAAAACATACATTCAAAAAGGAGGGGGGAGGGCAGATGAACTTTGCCATCCAATGGTACTTACACTACCTAACCCACTTTGCCGCGCTGTTAAAAGGTTGTGACTGTAGCTCACCCAGAGTGTTTACAGACAAACAGAAGGCTATTTATTCTCAGTCAGACTGTGCTTATTTACCAATCTAAGAAAAAAACGAGTCAAAACACATGGCGGCACTGAAACCATTTCCCCATAAATTACCAACATTTTCATGTAATTCCCCTGAGGACATGGCCACTCTGAAACCAAATAGAATTTGAACTGAATGGAATGAGAGAGCACACTGGTGCAGTTAGGAAATATTAGGAGCAAGCAACACAGAGTGAGAGTGATGGTGAGACAGACAGAGAGAGAGAGAGATCAGCGTACATTCTGTACAGATGGAACCAAAGTCCACAAGGGAGAGAGAGAGAGAGAGAGAGAGAGAGAGAGAGAGAGAGAGAGAGAGAGAGAGAGAGAGAGAGAGAGAGAGAGAGAGAGACACACACACACACACACACACACACACACACACACACACACACACACACACACACACACACACAGACAGACAGATGAGAGCGAGAGACGGAGAGCAGAGAGGGAGTGGAAAGGGAGTAACGTGGCACAATCCTAAATCCAATCAAAACGCACCCTTGTTTACACTACACGGTAAAATCCTCAGTGTTAATTTAACCCTGATAGTGTAACATTAACACAGGATTTTACTGTATGTAGTTTTTTGGATTCATTGAATCAGAAATGTAAACAGCATGTGGTGCAGTAAGACACAGGGCTAAAAGGATAACAAACAAGTCCTGGGGACTTTGTTTCCACTGTGGTTCCATTGTAGTGCGATGGCTCTGAAATACAGACGGATATGAACACACATTTTGCCCACTTGGCACGAGTGTAATCAAATTCAGCTGAACCAGTCTCCTGACCATAACTGGACAGCTGCCAAACAATGCCTAAGGGTGATTTATTCTTAGTTGTGCACTGGTGATACGTACCAAAAAATGGCAAACTATAATATCTGGGGTGTGTTGTGAACTTGTATATCAGCTCATTTCGGGGCGGGACACCCAAGTGGGCACGCAAGTAAGTACAGTATATAGACATGATTGACTAGTGCAATGGTTCCCGAACTTTTGAGCTTGTGACCCAAAAGAGAAAATAGACGTTTGCCCGGGACAGCAAGTGTCACGTTGTAAGCTTGTAGATCGGCTATTTTCACTACTTCTTAATTATTATATTTTTATTATGGAATTTCTTAGATGTGTTTGTTTGTTTGTTTAAAAATTTCTAAAATTCTTAAATGTTTTTATTAACAAATATATATATATATATATTTCAAAAGATTTTCCATCTTTTGAAATATATATTTAATGTTTTGTAGGAAAAGAAAATTGTTTTTTTACTTGAGTTGTGACCCATAAACATTGGTCCGCGACCCATAAATGGGTCCTGGCCCAGTGCTTGGGAACCAGTGGACTAGAGCAGTGGTTCTCAAACTTGGGGTCGGGACAAATTATTTTGTGGGGTCCCCAGATGATTAGCTTAATGTCATTTTTTTGTAATACCTACAGTTCCAAGTGCTTATCAGGGTGGGGGTCCCCAGTTCAAATATGTTTATTTTGGGGGTCATGGCCTAAAAAGGTTTGAGAACCCCTGGACTAGAGCATAGACTCTGGACATCTTGTGCCTGGGTCCTCTGTGTGTGTGTGTGTGTGTGTGTGTGTGTGTGTGTGTGTGTGTGTGTGTGTGTGTGTGTGTGTGTGTGTGTGTGTGTGTGTGTGTGTGTGTGGACAGGGAATTACTACTTTGTGTTACTACCTCATGTCCCCACAAAGATAGTACAATCAGAGGAAAAAACCTTGTGGGGGCTTATTAATAGGTCCCCACAAGGTGTTTAGGGGTTAGGTTAAGGGTTAGGGTTAGGGTTAGGGTTAGGGTTCAAAATGAATGGAATGTCATGTGTAATGTCCCCACAAAGTAGCAATTGCAAACCTGTGTGTGTGTGTGTGTGTGTGTGTGTGTGTGTGTGTGTGTGTGTGTGTGTGTGTGTGTGTGTGTGTGTGTGTGTGTGTGTGTGTGTGTGTGTGTGTGTGTGTGTGCGTGCGTGCATGCACGTGTGTGTGAGTGAGAGAGAGTGCATGTGTGTGTATCTGCTGGGGGTAACCTGAGCGGTGTGAGAGTGGAGTGACTGCCAGCTGCTCATCAATAATGCAGGCCTTTCTCTTAGCAGGCTGCTGAGAGTGCAGGGGGAAGGAGAGAACAGCTCTCTCAGGTATCCGATAAATCCTTCCCTTCCACAGTCGAGACAACCGACCCGTGCGAGTGCAGGGCCCCGCGCTGTAATTCCACCCCGCGGACGCGCCTCAGAGCCGGGCTTCTGACGTGGGGCCATGGTGGGCGGACATGTTTCGAAGCGGATGGAAAGACACCTGTGCTGGCCGTGCATGAAGAAGCATGCACACATGCACGCAGGTGCATGCATGCATACATGTGGTGAGTGCGTGCACACACAGGAGCATGTACAGACATGCATTCATGTTAAAGGAGTAGTTCACCCCCCCCAAAATGTTTTTTTTTCCTATTGATTACTCATGCCATGGAGACTTGAGTTCAATCACGTGCGTCTCAGAAACGGAAGTTGGTAGGCCAATCAGAGGCAGGTGGGGGCGGGTCCTTTTGTACGCAGCCTCTAAGAACAGCTAGCGCAACATTAGCCTAGCACAGCCAGACAATCCATCCACAAGGTGGGGATATATACTGCAGTTAGTTAGCTGCATTAGTATATAGTCTGGCCAAGCCAGGCTAGCGCAACATCGGAACCGGATGGAGACGTGCCAATAAAGCTCTGTAGAATTGAATTTATAAGTCCCGGAAAAGACGCGCTGTGGTTGGCCAGTAGTCACTTTGACTGGCAGCGTAGTCTCCGGCACTCCCGGATGTCCAGCCTCCAGTTGTTGCACGTCACTCCAATGAACTGCAGCGGCGGATGAGGCATCTAGCTTTTTATATCTATGGCTATGTGGCTCAGCTGTTTGTGGGTATATGTGCATATGTGAGACTTGTGAGTATGACATGTCATACCCACATACAGAAAGCACTCATCGCCCCACTTGATCTCTCTGCTAACGCAAGTAACAATTGAAATGTATTTTCTGTATATTAAAGAGCTGGAAAGACAGGGGTAATCTGTTACTGAACACACACACTACAGCAATGATTACTAGCAGAACAGTGCTTGAACGATTCACTTCACCCTGCCTTTAACTTTTCCATTTTTAACTTAGAGTGTACAAATTTAACCAAATCGACCTTTACGGTCAATTTGGTTACATTTGTACTCTCTCAGAGTTCAATTAACACTGAGGATTATAGTGCGTAGAGGAGAGGCTGTGGTCTTAATTTGTGTATATCCATGTCTGACACTGAGAATAGGAAATGGGCTTCTCTCCGTTTCTGCCATAAATCACTAATGGAAGACCTCTATTGCCATAGAATCCCATGAATAATGTCTGCATCCAATCCACAAAGGCCTCTGGTGTCATTTACACAGTCATTTATTCAAAGGATTTTCCGAAGTGACCACGACTGGGCCTCGGTGCACTGACCATCTACTGTAACTGGCAAGAGAGAGAGAGAGAGAGAGAAAGAGAGAGAAACAAAGCATGTTTGATAAAAATGTTTTGCAGCATGCTTTTTGGGGATCAATCCCCTCCGAATGACTTACACATGATCTCAGGGGTGATGTCACAATTTAATTGGCTTGCAAAATGTGTGGGATGGGCCTATTTCTTCAAAACACCATATGTCATGAACTCAGGAGGATCCGATCAGCATGTTGCTTGGCCTCTAAAGCCCCTATCATAGTCCAAGGTGAAGAGCTATCCACCGCAAATTTTAGGTGGAAAGCTTTCCACCTCAAGTCAGAAAATAAGTGAAGGCCATCATAGTCAGTCACGGTGAAGTCCTATTCACGTGACTGACTGGTCTAGATTGACCAATCAGTGAACGGGGTGAAGAGCCTATCTGTCTGAAAGTAAAAACAGAGAGATGTGTCGGGACTCGCGGTGGAAAGCTCTTCACCGCGAGGAATGACGTAACGTTGTAGTTTTATGACTCAAAAAGACTACACCGCGGTGGATAGCTCTTCACCGCGGTGCCGACTCTGATAGGGGCTTTACACACTTTTTTGGCCTCCAACACACTTTCTCCCAACGGTTTCCTCGGGTCTTGAACGCATCGCTGTGATCAAGACAACCACACTTGCAATTTCCCCCAAATTGCACCTTTCTAGTTCCTAATTTATACTTTGTCAATCGCCATGACAAGTTTTTTCCAGTAGAAAATCTTGTTTTTGTCAAATGATGAAGTATAAATCATTGTTGAAAGTATGAGGCCCAGAAAAGGAAGAGAGTCTTTAGTAGAACCCAACCGATGTATCGTTCCTTCTGTCTGATATATTGGTCATTATGTGACTTTTAAAAACATCGGCCACATCGGCTGTATAACTGCAGTTATGCAGCCGATGTGGCCGATGTCTTTAACCACTTTCAATCTTTCCCTCCCAATATTTTGGGCTTGTAATTCTTGGTGAAAATGTTCAAGGTTTTTCACCAATGTTCAATAATAGCAGATGATCGTCTTACCCGGAAGTTATGCGGGAACGCCTACTGAGTAGCAAAAAACTACTTTCTGGCCTTGACAGCCCATACATCCAAACAGAAATCCTATCTATCTGATTGCATTAAACATGTTAAAGGACATTAAACTCACTTTGACAATCAGATTGCCACTCGATTTGCCATTCACTTTATGCATGCGCATATATCCTCTATATAAACTTTAATCAAATCCACGTTTTTTCAAATATTTTATATTTGAAATATTCATTTTATAAATATTCATATCATATAAATATTCCTTTTTTTCTTTTTTCTTTTTTACAAAATAACGGTCAATATGTAATCTGTGGCTTTGGACTCTCCGAAATTGGGATCAGCATTAGACAAAAAAAAGGATCTATAGTCTTTAGACACACAATGGCCAAAATAAAGTGGATATTGAGAATAAAAGGGAGAGAGAGAGGCAGTGCAGGGGTTGGGGGTGGTGTGAGTGTTTGAAAGAGAATTATCAGGGGCTGATCCTTTAATCCTTCAACAGGACTCTAGAGGCAGGCCTGCACATAAACACACACTCTGCCCTCCCCCTCCAAAGCTCCTCTGTATACTAGTGGCATCTCCACGGAAGGGCTGTCACAATCCATAGTATTAGATCTAGATCTAGCACAGGAAGAAATGACTGGTACTGTTACCGTATCATTCATGTATGTGCGTTAGGGATGGGAGTGGACGATATGAAAATGTCATACCACGATTATTGTGACAAAAGACATCACGATTTACGATATTATCACGATAATCAAAATCTATTATCCTGGGGT
>NC_137829.1:25404648-25797148 GCF_963921795.1 Nannobrachium achirus
CAACATCCATTATCCTGGGGCGGAACATTTGCCAAAAAATTGCAGATGGTTGCAACGTTGTGAGCTTGTAGATCGACTATTCCTTTGCAAATAGAATTGGTAGAGAGTGAAAAAAAGACTGTATCAAGTATGTATATTATAAGTATGTTTTATCAATAGAGGGTTTAAATGGTACCGGATATGCAGCTCAGCAAATAAAAGATGAATTGATCCCACTAGTGCATGACGGGAGGATGATTTCACGAAATGTCCACGATACGATTATCGTGAGTGTTTTTTATCCTAAAGTCCAGTCCGGCGAGTCAAACATACAGATGTCCTGAATAAAACCATTCAGGTTCAGAATACCTGGTCATGATGATATGACCAGCACAGAATGTGGGACAATCAAAGCTTTCCCTCATCTCTTAGACGCTGGCCCGTATAGGTTCTGCCAAGGTAGACCGGGTTGCTGTACTGTAGGTTGGCAAAAGTAAAAATCTCCCTGTCTGTCCGCCGGGCGCAGAAGGAAAAGAATTACACAAAAGTGCTCAGGGATCTGTCAGAAGTCGCAGTTGACGTTGTAGGCTATAATCCCTCTCTCCACCGAATTTCGATTCTGGCTGGTGCAGTGACTCAACTAGCTGACGAAAATACCTGGTGGTCGCTGGAGGGGAGCAGTAATGCAGCCTGCCTACCTGGTGTTCAGACAGGTGCTGCTGGGCTAAAGGGAACAAGGTCAAAGCAAGCACTGCTCTGCTTGTCAGAGCCATAGGGAAGGTGTCAGGTGGAATCATCTGGAACGTGCATGTGGTTTGTTTTGAGTGCTGGGTTTCTCTGGGGGGGGGGGGGGGGGGGGGGGGGGGGGGGGTCATACTGCTAGAGCGCTATCACTGACAGACAGACGGACAGATAAACAGAGGGCTGAAAAAGAGAGGGAAGTGAGATGGCTCATTTGCCAGTGAATTAAATTAACCTTTACACTGTGAAATCTTCAAGGTTCACTTAATTTTGAGAAAGTACAAATGCGTAAAACTGTACCCAGTTGGGTCCAGTTTCAAAATGAAAATCTGTCAAGGAACAAATAGGCTACACATTGCAAGAAAACAAACACTAGTCAGTACAAGTGCAGGCAAGAGGACATACTTAGACTCAGACACTGGTGCATGCATAACAACCAATATGGCCAGTGACAGTGATACAACACACACACACACACACACACACACACACACACACACACACACACACACACACACACACACACACACACACACACACACACACACACACACACACACACACACACACACACACACACACACACACACACACACACACACACACACACACACACACACACATCCGGTACCAGCCCGAACCGGAGAGAATAATAAATTAGTGTGTGTGTGTGTGACGTTCAGTAGCGCACATGATCTCTTCTTCACGCTTAAAAATGTGAAGAAGAGAGCATGTGCACAACTGACACGTCTCTCTCTCTCTCTCTCTCACACACACACACACAAGCTCACACACACAACCATGCACGCAGCAATGTACGCAGCCATGCACGCACACACGCACACTCTCAGCAGCAGCCAGCAGGGCAGGGAGTTCGCAAAAAAAAGAAAAAAAAAGAAAAACACTATATAATCTGCAACTGTCACGCACGCTGTCCCCTACTCCTCTGCCTGGCCCCAATCTGTGTGCACGCCGGTCACACTCGATGAAGCACTCCATGGGCTCTATACTTACACACTCACTATGCTGATCCATCCAGAGAGAGATGATGATGACCATGATGATCACGATGATGAATGCAAACAGACAGAGTGATACACAGGGGTCAAGGAGTGGTACAGTAGGAAGCCGGATAGTAGAAAGCAGGGGATAAACAAATAAAA
Source organism: Nannobrachium achirus (assembly GCF_963921795.1). Lineage (NCBI taxonomy): Eukaryota > Metazoa > Chordata > Actinopteri > Myctophiformes > Myctophidae > Nannobrachium > Nannobrachium achirus. The sequence goes on from NC_137829.1 coordinate 25,406,532, forward strand.
TAGACTGATTAAGTATACACAGGAAGAGGGAATAGGCCACAAAGACTAACAGAAGTGGGTTGAGAAATGAGAGAGATGTGGAGAGACTAGTGGTCGCAGGGAGATGCGACAAGGGAAAGAGGAAGCAAGAGCAGGGAGAGCAAGAGAGAGAGAAAGAGAGAGAGAGAGAGAGAGGGGAGAGATGAACAGAGGGACAATGAGGAGAGTTGGAATAGAAGCCGGTGTTTCTTTGCTGCTGTTGAATTGGCTGTTTGCAGGCTGCACCCACACAGCTCTGGTGGGAAACACTCCCAGAGCGACAACAAAGGACACAAGTGGAGCCGGCTCCATGTGAACTGAGTCCGTCTGCCCTGCGCGTGCGGCTAGGGGACGGCACAGACACGCACAAGCACACGCCACACACACACACACACACACACACACACACACACACACACACACACACACACACGCAGTCACGCACACAAACATACTGTACATACTTCATACTTAATATTTGTGATTTCCATTGCCTGTATAACCTTAACCTTAAACTAAACAAGAAATAAAAACGGGCTATTGAGAAGTGAGGACCAGCAAAATTACCTCACCTGTCTATGATATTTCCTCGTCTTTTTATACTATAGTGAGAGTGAGGACATATGGTCCTCACAAAGATAGGACAAGCTACCCCCACACACACACACACGCACACGCACGCACACACACACACACACACACACACACACACACACACACACACACACACACACACACACACACACACACACACACACACACACACACACACACACACACACACACACACACACACACACACACACACACACACAAAGCCCACTCTGAATAGCAGCTGCTGCCACAACAATCCCCCTTGTGCTCTTTTAAAAGGGCCGTCTTGCCCGGCTCGCCAACAATGAGGGACGAAGACAAGGCCCACACAAAACAAACACGCATCTTGCAGGAGGCTGGCCGTGACTGACACCACGTTTATGGTGGGCGATGCGAAAAATGAAAACGTAAATTAAAAAGACAACGGGGGTGTGGGTACAGGGGGGTGTTACGTTTTGAGGAGAGGAAATGAGAGAGAGTTGCATCGCGTTCTTTCATTTGAAGACCAAAAGGAAGCCAGGAAATCAATACATACAGCAGTGCATCTGTTATGTGTGTGTGTGTGGGCAGGGGCGTCGCACAACATTCTGGGCCCTGGGTACAAGGATTCACTGTGGGGCCCCCATGAATGTTCTTCATAGGGGAGGGGTTTAACCCATGGGAACGCATTATTACGCATTATTCTGTGCTTTAACTATTTAAAAATAGCAGATCTACAAGCTCACAGCGTGGCATCGAGTGCTGCGCTATGAGTTTGTATATCTGCTATGTTTCAATAACTAAAGTATAAAATAATTCCAGGCGCCTCCAACTTGGGCCCTAGTACTCAGTCCCACTTTCTCCCCCTTGTGACGCCCCTGTGTGTGTGTGTGTGTGTGTGTGTGGGGGGGGGGGGGGGGGGGGGGGGTACTATCTCTACTTTCCCCCTTGAAAAACATCACAGATGGATGTCATCCCCATTTGGATTCTCAAAACGAATCCTGTTGAAATTCTTTCAGCGCTCAGGCAGAAGGCCAGCTCTCTGAAAAGGGAGAACAAAGCTCACTGATATAAATGTGGAGCCAATGTTCACTGTCTGCTCGCTGGAGAATGACTGGATGTGTATCTTTGCTCTGAAGCCTGGCTGCTGGCATCCTGCACCGTTACATAAACAAGGACACACACACACACACACACGTCACACACACACGCACACACGCACAAACTTGCATACACGCGCACGCGCACACACACACACACGCACGCACGCACGCACGCACGGACGCACGCACACACGCACGCACGCACACACACACACACACACACACACACGCAGAGCCTTCCTAGTCCTACTGTCTTAACAAGTTAAGACAGATCCCTGATAGAGACGAAAAGGATAAACAGAGAGAAAGAATAAAATGTTCAGGAGAGAAATGTAGACAAGACGGTATAGGCCAAGGCAAAAGGCAAACTACAGTATGACGTATGAAGAGAGAGCCTGATCTGTACATTGTACTGTATAGGGCAGGCTATATAGCATCCTTCATTTCAGCCCAGGGCTGCGTGTTAGGCTTTGTATGGAAAAGTCAGAGTCTGTCCTCTCTGGCAGGCACGTGCACACATAGACATAAAGGGGGCTTGAGCCCCTGCCCTTTTATCCGTCTGTAAAAAGTGCCCTCTCCAGACCATTAATGCAGTTTTTACTATGGTGAGAGACACGCAAATACCGTCTTTCCATGCCATACCCGAAGGCAGCATTCAAGCCTTGTCCAAACTCTCCTGAACTTGAATGCAGCATCTTATGTTGAAAGAATTGACCTCTCTGTGTAGAAATCCATGCCATACGCCGCATCTCCAGTATTGACATGATTATGCTTTGTTCAGTGTGGTATCAAGCACCGAAAATAGCCGACCTCCAAGCTCAAGTTGTGAGCTTGGAGGTCTGCTATTTTCGATATTTTCACCAAAAGGCCCTTTTAGAGATTTCAGCCCCTGCCTCTCTAACATTCTCTGCACGTCCCTGCTCTCTCTCTGCTATCAGCACGGTGTGTTTTAATGTCATCGGACTGGTGGTGGTGGTGGGGGGGTCTCTCTCTGTATATATATAGCATTACCTTCCCCCGACAACCTGTCCTTCATCAGAGGGCACAGAGAGAACACTACTGCATCAAACACCAGCAGAGAGAGAGAGAGAGAGAGAGCATCACTGGCAGTGAGCTGCTGTTGCCGGAGTCCCAAAATAGCTCCTGTATACGCACGCAGGCAGCGCCGGGACCCACTCGGCACGCTCCCGTAATTGCAACACCGGCGGGCGGCGGCATCCGTAGGTGTACACATATGACATGTCACACACAGCGCCCGGGATGCTACGGAGCATTACGTTGCGTTAACCAACTGAGTCACAAGCTAGGGTTTATGAGCACATACACATGCGAAAAGGGGAGACACATGTGCACACTGCACAGTGCACACGCGGAAACAGAAACTAATAGTTAGGCACACAGAGGCATACACATACTGTATATTACGCAGACGCAGACACACACACACACACACACACACACACACACACACACACACACACACACACACACACACACACACACACACACACACATATTCACCCACGCAAAAACTATGTGTGTGTCCAAGTAGACGGCACTGCACCAGTCCATTACTCACAGCAGCAGATGCAGCTCACAGACGCATGTCAGATCCTTCCTCAATTCGGACGGGGAGGAAATATACCCCATGTCCCGACCGGCGGGCTGGGGAGGAAACACTAGACTGACGGACGGACAGTCGTGGCGAACATGAGAGGGGAAGACAGACGAGAGAGAGAGAGAGAGAGAGAGAGAGAGAGAGAGAGAGAGGGATGCAGGGGGAAAAGGTGGTGCTGGTGGAGGATAGACACATTCCTAACTGAGTCCTGCAGTGGACACTCTGTGAGTGGATGAGCAGCGTCACCAGCAGCTGCTCACGTCATGCTTTTCATGAATGGAGACCGGCTGACGCAGAGAGCACGAGGAGGGGAGGGGAGGGGAGGGGAGGGGAGAGGAGAGGAGAGGAGAGGAGAGGAGAGGAGAGGAGAGGAGAGGAGAGGAGAGGAGAGGAGAGGAGAGGAGTTTGTAAGGGATGGAGGGAGGGATATTTCAAAGCAGAACGAGCTGGGAACAGCAGGTTGCTTGGGCTGGTGCCTGGCAGTGGCGTCTAGCCCTCTGTAAGTAGGGCAGGCTGCTGCTTCCTTGCATGGGAGAAAATCCTGTTGTAACGGATCGGTAATCGGTACCAGGCCATTGAAGATGATGTTTTCACCCCTGTGTGTGTGTCTATCTGTGTGTCTGTCTCTGTGTTGTTCTCTGTCTGCAACTCATCATGTATGCGTGCAGGGTTGCACGTGTCTCCGAAAATAACACAGGCGTGAGCGTGCACGGGCAGTAGCTCCTTATGTGTGAGTGTAATTCTTTTCAGCACCCTAAACACCTACCAGGCGATAGGAAGCAATAAACGCCTCCCGATTTCATTGGACAGAGATGCAGGTTTTGTTTGTGAACGCTGGGAAGTATGGCGGCCCCCAACCAGGCAAAATCAGGGTCAAAGGTTTTAATCAAAGTTTAAAGGGGAGAACCACACATTTTCAACAATCAACTATATCACTTGGAGTTCAGTTGTTGTGTGGAAATGACATCATCATATTTCCACAAAGCAACTCCAAGGTATATTAATGACATAGTTCAATGTTGAAAATGGGGTGGTTCTCCCCTTTAAGAAACATTTATGACACTTAAAAACATGAAAGCTAGCCTATTAAATGTCCCAACTCATGACCTATATTTGTGCAAAGCTTGGAGACAATTGCACTACTGGTGTGCCGTGAGAAGGCGAACGTACAAATTAACGACACATATTCGTAATTATAACTGTAAGATTATGATACAACTCCCCATATAGGCCATGCCTAAAACTATATTTTCTGCCATTTCACATTATCTTCAAAACGCACTTTTTGCAACTACTCTATTGGTCATGCTTTCAAAATCATTCATACACGCAGCATCCGGTCGATACCAAATATGAATCACACATTAAGGGCCTCAGAACAACACAGAGCCAAACGCAATTTCAATTAGACCCAGGGAGTGCCACAAATGCTATAAATATCACTGCTTCTTTCAGAAACTAGATTTTTCACCCCCACCAAATTAGGCACAAATGATCTTGTGAGTCATGTAACAATCAAACAGGGTTTCGAGCCCTACTGTTTGCTGGTAATTGGCAAAAGGATTAAAGAGAGGGGCCCATTTCTTACAAAAAAAAACACAACATAAGCTGAACACCAAATCCTCCCAAACCAAATTGGAAATGCATGATGAGGGGTCTCTATAGAGTCCATATCAAAAAACACATACGCACCATACATTTGAAATGTTGCACTGTATGTCATAGAAACGCTATCCCTCCCTCCCGCAGCCTTTCAGGGTCCTGACTCCTGACAGCTGCAACCAACGACTTACCCTGGCTAATAGGCAACCCACCTACTCAGGGGTGACACACCAAATTCGGGGCCCTGGGTACATGAATGTTCTTCATAGGGGGAGGGGGTTTAACCCATTTAGACTGGGAACGCATTATTACGCATTATTTTGTGCTATAACTATTGACAAATAGCAGATATACAAGCTCACTGCGCAGAATCAGACCCCCATCCCAAAACATTTAGTTCCAGGGACCCCCCAGAAGTAAAATTTGAGTTAATGTTCGCTTAAAAATACATATATTCAAAGATTTGCACACATTTTCACGACTGGGGACCATCAGTGGTCCTTGAGGAGGTTCCAAGTGGTCCCTAGCTAAATGATGGAGAGTTGGTAGCCAAATTGACCCCTATAGATCTTTAACTCTTGAGAGCGTAAAATGAAATTAAAGTAAAATTATTGTTAAACATCTCCATTACTTAACTCACAAGAAGTCTACACAATTAGAGAATGTAGAAGAATTGTTCTTTTTATTGTTTGCCTGTTGTCTCTCCTATGCTACCACGTCAATACAGCATGGAATTGTGGACACAATCTTATCCAACGATAACAAAATATAAATATTCTACGTTTTGGGGTCTGAGAGGTTAAAATGTCATCAAATGGTGGTCCGTGGCTCAAATGCTGAATAAATAATGGACCTTGATATGAAAAGGGTTGAAAACCACTGATCTACACAATATTAGCTACTTCCATACAGCAGTCTGTTTCTGTCCATCGCAAGTGGTGTAGAGTGTGTGCCTAGTCTAGGTCCACTCTCCGCTGGTCCGAGTTGATCAAAGTAATCAGGTGCTCCGGGTTGGGGAGTTCACAGACACTCTGTGCACATCTCTGGCAGCTTCAATTATTATATTATTATACAGTAACTTATGTATACATTTTAGGCTATACATAGGCCATTCAGTTCCATTATGAGTAATTTCACACCTACAACTGTGCTGGCTTAAAACGTTATCGATATTCGCTACTTCCATCCATCCAGTCTTTTTTGTCAGTCAAGTGTATATGCCTACTCCGCGCCTATTTCAGAGCACAGTGCACTGATTGACTTGTCGTGCTGTGCAAATTAAGCGTCAAAGTTGAGGTTTTCAGCCTCCAAACACTGTGGGAAAAGCAGCAGTCGCTCCTCTCCATAGACGTTGCATTGAACCTCACTGCATAGTGGCGTTTCCATAAAGCCACTTTTTGCGCATTAACAGCTTAGTCGCAAAATGTTTTTATGGAAACACTTCAAAATGCGAATAAACTTTCATTATCCGCAAAAAAGATTATCCGCTTGGAGGAGGATGATTTTGAGGCTTAATCGAATAAACTAAATGCGCAAAAGTGAATGGAAACGGGTCAGACAATACATTCGAATAAAGTATGACGTTCTAGGTCCATTTCCCCTGCCGCTTTGTCCATGGTATAGCGTTAGCCCACAAAACAAACCTGTTGTTTGTTACACACGGAGTGACACGGACCATGTGTAAATTCCTCCCGTTTTCACCTCAAGCCATCGGTGGCGAGCGAACCCTTCCTCATCCCACGGTGTTGCGTGCCTGAAGTGCCCAATCTACAAGCTCACAGGCACAGCAGCTCGCATCCACGTCTCCGCGCCGCGTTGTGAGCTTCCAGATCGGCCACCTGACCTTCCAGAGGACGCTGAAACTTCCACTGTGCAGCGACGTGACTGCGGTTTTCCCGGTGAATCGGTAGCTTTATGTATTGAGAGGAACTCTTGCCAATTTCGTAAGAGACTCGTCGCCAATTGTAATATATTTAAAAGTTATTTGGGGCCATGATGATGACTACTGATAATCCCTTCTTCCCACTACTAGACAGCGACCGAGTGACAGCAGTCAGACGTGCAGACGGTGCAGTGCTCAGGTTCGGTCTGAAAAAAATCAGCCCGATCAACTCTCGCTAATTCGAATGACACCCGCAAATGGAAACATGCTAAATTCGCTTTGTCTTAATGCGTATTTATGATAATTCGCTTCCCTAATTCGATTAAGTTTATGGAAACGCCACTACAAGTGATAAGTAACTGAATTAAGTAGTTCTAATAAACCTTTTTCAAAGCATCAATTTGTCATGAAATACGGTAGCAAGGTACAGTAAATACAGGTGTTGCCATACTAATTAAGATTGTGTTCCATTCAAGTCAAACAAGATTCAACATTCAATAACTTTATTGCCATGTCAACATAGTTGATAGGAATTTGTCTTGGTTCACTCTCAAAATAAAAACAGAGTCAGGATACCTCTATTATGCCATGTTGCCTCAGTGAAAAGGCTCTGCTACACTAAATTGAATATAGAACATGAATAAGTATTATTTGATAACACAAACACCTGTATTCACCCACTATTTTGTTTCAATATGGTTGCCACGAAAAAGGTCTATTATATCCAGCCTCCAATATCCATACACTGGACAGAGGAAAGCACTGGACACCATAAGAAAGCAGTCTGCAGCAAAGATGCAAAGACAGGGATGTTTAAGCCATAGACAAGGTAAGGATGTCTGAGAAATATTAAAAAGTCAGAGCCAGTGTCAGCTGGTAGATCTGCTATTTCCACTATTTGTTCTGCAAAGAAGTATATAGGGCATACAGTAAGTTTTTAACCACACAGATCCAAAGAGCACAGTCACAAAGTCAAAACTCAAAGTCGTCTGTAGTGCAGGCCTATCCTGTACACATGCACTGTGCTTTCTGGATCTATGAATGCAAATGCATGTACAGCACACATGCACGCATGCATCTTGTGCACGTGTTTGTATTGCACTGGTGTGTGTTTTGTACTGACCTGGTTGTGGGGAGCATCTTGCAGGTGTGATGAGGGAGCAGACTAGTTTCTCAATACCTCTTCACCTGTATCGACAAAAGAAAGAGCTCATCAAACCAACGAAAGCCACTGTGTACAAACTCGAGGACGAGGTGCATTCAGGCCACACACACACACACACACACACACACACACACACACACACACACACACACACACACACACACACACACACACACACACACACACACACACACACAGCAACAAAATAGATAGATACAGTAGATAGACAGAAAGACAGTGAAGACAAGACAGACAGACTTTATTGATCCCACGGGTGAAATTCAGTTGCCATGGCAATACCACAATTATGCAACACATGACAAATACAGAAAATACATCTGGGAGTAAAAAATAATAATAGTAACAAAAAGAGTAAACGGGAGAACGCCCAAGATTTGCATTTTTATATGAAATATAACAGATATAAATATAAATGTAGTCACAGTGTATTAACAGTATTAACAGTCAAATATAAAATCTGTCCCCAGTACTGTGGGTAAAAATGATCAGTCTAACCACAGTAGATAACGAAAAATCTATATGAAGAATAACGAAGGGATCTAAGTGTTACCTTAAACGGGGTGTACTGTAAGTGAAACAGAAAATGAGCAGACAAAATTGGATCTGGGACACACAAATTGAAGCTGATGAATGGATTGGATGAACTTGGTGACCCACCAGAAAATGTATTTTCTGTTTATTAAACAACTGGAGAAACGCTGACCTTTAATTATTTTAACTTTTTGTTTTAACCAACAAATACAGCTTACAGCACCTTTAATTATATCTACTTTATAAGTATATACTGTATATACATAAGTCTACAGAGCAAAAAGGAGAGGGACATACAGTCTAACCACAGATTGACTGAGCATCTTATTCACTGCATAATGAAAGGGACAGGAGAGAAAAGGGGGGGCTAGGAAGAAGGGAGTGACTGATGAGATATCATATCAGCGGGGTGTGTGTGTGTGTGTGTGTGTGTGTGTGTGTGTGTGTGTGTGTGTGTGTGTGTGTGTGTGTGTGTGTGTGTGTTAAAAGGGACTTGTGATTGAGTGGGAGGGTCGAAGGCTCAGGGAACAGATGCTCCTTCCCCTTTCATTACGGACCCAAACCTTTGGGGTGTGGAATGGGACAAACAAAGAAGGGTGGTGGGTGTACGGTATGTGAGTGTGTGTGTGTGTGTGTGTGTGTGTGTGTGTGTGTGTGTGTGTGTGTGTGTGTGTGTGTGTGTGTGTGTGTGTGTGCGTGCGTGTAATGATCCATGGAGTCAGGTGGGGGGGGGGGATGGGGAAGCACAAGAGTGGCGTTTTTTGTCCAATCTCTGCCCTCCAGGCCACCAGACCCCAGCCAGCTGGGGGTTGTCCAGGAGAGGAGGCTAAAGCAGTGGCCTTTCAACACACACCCTATAAATGGCATGAAATTACATTCAAATGAGTCACGGCGCAGATGGCCAGGGACAAGTGGGTCAGACTGGACCAATGTCAGGCTAAACATCGGCACGCCATGGTTGAGCGTTGGCTCTGTCCAAAACCAAAAAAACTGCAGCTTTACTGAATCCAAAACTAATATGAAGATATCCTAAATGAAAATCAAATGAAATAAAACTAGAAAATGGGAATATGTATTTTACTGTTATGGTTAAAAGATAAAACATTTACAGACTTTATGTGAACCTGCTCATCTGGAAATTGTTAAACAAAATCACATCAATAACTTGACTGGTACAACTGTTATTGAATAGAAAGCAATGTTTATTTTACCATCATGCCATTTTATTTTGAACATATTGGCATTGGAGCTGGAAGTCAGGGGATGGGGGTACTTGGCTTCAGAAATCAGTATAAGGGGGTACTGCACTGCAGCCAAAAATGTTTGAGAACACTGTCCTAAAAAATATAAACAAGTCCCTTATATCAACCAAAATGGCTACTCCAGCAGACAAATTATAATTTTGTTGTTGATGATGATGTAAAAGCACACAGCAGGGGGGTTCCCGCAAACTAGAATTCTAGTTGTACATTGACCAGCCAAGTTGAAAGAGAGACAGAACACAGAGGCAGCGAGTTCAGCTATCAGACCTGTTTGCTTTGCAAGATTGTCTATCTCTGTTCTATAACCAAAAATTCCAAAGGTCAAGAGATCACAAGCTTGTACGTGCTCATGTGGAAACAGGCAAAGCCACGTAGCATTAGGAAAAGCACGCAGCAACTCCCTTAAGCGCATGTTCTCCTGTACAGCTGATGATCTTTCAATCTTTGAACATGAATAGAGAAATTACACAACAAAAGAAGAAAGCTTGTGCCGTGGCTTTCACCATTGCGGCTGGGAGAGCACTGAGATATGTGAAATGGCCAGGGGCTAAGTGAGCTGCTCCAATACAGTATATAGAAAGAAATGATAGGATAGTTGCTGGCAAGCTAATGTACAGTTCATACACTGCTGTGCTCTTTGAGTCAGAGGAAATATAGCACAATGCCCATTAAAACAAGTATTTCAAAATGTCAGTATTTGTAAAGGTATTACAAACATCAGAACCCCAAACCAGATGTAATCTGCACATTCAGAATGTGCAGGATTCATTTGTAGACAGTAGACACGATATGCTACTGTACCCCCACAGAAAGACTTTGATACTGTGTTTACATTGTGATAGAATGGAGATAACAAGGCCAAACAGTTTTGGGAGATCTCACCTCATTTTCTCAGTTATCCATATTCCAGTAGTGGTAAAGCTTGTATTCCCCATCCTAGCTGACACACAGCACAGACCGACAACACTGTACCAATAGTCAGGGCCTGGCCTCTCCAGCTTGTAAGTCACACTGGTCTAGCTCCGTTACACACACTCATTACTATTTCACCAGCAGCGGAACAGCAACACTGACAGCTCCAGTGTCTCCCACATAAATAAGAGAAAAAGCATCATCGGCCACACAGTGGTTTACCTTTCCAATCTGCCAACGCACAGCACAGCAGTCACGCACAGCCATGCTGACTCTTAAGCATAACGTACGACTACACGTATACAGTAAACAAATAATAATGCATGGTCGGGGAGGCCCATATGTTCACCTCTACTGTACATTTCAGGCTGTATATTTTAACCATAGAGATTAGACAACATTTGTTGATGCCAGAGAGGGAAATCTAAATTATACCAGCATTAAGGAACTAAAACAGAGCAGTGCAAGACAGGTTTGAAAATAAATAATTAATAAAACACATAATAAATCAAAGAAGTGAGAGATACAAATGATAACTGCAAGGCAAGCACATCTTCTACAGTATGCTCTAGTATTTGCTGGTTAAGTAACTGTCAATAAGCCATCTATACAATAAACTTAAATATTATACTGTTTTGTAAAAGCGAGGGCCTTTCTCAACCTCTGTGATTGGCTTAAGATGAACTAATGAGGGCCTGGGCCACAGGGTAGTGGTCCAGGCACCTAGGCTGGTAATACAGTGTCGCAGGTTCGAGTCCCGATCCTGACGACCTTTGCTGCGTGTCCCCCCCCCCCCCCCCCCATCTCTGTCCCCGTTTCCTGTCAGCCTACTAGCAAGGCAGAAAAAGCTGAACTATTGAGGGATAACCAACACAAGTCTTCCCTCTTTGGTTACTCTCATGAAACAGGGTAGGTCTGAGCGCATAATATGATTGCCCAAGCATTTGTTTTGTTCACCATTCTAGCAGTAAATGTATGAGGTAATAGCAATTGGTTCTAATCAGTCTTGCAAATTGTCTTTCAATAATTGCAAAACCTTGGTCAGGAAGTTTAAATTGCTTTTAGTTTAGTGAAAAATAGGGATCGACCGATTATCGAAACGGGCGATAATCAAAGTCGATATTCATAACATTTATTAATATCGCAAAATATCGATATCGAAAAGCAAAGAAAGTTGAAAAAAATCGATATCTTTTTTTATTATTTATTTATTTTTTGCATCTTGGTTACTGATTTTCACCGATTTCCTGCTGCGGAATAGGTTTTTAACGCTATTCTAGTAAGTGGCGACTAGATGTGAGCCTTTAGACATTTAGGATGGGAAAAATATATAAATTAATTAACCACTATTTCAAATTGGGGGATACATTTTTTTCTTTTTTTACTTAAAATGCATATCGGTTCATAATATCGGTTATCGGCCTCTTTGATCACGACTTATCGATATCGAAATCGAACATGAAAATCCCATATCGGTCGACCCCTGTGAAAAAGCGACAGACAGAAACAGGACTGGCTCATTGGTTGGAAAGGGGAACAGAGGCATGGCTGAGTGAGTGGCTGTACACACAAATTCTGATTCCGAGAGACAGATAATGCTAGTGAGATTACAGTGAAGGCCGGGTCCACCAACGGCCTGGCCAAGCCGCGCTGCGCTGTGAGGAAATTACATAACAATGACTGTTCACTACTCCCAGTGGAATCTGTCCACAACAATCCTCCCTCCCTCAATCGCTCCAACCATCCAGATTCCCATAATCATGAATTCGGAGTATAGGCAGTAGGAGGAATCATAACAGTGGAAAGTATTGTCAGGTTGCTGCATCCCCCTGCCCCCCACCACTTCTCCACAATACTAGATACCTGGTAATCCCATGCCTGGTTCATGTGGGATTGCGTAGCGTGCAGGGCTTTATATAGAACCCAACAACAGCAGCACATCATGTTAAGTACAGTAACAAGATGTCTTGTATTCAATTATGACTCTTGCAATTCCACAGAAAAGAATGGCGGGGAGTCAAGTCGACAGAAGCCAAGTGAACACACCCCTCCGGAGCTAAGACGATACTCATAATGCAGCCATCAGATTTGCAGGAGGTTATAGGGGGATGGGGAGAATTAAATTGATGGGGTGGGTGGAAGTGGCAACTCTAATGTGGAGCGAGAAAGAGAGAGGGGGGATTAGGGAGGAGAGGCAGGGGGGTGGCAGGAGGTGATCGTCTGGCTGAGATTACCACTGTGGGGTGGAAGGGGGTAAGGTATGGGGCCGCAGTTGCCAGCTGCTCAATGTGCTGTGTCAGACTGAGCGAGGGATGCACAATGTCAGGGCAGAGCTGAGGGCCGAGCATGGTTGTGGGGGCAGAGGCTACCGCTACTGTGTATAATATGCACTGAAAGGACACTGGAGGATGCAGCCCATAGATAATGTACATACTTTATTCTACATGAATACACAGAGATACCACACAATGCATAAAAGCATGTGCATGCGCACGCTCACGCTCAATCACACACACGCACACGCACACACGCACACGCACACGCACACGCACACGCACACTTACAATATATAGCCGGAGTGCCTTGTGTGTGTGCTTGAGTTGTCGCTCATCCACTCGTGTGTGTTAATGTGCTCCCCATGAGGTGCTGCAGGCTGGAGTAATTATAGAAACTCAGCTTGCACAGGGATCACAAGAGAGCATTACATTTACAACCATGTATAGATAGTGCACACTCATGATGAATGCACATACTGTACACATTATGTGCACGCACGCACAGTAAAATCAATCCACCTGCATGTTTGAAAGCAGTATTCCAGGCAATTACACTTCCAAGAGAAAATACACACTGTGTGATCTATCATCCCAAATGATTTAATGCTTCAGATATGCATAAATATGTTAGTTATCACTGTGCTGTCATAACCATCTGATATGATGGTGGCATGGCGACAGCATTCAGCATATTTTGGTGGCAAAGCCATTATTATAACAGCAGCATTGCCACAGTGCACAGATTTGAACGAACCCCTCAAAGCCACAACTGTAAAACCTCTGGCCTCAGCGCTGTGGGGCTTAACCCAACTTGTCAATCAATCCTCTAACAGTCTGCCCAATAAACCCATGGCAGATGCAACATTCTATCTCCAACATCGCCAACAGAACCAGGCGGCCAAGAGGACGGAATATGCTTATTTTCTTCATCAAGCCAAGTCGTACTGGCATTTAGGAGTCTCCTAGTGTGACACACCGGGCCAGGATGGAGAGTACACAGCACAGTAGGGGAAGGATGAGATAGAGTCAGGGCCCTGTGGAGCTCAGACAGTGTCATTACAGAAATGTCACTCAGTTGGAAGGAAAGGAGAGGGTGAGAAGAGAGGGAGAGAGAGGGGCTCAGCCATGTATGTTCACAACCCTCCTGTCCAACGTTTGCCTGCGTGTCATCATAGGTGAAAATGTATAAAATTATAAAATAATGATTAGATTTTTTCCAACACAAAGCCAAACATAAGAGCGGTTAGCACCACTCAATTTTATATACTAAATAGCTCAAATAGAAGATAAACTCAACATGTCACAATGAGACACATTGTTTGTAATTTTGGTATGACGACGTGTCCTTTTTATGCCCGTAATGGAGTTCTGTGTCAGGCATACCCAATATGGAGTGTAGGCGAATCTATGATATATTTATATCAGCGCACTCCATATATTGAGATTTGAGAATGCAATCAATGCATCGATATTTTTGGCGACTTCCCACTTGGCGCATCACGTCCTCGGATCCTCATCGATACGCACACTGAGTATGAGTTGGTCGGTCGCATATATGGGCTACCTGGGATACAGGGGCATGCCCATATATGGGTATATCGGTCGGTCAGGGGTTCTGGACAACCGGATCTCCATATATGCATATGGGTGTATCAGGTCGTCGGGTTTGAAGTCCTGGTTGGACTTCAAATGGTTGGTTCGGAGTTACGTGAACTACACACACACATACAAAGATTTCACACATTTATAGGAGAATTATCTTTTAATTCTGTATATACCCTCACTGTTTTCTATAAAACAGTCCTCTAAAATAGCCATTATAGCCATGTCATATACCGGTAGTCTCGCTCAAACATCGGTTTGGATGCCAAAGTGAAATAATAAGTCACAGTGTTATAACCTGTTAAAAAGAGTGCTAGTGTGCTTGCATGTGAAACAAACAAACAGGTTAACAAGAAGCCAACATCCTACTCACTGTTATGAAACAAATCTCAGGGCTTACTCATGCATCTTACAGCTTGACAGTTGACAGCATACACACACTTCCCTTTCACTGAGCCCTTTGCTATAAAAATGAGACCTAAAACAAACACTGTAGGCCTGCCTAGTCTCAAGGGCTGGGATTACAGAGATCAGGCCAGCTGCATGGCAGCACTGCTGCTGCTACACATGTCAATTATATAAAATACAGCTTCCTGTCACCACCAGCATCAGAGCCCACCCCCTTTCTATGTCAACGCTCGACCACGCTTCGGACTGAATGATGATATCTCAGATGTGTGCGTTCCCCTGACAACTGGACAAGCCACGTTGCTATGCAACAGCGTCACTGAGGGCGACCCTCTTCTTCAGGACAAAGGGGCCTAATTGTTGAACCGAGGACCAATAATCTTAACATGTGATGTTATCTGCTCCTTCCATTTTTACATTTCTTTACATTTCTTTGGAAACTGAATGACAAGAAAAGGCTAATAATACCTGACCCTGATGCGTGGTTTCTATTCCAGTGGTTGTGGTGCTGATCCACTAAGCAACCCCCCCTCTCCCAATCATCGACTCTGTAATGTGGCTAGAGATGGAAGCATGTTTTTATCCAATAGTGACAAACGTATCTGTTGATTAACAGATGATGGTGCACTAGCATCTGATGCAATGCCAGCTTTCAAAACACACAATATTCTAATGTACCGGTAGGCCTACTTTATGGAGCCAGTTGTTACTACACCAAGAACACTTCAAAGCTATTGTAAACAAATGGCCGCAGATTTCTCCATAAGTGCGTTGGTTATCACATTATCCTTTTGCCTTTGGGGTATAGCCCTAAAACGCAAAACCACTCCACGCTTGGCTATTCACACATTTACAGAGCTGGTGTTAGGTGACTTTGTGCCATAGTTAAGAACACAAAGAAAACATGAGAGCGATGTAGCCCTTCAACACGTTTGCGGGGGACTACATTTGGCTGATTGGTGCCTTTTGTGACCTGTAACTGCACCCTGCACCACTCAGCTGATATAGCAGACAAGCAGCAGTTACAGGAGCCGTAAGCCATTGGTGACACACGTGGACACACTTACTGGAAATGTCCCAGTCAGCACAATGGAGTAGAACACAACACCGCTCTCATGACAGTGCACAGCATCCAGGTGTCACACATGCAGCAATTCACATATGGCTCACTCACTGACAAACCACAGCACGGGAGTGAAAAGCAGCAATCATTGGAACTTGCAAATCTGAGTAGTTTAGATGAATGCGATTCAATGGTTAATGACACATTTCAAGATCATGATATAGTGCCAGTGTATAGACAGCAAGCAGGGAATACTGTCTGATGACTGGTTTATATAAATTGTAGGTCTATACATACATTGTATATTGTGAAAGGCTATATTCCTCTATTCCTCTGGCTACATTATGTAATCCATACCACAAAAGGCAAAAGGGAAAATGCTTTGATAACAATCAAACAAAACAAAACAGATCTTCAGTTATGTGGATATTCAGCAAGTATCAGGTCGACAATATACCATAGATGAGATACAATGCAAGAAAACACTCATGAAAATACAACAATAATAATAATAATAATAATAAGAGGAATTGTGGCATATATTGATCTAATATTCTAGTCTTTAATACAATACTCCAATTTGCCCCATCTCTTGCATCAGCACAATAGCCTATAATTTCCTACTAGGCTGCTGTACCACAACAGACAAGGGAATATTGTTGTATGCCGTTTGTGCACGCACGCACGCACACACACACGCACGCACGCAACGCACGCACACACACACACACACACACACACACACACACACACACACACACACACACTACACTGCATATGTACACAGCTACACACTACATAACTATAAGCGTAACATTTTCACCGTTGTGCTTTAAAATATACATAGGCTATAATATGTATTGGAGAGAGAGAGAGAGAGAGAGAGAGAGAGAGAGAGAGAGAGAGAGAGAGAGAGAGAGAGAGAGAGAGAGAATTGCTACTAGCAGCACTGTTGGTTACATAATAATGATGGTGAAAACGCCGAACACCCGGCCGGTGTCAACAATTTGAGCTACCGTTTGTTTGCAAACTACTAGAATGAAAAATAGTTGACAATGACATTATTAAATAGACCAACTTCTATTACCAGTGACTTACACAATGCGTTGCATATAAGAGTGCATAATTCTATTATAAACACTAAACAGTAGCCTGGTGATTATTCAATCTGTAAAGTGTAAAGCCTCAATGCCTTAAATGAACACAGAGAAAGCCGCTTTAGCCATTTAGGCTACATCCCACAATGAAACCATGTCCATAAATACAAACTGTAGTCATCTAAACATTTTCACCGTTGTGCTCTAATAGTATACAATCTAAAATATACAACTAATAAATAAAGAATGCAAGGTACCGTTCTCGTCGCTCTGTTGGAGGTCCCATTCACCGTACGCGTCCCCGGCTCGGTCCGTCTATTTACTGTATAATCCAATGGTTTAATCCATGTCTTGTGAGCCTCAGCGTCACTTCCGGACTCTGTTCCAATACACCTGTAACCTCTGCATGCGTTGCATTGATGTGGGATAAAAATAGATCCTTCACAACGGGGTGGAGCAAGTAAAGGCAATGGTTATCACCAAATGATGAGACCACACTGACATTAGATTTCAGCACTGACAGCACAATAAACACTGCGCGAGATCGCCATCCAGAACATCCTTGATCCTTCAGAAAGAATATATATACTTTTATAGCCTGTCTAGCCTAATCGTATATAGTTTTTTAAATATGAAGCTCAAACTTATTGTAGAAGAAAGAACGACAGGGAATCGGGAATGTATTGTTGTTGCGAGGGCGTTGAACCGATACTGCACTAGTCTATTCTGGACACCTTTCATTCAGCCAATGAGCGCCCTCAGGAGTCGGCTCCGTAACTACAGGAACGAGGTGGGCTTGACAGATGAGACAGAAGGAATATTCTTGAAGTTTGGTGTTGACTTGTTAAGATGACACAGACAGACAGATATTGTATTGATTATGAACTGAATTAAGAAAAAAGCAGACATGACACTCGATCAAAGCAATTAATTGTGGCTTATTTTATTTTTTATGCAGCAAATTACTCCATAAAATGTTTAATATATTATTTCTATAGGCCTAGCATATTTACATTCAGTTATGCCTATATGCGGGCTAATGGCATTCATTGTAAAACTATATTCAGTTATGATTGTGTAAATAATCAATATTAAGGCTAATGGCGTTTGATTTGATAAACTAACATGAAATATACTATATCATATGTATTGTGTGTGTGTGTGTGTGTGTGTGTGTGTGTGTGTGTGTGTGTGTGTGTGTGTGTGTGTGTGTGTGTGTGTGTGTGTGTGTCTAATTAACTCCTTGACATGCCAAAATGAATAGAAACAGGTTAAAGTGCAGATTTGAAGGCATATATTTATCATACTGTATTCAACATTAAAGTGCACAGTAGTTCAGTGTGTGCCACATAAATCCTGATCACAGTACCAATATGTGACACATAACAGTAGACTATATGGCATTTTTCTTACAGTATCTTGAGCATTTATGTCAGATGCTGTCAGTGCAAGTGTATTTAACATTAGTCTTGATAAATGAAAGGCCATACTTTAAGACATAATTTTAAAACCTGAGGACGGATCACAGCATTTAACAGTAGCCTATTACAGTCACATTGTCAGAACTTCCTGTTGTGCAGCTCTGCGACCCTTCGTAGAGCGTCTCTTTGGTGTGGGCACAGTTGTGTTTTACTGCTCAGTTCCTGCCACAGGACAAGCTCTGCTGTGCATTGGCTACTGGCCACCTGAAGAAACAATTAACCCAAACCATTCAGTATCATACAAATACAGAGGATTACGTGAATAAGTGTCAATGCATAGTAGAGTTCCTAAATTCTGCCCGAACCAGAACATACCCGAACCCGACCCGACATTTAGGGCAGGGTAGGGTAGGGCCTAAAATGTAGGCTATGCTAATTAGTCTGACCGGGTAGGGCCTCGGGCTCTGTGATAGAGTTCTCTAATTCTTTCCAAACCCAACCATACCCGACCCGACCTGACGTTTTCGGGCCAACTAGGGCCTAAAATGTATGCTAACTATTCGGGCCGGGTAGGGCCAAGTTAGGGCTGGGCCTAAACTTTCATGGCCTGTTGAGAATGCATAGACACCAGTTACCTATTTTATTAACCCGGCTTTCAAATGTTATAATTTTCTACTAATACAGTTGCAATCGCTTATTTAAAATGGTGGACATCTACATTTGGAATGAAACCTTTTGCATTGTACAAACAAAAACCTTTGAGTCCTCACCATGTGGTTGATGTCTGACATAAGAATGCCCTGTCTGTCCAGATGAATGTTTAGGACAGTGCTTTCTACCCACGCATGATCTGTATTCCTGCAGTCATCCACGTAGCCCTCAAACACCTAAAGTATAAAAAGGATGTTTGTTTAAACA
Organism: Nannobrachium achirus; assembly: GCF_963921795.1. Lineage (NCBI taxonomy): Eukaryota > Metazoa > Chordata > Actinopteri > Myctophiformes > Myctophidae > Nannobrachium > Nannobrachium achirus. The sequence continues at coordinate 25,426,004 of NC_137829.1, forward strand.
CCTCTGCATTTGGCATTAGTTTCATTATCAGTTGCACAGAAACAGGAATTTAACAGATGAGGGTTGACAAGAGGATGGCATTTATACCATCCTGAAATGGAAATGTCAAAGGTACCATGTCAATAATAGCTGACCTTCCAATGTGTCCTTGAGCAAGGCAGCTTATTGTTACCTTCCCCACATAGGAGTGTCACATAAATGGCATAAATTGTAAGTCATTTTGAGATTTTGTTGAAACTGCTTACCTTGGTTCCCTGTCCGGCCTTTGCTTTTAATTTTTCAAAGACCTGTTTCCCCATGATTCTTTTAAGCGTCACTGGAAGGAGCTCATCAGATTGGACGGGCCCCTGACAAGAATCAAGTATGACGTTTTTATTATCATTTTTATTTATTTATACTGTATCACTAAGTATAAATTAACTTAAGCACCTTAAGTCAAAGCATAAATTAAACCCAAGTTTAACCCAGGCTGGCCCAGCCAATCTGAACAAAACACAGTTCTAAAAACTAAATGAACAAACTGCCAAGCTCACCCCAGGCAGGGTCCAGGTCGCTTGAGTCTCATTCCAAAGAGCCAGAAACTCCAAAGAAGATCGCTCAGCATCTCGCCATCTAAAAACACATTTAGAAGGGCTCAGTCACTCAGTTCATCATGTTTTTTCCATTATTGGTATACAAAATGCTGTTGATAAACTATGATACACACTGGTTTGAGCACAAAACACACACCTACCGTGTAAGAACAGGGTCTATGATCAGGTTGCCACCCAGGTGGCCGAGTACACCTCTTCCCCTGATGCCCGTTCTCCCTCCTGGGTTTCTTTTGACAGGATTATAACAAGAGAGATGAGTAATATGATATATCAAAAAACATATTTGTTATAATAATACCTGTTATTCAATGTCACATGTCTCATTGCAACCGCCAGGTCGCAGTTACTATCAAAACCTCCACCGGCTGTCAGTCTGTCTGTCTGTCCGTCCGTCAGTCAGTCAGTCTGTCAGTCTGTCAGTCTGTCCGTCACATCACACTTTTCACCTACTCATATCTCTGCTGCCGTTGCCCCTCACATGGCCCTCTTCTAGCGCTACCATGAGGCAGATTCTTGCAAGACACATTTTTGGACACTGCTCCAACAGATTTTGCCCATATTCCCTCCTGATTGGCTACCATTGCCTTCTAAAGATTGTGTATGCGACCTGGCGGTCGCTTATCTCCCGATTTAGGGAGTCTTACTGGTATGGTATCATACCTGTAATTATCCAAGAACAGAGACTCTGATCTGTAAAGGAAGGGAAAAGAAAGTTTTAGTGTAGATTAGGTAATACCTTGACACTGGTGCCTTATCAGATGACACAAAACCTCTTAGGATCCAGGGTGTAGTTGATTAACTTTAAATGTGATCCAAGGAAAAATCTATTTCAAAACTGTTGTCTTTGTTTACATAAAAACGTACCCATCGGTCTGGTCTTCCGCATTTTCGGAGACATAAAAAGGGGGCATGTATGAGGTAAAGCTGACCTAGAAAAGAGAGGATATTACATATTAAATCCAATAAACCCAAACGGTTATCATGCAGCAGCCATCTAAGGACCAGCTACAAAGTCTCAGCAATGATTATCAGGTAATGAATGTCAAGTACCTCCCACGGCACCTTCTCCTCGGGCACCGGAAAGCGGGTGACATTGCTGTCTGGGTAATGGAACTGCCGGGCATTCACATGAAACTTGTCACTGTCTCTTTCTGACATTTCTCTCCTTGTTTCTGGGGAGTCACTTTTTGAGGCCGTGATTGATACTGCCGAGGAGACAAGCAGTTGAGGCAAAGTCGTGTCAAATTCATTGTGACACGCATTTTGACGTGTGTGTACGTGTAGAAGAAAAGAAAGTGTTAATAAAATGTGTATTTCAGATACAAACTCAGTTGTGGTGGTTCCTCTTTGGCCACACGACCCTGAGATTTGAGACTGTCCATAATCCACTGCAGAGCTTTGGCTGACTGGAAGACCTGATGAGAAGAAAATAACTGGGTCAAATACTGTCACTCACAAGCATCCAAATGGCCCATACGAACACGAGTACGATTGAGTGCGTCAAGAACTATGTCAAGTTGTGAATCAACCCTGCAGTCATACAGCAGCATAACAGTGACTGCTTAAGGCAATGTTTTACTTTGTCGTATGTCCGCATCGCTCGACAGAAAAGACACAAGTCATGTAGAAAAGACATCTAATCGTTTTTGTAAAGTGACGTGCAATGGCAGCAGATGCCAGCAGCAGATGCAACATCAGCAATAACTGAAGATGGGCTGACAACCTGCTCCTCGAGTTGAACTAGTCTTTTCACCAAGGCAGCAGAGCTTGTCTCTTCCTCCTGCTCCAACTGTTCTGTTATGGTGGTAACCCTGAGGACATAAACAAGCACATACCTTTAACAAGCAACTTTTGGAGTGAATTTAAAGAAGGGGGAAAAAACGTCAGAGCATGGAGGCACAGCTGCATGTTGCATTGCCATCTCAATATACAGTATGTATATTTCCAGTCAAAGTGCTATAGAACAATGGTTTCAACAGGGGGTCCGGGACCCCTTGGGGGTCCTCAGAGTTACTACAGGGGGTCCTCCAAATCCTTGTGTGATAGGAACTTTTTTTCACCCTTTTTTATATTATTAACCACAGGAACCCTAGCGTCCATATTCTGAGAACTTTAGCCAAAAATAGCAGATCTACAAGCTCACAACGCCTCGCAGCGCGAGGCAAAGAGCTTTGGAGGGGGAAAAAGCAGACTAAGTACAGTGAAAGCTCAAGTTTATTAAGTACCAGGTATTGACAGTTCAAGTGGTCTGAAAACACAAATTGACATGAATCCAAAATACATTGATGATTGTGCTGTCAAACAATAAACTATATGGCATCTCTGAAAAGGTTATGGGGGTCCCTGCTTCATCTCTCTGAAGACCCCTGCTATAGGACATTTCTAGGGAGCTAATAAAGGCTTTTACTTTTGAGCTGTGTCTAGAATGCGGCGCTCCATGCTCTGACTGTGAGAATGCCGTGTGGACACCAGGTAGTTGTCCTTCATTAAGGCCTCCCAGGACAGCAGTTCCTCTTCTTCTGCTTTAGGCAACTCATTCTCTGAGGGAACACAGGAATAAGCATTATTACATTATAAGTGGTCCAGATTTTTGAAGCGGTGAAAACCGCTTCCAATGAATGGCTTTGTGTGTATCACGCCCATATATGGTCATTTCAGTCCAGAATGAAGAGGCTTTTTCAAAAACAGAATGTCCGTTTAATTACCATATATGGTGATCTCAGTCCAGAATGAACAGGGCTTTTCAAAAACACAATGTATGTTACCTTATGTCCATATATGGTCACTCCAGGCCAGAATGAACAGGCTTTTCCTGTCCCACAGAATGTCCGTTTAATTACCATATATGGTGATCTCAGTCCAGAATGAACAGGGCTTTTCAAAAACACAATGTATGTTACCTTATGTCCATATATGGTCACTCCAGGCCAGAATGAACAGGTTTTTCAAAAACAGAATGTCCGTTTAATTACCATATATGGTGATCTCAGTCCAGAATGAACAGGGTTTTTCTAAAAACACAATGTATGTTACCTTATGTCCATATATGGTCACTCCAGGCCAGAATGAACAGGTTTTCCTGTCCCGTACGTGTAAAATATCAGTCCAGAATGAATAGGCAACCGGCTCTCCAGACAATATCCTTTAATTTATTTATGTATTTATTTAATTACAAATTCTTATTTTAATGTATGTGTTTTAATCTATATATTTTTTAAACCTATTATACCAACTGTCATACCAGCTCTCCAAATACATTCAGAATAGAGGTTTTATCTGTCCACCGCTTCACTTCGAACCGAGGTTTGATTTTTTTTTTACCCTAACACTCAAGGCATATAAAATGCACTCATTCCATTTCTCTCTTGCATACAAACACAAAAAACTTTTGGGGACATTGCGATGACTTAAATTAATTTCATATCTCCTTAACCTAACCTTAACCATAGCCAATCTAACCAATACCCGCAGCCAAAGGTACAGCTCCTCAATACCTCCAAACCCTGATCAACCCCTACAACCCCACCCGTTCACTCAGATCAGCCAACACAGGGATGCTGACAGAGCCCTCGCTAAAAACCCCAGGATAAAAATCCACTCGTCCTAGACAATTTGCCCTCCTGGCCCCCAAACTGTGGAATAAACTCCCTGTCGCACTTAGAACTACAGACTCACTCCATAGCTTCCGCCATGGACTGAAGACTCAACTCTTCAGACTCCACCTAAACCCATAGGACTACTGTAACACTCCCATTCCCTCGATGACCACACATGAAGCTAGAAGCGTGGTATTGTTTTTCTAGATTGATATTTCTATGCATTTGTTGTATTGTTGTTGATGTACTGACATATTATCTTGCTTATTATATTGATGTTGATGTATATTGACCTGCTTATTGTAAATCGCTTTGGATTAAAAGCGTCTACTAAATGCCTAAATTGTAAATTGTAATTGTAATACCTTAACCCCAACCTTATGAAACAGCAGTTAAATCAAAATGGGGACAACAATTTGACCACAATTTGACATCCAGTAGACCCCAATCAACAGGTCCGACGTCCAAAAATGTTTCCTATCTCAGGAACACACATGCACGCGCGCACACACGCAGCACGCACCATGCAATTCACCAGTATTTCACCAACATCAGCAGTTGTAACTTGTAACGCAATAACGCAAACTAACTCGGCACTTACTGAACTCCTTAGATTTGATGGGGGGCTTGCGCAACACCATGCGCCTGATGAAGATGTAGAGATGGCTGAGGATGATGAAGGGAGGAGGGGCAGCGGGGCGGCTGTAGTATTCCTTGATCAGCTCATACCTCTGGAACTTCCAGATCCTGTCCGTGTTGTCCTGCACCTGCTGGAAGGTAAAGCTACGAATGAACAGAGAGGAGGAGACGAGGAAAAGACAAAGGATTGGAGTCAATCCACGTTTATCAGTGTTAATACAGGTCTTTACCACTAACACAGTGATTGTATAGTTTCAGAGGACTTAGATTATGCTGCGTAAGCTGTATGGAGTAATTTTATTGTGATTTATTTTCCCTTTGTGGAACTGTAAAGAACTGATTACAAGCTGTTTTTGATGATCGGCTCCTGTTGTGGTGGGACAAAGGAACCTAGCACCTAGCCTTCATTTCAGTTGGCATGAGGGTGAATTTGGACTTTTGGGTGAAATGTGTTCCTTTAACCTGAATTTGAAGCACTTATACTTACATACTGTACATGCCTGCTTTCACATACCGGTACGCTATCTGAATTGGTATACTATATAATTACCTTCATTTGTTTATTTGTTTTCATTTAACCTGTTCTCTATCTATATCCCTGGTTTATATTCCTTTGTCCTCACTCTGTCTCTGTCCTCCCTCTTCCCACGGAATACTACAAAATGGTCTGATTCTGATACCTACAAACGTTCCAATATCAATATGTATATCCTAAGTGAGTCAGTCTCTGTCATGCAGATAAGACTGAACCAGAGCACAGGTGCATCACAAGGTAAACTCACTTGAAGATGGCTATGAGCAGGTTGAGTAGCAGTATGTTGGCAAAAAGCAAATAAACACAGAGCAGGATGATGGTGAGCCACTCTGGGAATGCTGGCATCTGGTTGTCATTGAGCACAGGACACTTAGGCTTGAGAGGATCTGTGCCATTCACACTGCAGGAGCTTATGTCAAACTCAGCATCTGTAGAGGACATAGAGGAATAAATACTTAGAGGAGAAGTTCACCCCCAAAATGACATTTGTTCTATTGATTAGTCACACCATGGAGCATTGAGTTCAATAATTTTGTTTTATATTTGTTGCATTCCTAAGAAACAGAGATTATATTAAATTTACCCCCATTGATTCTGGATGGGGACCCAAATGCATGGGCCTGGATATAATAAGGCCCTGGATGGGGACCCAAATGCATTTGTCTAAGGTGTTTTAAAAGCAAATAGACCCAAGAATAATTGTCTGAAGCAAGAAAGTAACTGTCTGCTGTGGTCAGTGCTACCACAATGTCACTTCTGTAACATGCTTTCTCTAAATGTACTACTCACTTATATACAGTATGAGTAAACTTGAAAAATGTTCCAGGTATTTGCAAATGATCATTATTTGTTTGTTAGTAGTCAGTACATCATGCAACTCAAATACAAAAAATAAATAAATAAAAAATCCCACCCAGTGGGAGTGAGTGATGCCATAAGCTGCTCAACAGTGCCACTTGAAGGTAGGTCACCCAGCGGTATTGCAGCTGTTGAGGCCGTACTCATATGGACAGACAGACATACACGCGCGGTCAGTTGTTGGAAAAAAACGTACTATAAGCGACTGGAGTCCCTGGTTGGCCAAACGAGTTAATGAATGACCATGTAATATTCGCCCATAGCTCAGTGGGTGCAGAGGTCATCTGACATCTGGTAATCATAATGGCACTGGTTCGTGAATGTCATTTTCTGTGTTTGTTCTATCACCACTGACTCATCTAAATGTTTTAAAATAATGTTTAACCAGTAAAACTCCCTAATCGGGAGATAAGCGACCGTCAGGTCGCATACAGAAACTTTAGAAGGCAATCGTAGCCAATCAGGAGGGAATATGGGAAATGGAACAGATCCATGTTGATGACATGACTTTAGAGATAATGTGCACCGCTTTGCGTGATTTTAGGCCAAAATCTGTAGGAGCAGTGTCCAAAAATGTGTTTTGCAAAAATCTGCCTCATGGTGGCGCTAGAAGAGGTCCATGTGAGAAATGAGAAGTGGAGGTTGTGAGTTGCCATCCAAGGAGTGTGTGTGCAAAGTTTGGCATCGATATGGGGCAACGGTGCCGGAGATACGAGAAGGGCAAAAGTGTGACGTGACGTGACGGACAGACAGACAGACAGACGGACGGACGGACGGACAGACAGACAGCCTTTTCATACTTGCGACCTGACGGTCGCAATAAACAATAGGAATAGAATGGTCCTTCTGCACAGGAATAGAATGGTCCTTCTGCACTCACTATCAATATTTGAAGGGACATTCCCAAAAATGGTGAGGTATGGTTCGTACACAGCACCCCGGACAATCCAGTCCAGCCGGTCCTCGTTGTGTATGAGGATGGCCTGTTTGGCCACACCGTACGCCACCACCCAGATACTCAACAGGAACATGAAGAAAAACATATCCGTCATCTGAGAGAGAGAGACAAAGAAAAACTGTTACAAGAGAGATGCAACAGTCGGAATGATGGAGGATCGCATGCTTTGAAACCAGGTGGCCTTTACAGGCACGAACAAAAGCACTGATGTCTGGTATCAGAGTGGAAATAGTCTGGAAACGTTGTTACGTTTATTATTATAACAATTTACAAACAACTGCTTTACAAAACTTTCACTGGGAAACATTGTGGTTTTCTATCCTACCAGGACAAAAAACAGCAGTACTTGGGGACTATATTGTACTAGATAAAAAGGTGTTTTGAAGCATCATGCTCAGATTAAGAAGCATCACGCTCAGATTAGCCATCAGTGTCATAAGTCAAAATACCAGAATGGACTATCCCTCATCCATTTGATTGATTGATGAATTTATTGATAATATGCAGAGAAGCAATGTACACAGCAAAACGTCAAAAGGATAGACACAAGAAAGTGGTCCCGTTGATCTTGGTGTATTGTTTGTGCGGGCGTGCGAGTATGTGTATGCGCGCATTGTGTGTGTGTGTGTGTGTGTGTGTGTGTGTGTGTGTGTGTGTGTGTGTGTGTGTGTGTGTGTGTGTGTGTGTGTGTGTGTATCCATCCAACCTCTCACCATTCTCCTGACAATGATGATCTTGGGGCCCAGGGTTCTACTGATAGTGAAAATGGCCATCAGACGGAGGGAGAAGACTATGAAGTCAATGCAGAGGAGGATTTTACCTGCATAGAACAGCTCAGTCTGTAGCCTAGAAGAGGAGAGAATAGACAGTCATAGCAAACCCAACAACTTGTTAATCTTACATCTGCCTTTCTCAGAGGGGTGACGCTCACCTAAAGGCAAGGCCGATAATGAAGAGAACAATGGAAAGCACATCTAGGATATTCCAGTACTCATTGATGTACATCCTCGCCTTCTTACGGAACCCGAATCCATCAGGGTCATGAAAAAGCTGAAACAGGAAGTATGTAAGTAAATAAGTAAGTAAGCCTTGCCGAACCATGAAGCCCACCCATGAAACAGGAAGGATGGGCAAAAATATAAACAATGCCATTTTAATTTGTCATCAGTTCATGAAGTGATGAGGATCCTCATCACAAAAGCTGTGTTTGTGCACATGCAGTATGTTATGCGTGCATTTCCGCACAGATGGATTACCAGTAAGACGCCTAAGGGCGATCTGTCTTGGCCATCTGTCTTGGCCATATATGGATTCTGTTAGTGTGGTTCTCCTAACAGGGCATCATCTGGGATACAATATATGGAGATCCCTAACAGAATCCCTTTTATGCCCATATATGGAGATCCCTGCTCCGAGTAGTTGACATCACTGTGATGTCACCTGTTTAAACCCATATATGGAGATCCCTGCTCTGAGTATCTGACATCACTGTGATGTCACAGTGATGTGTCAGGGGAACCACAGATCTGCTATTTTCAAACATTTTGTACTTTTACTTTAAAGCTATACTGTGTAAGTTGCTCAACTTGTGGTCAGTAGCTCTATAGCAAACCGCGGTCGCGTCCGCGTCTTTCGTCCGTTTTTCGCCGCGGACCGGGCCTCACAACCCCCGCGTCTGCCTCCACCTCGCCGAGATCTATCTTTGGAGGGGTCCCTGGTTCCTGTGCGTTCAGGCATTCCGGAGAAAAGGACTCCTTCACTCATGCTTCACCCAAGTATAGAGGCGAGAGACACACGGGCGCCTACAAATATGGCCGCTCTATCGTCATAGCGACCCCACTTCAAGATGCGCTGTGATTGGCCGGCAGTGTATAACCCTCGCTGTGATTGGCCGGTTGTATGATGACGTAATTTTTCCGCGAAAACCGGGGCCCGGTCAGGAACATAGAAAACATATAAAGAGAAGGCTTTAGAAGCTGAAAATAACGGAGTGGGTGTTCTAAAACTTTAGCGATTTAACAGTTAGGACAATTTTAAGATTTGTTTTATAAAAAAAGTTACATGGTATAACTTTAAGTAGATTTTGATGCCAACACTTTCATACTTTTACTCAAGTACATTTTAAGTTCCAGACTTTCACTTGTAACAGAGTATTTCTACATCGCAGTAACTTTTACTTGAATAAGATGTGCAAGTACTTTTTTCCACCACTGCGTGATGGGAGTCAACCCGCTGCAGTGGTCTTACCTGTCTGACCTCCTCGCACACTAAAGAAGTGAGCCAGATGTAGAGCAGTATCTCTGTCCAGGAGGGCGTGGTCTGGAAGTCAATCATCAGCACTACCGCAAACAGGAAGAGGAAGGCAAAGTAGGACACAATGTTCCAGTAGAACTTGACCTGAGGCGAGCTGTACAGGCTGACCAGTCTGGACCAGCACCCCAGAGGCTTCAGGGTCTTCAGAACGGGAAGGGTGCTGAGGAGAGTTAGAGTACCAGAAGTCACTGAGCTTAAATGGATAGCTTGGATACGTTGATTTATTGCGGGGGGTTGTCTGTAGATAGATAGATACCTTTATTATCCCAAGGGGGAAAATTAGTCGCCCGGAGGCAGCACAGTAGTATAAGGATATTTACATAATTAAAGAGAAGTATGAAAAGAAAAAAAAAATGTAACAGTGTACAGTAAAGAGCAAGGTACATCAAAGAAAGGGAACGAAGAATATATACATGAAAAATAATATATACATAAAAATACTGCAGAGCTACAACCGAACAGGTCTTCCCTCAAAGGAGCGACCGCCAAAAAAGAAAGAAGTGTGTGTGTGTGTGTGTGTGTGTGTGTGTGTGTGTGTGTGTGTGTGTGTGTGTGTGTGTGTGTGTGTGTGTGTTTGTTTGTGCGTGCGTGTGTGTGTGTGTGTGGAGAGGAGTTTTTAATAGCAAGAAATTAAAATATCAAAAAATAACTAGATAAAAAAGGTCAAGGTATCCCTGCAAACTCCTTGATTGCCAAATTATTACAATTTCCAAAAAGGATATATATATATATATATATATATATATATATATATATATATATATATATATATATATATATATATATTATTATTTTTTTTTACTTTTGAGTGCCCAGAAACCACTCATAGTCAGGTAAGGAGTGGATACCAGCATGTACTGTATGTACAGTAGAACACTATAAACATTCAAACACATGCATTAGCTTGCATTATGCATATTATTGTTTGCATTTCTGCTGTAAGCATTCAAATCATACAACGCACACAGCTATTGTCCACTTACGGAACAAAAGTCTTTCTACGAATGGAACTTCCTGTTACAGTCTCCATGGTGATCATCTCCTCACTCCGCTCAGCTTCTCTTTGGATGACTTCATCACGTCTTTTGAATTCACAAAGAAATGTTAAACAAAGGAAATTATAACCCTTGGTCAAAAGAAAGAGTATTTGAGTAGGCCTAATTGTTAAGTATTGTGACCGTTTATGTTTATAAAGCATTATAGATATGGGATGCATAGCAAGTGTTACCCCATTGGTCAGAAATTTTAAGACTCCCATCAAGTTGTTTCCCTACATCTATTATGTCTGGTCTACCTTTCATAATAAATAATGAATAAGGAGCTGAATTATACCAAGTGTGTGCTTCACTGCCACCATGTGGTGATAAATGTGTACAACTTTAAATTTTGTTTTTACTTTGAAAGACTGTTATTTTCAGAGAGCCACACCAGCATACATACAACAAAGTATAAAGGAGGCCACCAACCTAAAAGCCAGAAACCCAGTGTAGATAAGGGGGAAGAAGAGAAGGCAGGTCAGTACTCTCCACACAGGATTGTCCACCGCTAGCTCCCCACACCAGATCTGGGTCAACAGAGCCTGAGGGACGAAGACCCTTCAACCGGTTAGATCATCAATATCTACATCTTTCTCTATTATATTCAAACACACATTAAGACAGATTTATGCACAGAATTGTGTGCAAATAAGCCACATACAAAAAAAGTCACATACAAATAAAGATGAGGGTACTGTACTGTACGTACCTGCACCCCTGACAGAGCCACAAAGCTTTTGTCATCTGCCTCTAGGGCCAGTCTAAGGCATGTGGTCCTGCCCCAGGACGGTGAGACTCGAACCAGTAACTTCTGTGCTCGTGCCTCATCACCGCAATGGCACTCGCTGAACACACCTGGAGAGCATGCACACATGCACGCACGCACACACACATTTTCATTTCAAGGACCCTCAGGTTAAAAATAATAATACAACAAATGTATATATAGTAGACAATAGACCCCCATTTGATATGATTTTCTTTTCTCGAAGACCTCAATCTACAATGTAAAATCCTTAGCTGGAACTCTCCCTCTGACCCCTGGGGGTCCCCAGACCCTACGTGGAGAAACAGAGGTTGAAGAGATGGTGGCTTACCTATGGCATGCCTCTCATAATGATTGGCTAGCTCTCTCATTCCCTCTGCATCGTCTGCATCGCCGACCTCTATAGCCATCTTCTTCAAGATCTTACTGGCAGCCAGAGCAGCAGATATGCAGTCTCTGCACTGTACACGCACGCACGCACGCACGCACGCACGCACGCACGCACGCACGCACGCACGCACGCACGCACGCACGCACGCACGCACGCACGCACGCACGCACGCACGCACGCACACACACACACACACACACACACACACACACACACACACACACACACACACACACACACACACACACACACACACACACACACACATTTCTCATGAGTAAACGTGCATACGCACAGTCGCACACACAAGCAAAGTAAAGGCACAGTACATGCTTTTATGCCTGTTACTGTATAAGGCAGGGGGCTTCAACGTTTTCTTGCCAAGGACCCTTTAGTCGAGAGAGAGATGAACCAGGGACCCCCACAACCCATAGATACCATATAGTTTCATCGTTTGACAGCACAATCATCAGTGTATTTTGGGTTCATGTAAATTTGTGTTTCCATATATTAACCACTTGAACCGACAATACATAATAAACTTGACCTTTCACTCTGTACTTTTTCCCCTCTACACAAAACCTCTTTGCCAAAAATAGCCGATCTACAAGCTCACAATGCCTTGCAGCGCAAGGCGTTGTGAGCTTGTAGATCTGCGCTATTTTTGGCTAAAGTTCTCAGAATATGGACGCCAGGGTTCAAGTGGTTGACATAGAAAAGGCTTCTATCAAACAAAGATTTGGAGGACCCCCTGTAGTAACTCTGAGGACCCCCTAGGGGTCCCGGACCCCCTGTTGAAGACCCCTGGTATAAGGCATGTATAAAGTAAAACAGAAAGAAGGTGGCTGCCGTGTGAATATGGTCGATGGCATTTATCACCTGCTCCCAGGCTATCTCAGCTAGGTCCTTATTGTTCTGGAGCACAGCCCACAGGAAGAGGTCTCTCCCTGGGTCTCTGAAGGGCTCCTCTGTTGCTTCTGTGTGCTGGAGCTCCGCCTCACCTTTGGCAGGAAGCTGAAGAACAGGACCAAAAAGTACTGTATAGCAGATTAATTCGAAGATAATATCAATATATTTCATTGAAGTTACAGTAATTCAAGTAGCCAATAAATTAACAACCATATCATACTGTAGGTGTGGCCTTCTTCAGGGATCCTCATAGTGGTTCACTTAAATGACAACTTTGTTTTTTTACAACAAGGGTTCATATTTTAGATTGTAATTAGAGAAGAGGAAAAGGTGAGTGTTAAAATGTTTTCATTTACTTTGTTCTATCGTTTTAGCACGTTTTGGCATGCATACAAGTGGCTATAAATGTATTTCTAGACACAATAAGCCAGCGATTTCTTTATTACTAGTTACAGTAACACTACTAAGTCACTTCTGCCCATGAAAGATTGCGGTGTATGTTGGAAATGGGCTTATTGTCAGTAAAAAGACGTATTTAGCGACTTGTACGTATGCCCCCAACCACTGAAATCAAAATCATTCAAATCTCTAAAACATAGAAAGTAGTAAATGAAAACATTTTAACACTCATCCTTTCTTTTTTCTTTCTTTTCTCTAATTACAATCTAAAATATGAACCATGAAAAAAGTTGTCCTTCTGTGTTTTTATAAATGGAATGCCCACAGATAGACAGAGAGAATGGCTTGCTGTCTGCCCTTTGCTACGCCACTCACCGACACAGAGGTGTCCTCGGTGTCGTCCCTGTCCATGTTGAGAGAGTACCTCGTGGCGGTCAGAGGGTAGAGCGGCTGGGTGAACCTTCCCAGCAGGTGGCGCACCTCTTCTGAGACGTGAGCCATGGAGATGACAGAGGCTCCCATTGAGCTGGGCCGACTCCTGATGCCGACCACTTTCCCCCAGCGGTTTCGGTCATTTTTCACCCGCTTAGCCAGCTTGCGGAGGAGGTAGCAGCTGGGCAGCTGGTTGTAGAGTTCACACAGTGTGTCCTCCTCCTGGAGGAAGTGCCGCAAGGACACGCCGTTGTCCAGCAGTAGGTGGACAAACTGAGGTTTGTCGCCCACCAGTGCTGAGAACATGGCCTGTTCCAGGTCACTGGACTGAAGAATGCATGGACACAAAGCATTATTAGGCTACACTACAGTATTCACATCACTTTCATCATGACTACTTGCCATTTTCTGTTGGACGTTAGACTCTGAAACAATAGCAGAGATGTTTAGTTGACCGGGTGTATGACATATCCATCCATCCATCCTCTACCACAGTGTTTCTCAAACTTTCAAATTTCAAGGTCTCCCCTTAACTCTGACAGTATACAAATGGAACCAAACCCAGCAAGCACACAGGACCTGGACCAATCAGTGACCTCTCAATTGGGGCCAGATCAAGTCAAACCATGACTAGTCAGATCTGGCCTAGAATATCACCTGATTTCAAACAACATAAATCCTGCCCACGAAAACGGACGTCCCGGATTAATCAAAGAGAGTCCAATCGAGGCCAGATAAATATCATAACTAGTCAGATATGTACCAGAATATAACCTTATATGCTCATATTTCAACTAACATTACAATCAATAACAATAATCCTATAGTCCATATGATGTCAAGATCATCCCCATATGGGCTGTGATCTGGCCTAGTTCTGAACGTCACCGGAGTCACTGGGGGACGTTATCATAAAGTCATCATGACGTCATTTGGCTTGCTGGGAATGAACCTGTTAGGGTTCATTTGGTTTCATTTGTACACTGTCAGAGTTACAGACTTGTATGGGTCAATTTAGACCCCCCTAAAGGAACCCACAGAGTCCCTGGATTCCACTTTGAGAACCACTGCTCTACTTCCCTTTCCCGGGCCACATTTGCAAATTCTGACTGGGGGATCCTGAGGCGTTCCAAGGCCAGAATGGAGCTATAATGTTATCTACCTTCCATTGGCTCTCCTCAGTGAAGATCTCGGTTTCAGCTATGTCTACACGGTTCCAGGCCACAGCCAGCTCCAGTTGTCTCTGCAAGTTCTCTTTGCCCAGGGACTCGTTGCACCTGGAGGCTAGGAGGACAACAAAACGTATCTACATGAATGTTTTTGGCTGATGAGATTATCCAATTAGTCTAATCAGAAGGCAGTTTGCTCAAGTATACTTGAAAATGGGACAAACTCTGAGTATACCCTAATGCCCTTTATTTCATTTATAATGTGTCATTCCTCTGTGGTGCTACACAGATGTCATGTTCCAGAGCATATTAATTAGATCAATAACAAGGGGCAGACAGTTTTAGATAAAGTGATGAATCATCAAAATCCTAGTGTGGTCTAGTGGATCATAAGGATACTGGCAGAGAATGTTTGAGATCTACATTTTAGATTAGTATGCTTTTAACACCATGCATTGTGTCTTATTGGTTTAGGCTAGTCATCAGTAAGAGGCAATGTGAGCTTTACACAAGCGTACTCTATGTCCCTTATAAATCTCTCTAGATAGAAACGCTGTGCAAGTTATTTTACGAAAGAATATCTGCAATGTCTTGGGTTTCAAACTTCAGGACATTTGATATAGCAGTTTGGTCACTCAGTTTTTCTGCGAGGGAAGAGTACACCTTCTGAGAGCTTGCTTGGCACAAAGACTGTCTGTATCTCGGACATCGGTGATGTACAGTACTCTGCATTCCTTTATTCCAGGAAGGGATTGAACATCTTCGATTGAGGTCAGCCATGTCATATGCAACCATCCAATAATACACACACAAAAAAAGGATCCCATTTAACAGCGCTCTTTCCTAGGATTTCCAATTGACTATATTCACACAGCGGCCATCTTGCCATTAAGACTTGCCACCCTTGTTGTCACCCTATGTAGGTACAGTTTTAAATGCAAATTTAAAACATGGCTGCCAGGTGAATATGGTCAATAGGTAATATGTAACAGGTCCTGGTTCAGACCTACAGAGGGACAGACATGAGGCTCAGACCTTAACATTATGGGAAATCTTTTCTTTACCCTTCTATTTAACCACTTAAACCATCCATACGTAGTTGACCAGGGTCTCCAGAACTCTATACTAGGTCTGCTGACCCCCCCCCCCCCCCCCCCCCCGAACACCAAATCCCTTTCCCGAAAATAGCCAACCTCCATCTCACAATGAATTGCGACACATTGTGAGTTTATTGATCTGCTAACTTTGCTGAATGTTTTCCCCAGAATAGGGACTTTCAAGTGGTTAAAAACTAACTACTGTATGCCAACCCACCTTTAAGTAGTGCTTGAAGAATAGCCACGTCCACATCCCCATGCTTCTCCTCACTGATCCTGAACACAGTCAGCAGCTGAGGCATCCTGATAATGTCCTGTATCTGGTATAGAGAATTCACTAGAGTTCATTACAATTACCATGTTTTCACATCAAAAAACACATTGCTCACTGATCTTACAGAGCTCTGAGCAGCGTTCAGGCTTGTTTTGAAGCCTGTAATGTTACCTTCTTGGTCCATTCTAAGATCTTGAGGTCAGAGAAGGTGTCATACTCGGCACCAAAGAATTTCTTCAGAAGCTGATGTATGAGGGCAATTGTGACGCGGATTATGGGCATCCCTGCCACGTTGGCTATCACATCCGCTATCCGACCTGAACCCTCCAAGATCACGCATGGCGTGTCATTGATCATGGCATTGAAGATGGTCTGGGTGAAGAGAGAGACCGTCAGAAGAGAGAGAGACATCGAGGCAGGCTGGCAGACGGGCAGAGACAGACAGGTATACATATATGGATGATGACTCACGTTTAGAGTCCCTGGTCCTCCATCCAGAACTACACATACCGTTGGGATTGTCACGCAGCTCTCTGGAGGACAACAACATCAGTGTCACTGACAGGATTATTTTATACTTTAGCTATTGAAAAATAGCAGATCTACAAGCTGACAGCGCGGCACAGAGTCGGGAAAATGTGTGCAAATCTTTGAATATACAGTATGTATTTTTTAAGCGAACATTTGTAACTCAGATTTTGCTTCTGGGGGGTCCCTGGAACGAAACATTTTGAGATGGGGGGTCCGTATATTCATTTTGGGGGTCCTTCCACATGAAAAGGTTTGAGCACCACTGACATAGAAACATAGGTTTAAAAAAATAAAAATCTTCAAAGACTTGCACAAAATGTCACAACGAAATAGCAGATCTACAAGCTTGCTGTGAGCTTATTTATCTGATATTTTTCAATAGTTAAAGCACAAAATAACGCAGTGAATCCTTGTACCCAGGGCCCAGAATTTGGTGCGACACCCCTGGCATCGGCCACCTCACCTCTGTTCCCCAGGGGCTGCTGGGAGATGAGCTTCTCCAGGCGGCTGCGTAGTTCGATCTCCACGCCGTAGTGTCCGTGGGTCCCGTCGTCCACCAGCAGGAAGTGAGAGTGGTTGTTGTCCAGGCACGACAGCCGGCCCTGTCCTTGCTCATCCATCACATAGTGAGCAGGGAAGCAACCCTGTGGAAGAGAACGGAAGAGAACAATAAGGAGTAAATGAGATAAAAGAAAAAAGAAAAACTAAAATGGACGTATTTTAGATACTTTGAACAGGGTTCCCACATATCTTTACCAATTCATTTCCCAAACTTTCACAAAAGTTCACAAACTTTTCCAGAATATTTAATCCAATTTCCAGCCCTATATAACAATAATTCAGCTCAATAACGAGTCGTTTACTCCTATGCGCAATGAGTAGAGGACTTTTGTATAACACGGTTTTATTGTGAAAATAGCCGATCTACATGGTCACAACGCCTCGCAACGCGAGGCGTAGTGAGCATGTAGATCTGCTATGCTACAATTTCTGACTCTAATATTCTAATACTGACAATTTGGCCAATGTTGAATTTGTCATTTCAGAGGTATTAACAAAATCAATAACCAAAGACAATGCATAGCTATTTTTTCCAGGACCTTCCGGGACCCTTGATCAATTCCAAATCTTTTCCAGTACTGGAAAAATATTTTTCTAATTTCAAAATATTTCCAGGCATTTCATGACCGTGGGAACCCTGTTTGAATAAAATGGGTCAATCAAGCAAATCATTATTACATATTTCATAGTTTCAGACAGTTAATGTATCCAATGCTCATGTATGCAGGTTGGAAATATTCACATTAAGCCTTACATCTGGGTGCACCAGGGATTTCCTGTTATGGAGGGTTCCCCAGGTAGCCACTCCGATGGTCACTATCTGTTCCTGTGTGGAGCTGCTACTCAGGGCGTAATCCCTCACTGCCCTCCCTACATGTTTCATCACACCTGTATGTGTACCACCTGTGATGATCCATGCACCTGCACACACATGAAGAGTTGGGACAGAAATGGGTCATAGGTCAAAACGCAGCAAACACATCATAGGACACTGGCGGAATGGAATTTTGAGGCGAGTATCTACATACAGTACAGTTTACAGTCACGTAATCATCCTCTAATCTCTCTCTCAGACCTTAGTATCCTCTGTCTCTTTCTCTAACCCCCTGACTCTCTTTCTATCATGATTTGATTTTTATCTCTGTCTGGGCTGACCTGTCGTCTGGGCCACTTTGATAAGGCCTCTGTGGAACATGCCCTTGAGATGAGCTTTTAGGTAAAAGTTCTTGGCTCCTCCTGTGACCGAGATCAGCAAGTTGGGAGGTGTAAGATTCCACTGCTCTGTTAACAGCTGGTACAGGACCTGTGGAGAGGTGTCTGTGGATACTCGCACATACTGGATGCACACACACACACACACACACACACACACACACACACACACACACACACACACACACACACACACACACACACACACACACACACACACACACACACACACACACACACACACACACACACACACAAAAATGCAATGGATGCACATTGAACACACGCACAAAGCTTAAATTACAGCTCTGTAAAAATAACAATAATACATTATGTTGCTGAGTGAGTGTCTCACCTTGCCAGTTTTCTGTGCCTGGCCACCAAAGTTGATGTCTCCAAATGCATCCGTGGGTCCTTCACAGACATGCCTGTGTTTGTTCCACGACTCTCCCGCGAACTCCTCCGGCTTCACAGCTTCATCTACATGATGTATCTTCAGGTGGCCGCACTTACACACAGCCTCTCTAACGGAGAGGCCAGAACCGATGTTTACTCATTTACACACTGTCAAACATTGTAAAACCCTCTGGGTCCAATGACTGTACAAATGTAACCAAATGTACATTCTCAGAGTTACAAATAGATAAATGAGCACTGAGCGCTTTTACTGAGTAGACAAAAATTACATGCACATGCTAATTCCTGGAATTGGATACAATTACCAAGTAACATGTAAGACACAGATAACGTATGATACATTCATATCACATTCAATAAAAAAAACAATGAATAAATAAAGCTCAAAACACCAAGCCTGTTCTAACTAAGACAATGCTGAGCCTGTGATATGTTATTATTTCTTCTTTTGAAGGAGTTGCTCTGAACTAGAGGGAAATCACTCCTGTGATGGCATGCAACCAGCAGCATAAACAGCAGCGACAAGGTCAAGTCAGAACCTACAGTCATACCTCCGATACGCCCCCAATATACGCCCTACCTGTTTCCCTCTTCATAGAAGCAACACTCCTTCTTCTTGATGTTCTCCCTGATCCAGGAGGATAGACAGCAGCGCTGAAAGGAGGGAGACAGACTCAGGTACTTGGAGGTTGTGCTGACAGCCACAGAGTGAACAAGGTGAGGTTCCACTGCCTCAGCTTCCCCCATCCTGAAGATGGTATACACAGACCGATGCTCCTCGGATCTGGGATGGGCAGCAGTTAGGACTGACTGCTAAACATAAGGGCAGAGTTGAGCTCTGCAGGCAGCACTGTAGCTGTAGCTACAGTATACTGGCTAGCACCTCTCTATACTGCATTGGTGATGTCACAGCAGACAGAAAGATAAGTGCGGGCTGCTGAGACAGGCTGAAATAGCATGCCTCTTATTGGAAGCAGGACAGAAAAGGGACACGGCACACTTCCTGAGGATGGGCTTTAGATAAGATTGTCTAGTACTTGAGACTAGATTGCTGTTATTGTCTTCTATATTGTTATTTGTCACTTGCAGATTGAATGGCTGTAGTTACAGTATATGAGGGGTAGTAATGTGAAATGTTTTGTTCCCAAAACAAAACATTTTGTTAAATACAAAGTGATACCTACTTTACAAACAGATTGACAGTATGAAATGGAATCAAAATTGAAAAAGAAAACAATCTATTCCACACATATTTACATTACTAAATTGTACTGCAGATATATATATAAGATTTTATTTTTCTTCCTGCTCAAACCACACTTGATCTTAGGTATTTTAACATTTGAAAGCGTGCAACAGAAGTCCAGCAATTACCTGGTCATTAGTAGAAAGCACTCGATTTAGACGTACTTTCCCCAACTCGAGCTGTGCATCAGCTTCCTGTGGGTGAATTTTGCTTTCAGATCTTGGCAGCATCTCTGAGAGAGAGAACAAGAGAGTTTGGACCTAACAATGTTACGGTCTCTTTTTCCCACCATGTACTGTATGCACTGAGGAAAAGTGGAAAGCAGTAACACAGGACACATCACACCAACAATCATGTTATACTACTTTCCCAATAACTGCATGAATTGGCACTTTTGTATTCCTTATAGCTGACATGTGATAAATAATTTCAACTAGCACTGTAAATACCATATATTAAAGTGAAATGTCAATTCCAATAAAGTAAATAAATATATTTTAATGAATGTTTAAGGACCTATACTTACGGTACCACATTTTTTAAGCCTGCCATAAAACTTTGGTCCAATATGATTTCAGTGATGTTGAGATCCCAAAGATAACTCGCGGCTGCTGGACACAGTGAAGATAAGATATGCTACCCTTAACTCACACTGTAAAAAAATAAAGGCTCCTCCTACTCTGAACAATAATAGCCACCCTCTAATCCATCTTGTGAAGAAGGCTTTTTGTTGTACAGTAAGGTTTCACATTACTCTGCACCACCAAACCAAGGCAAACACTCTGCATGGTGTATTTATCAAATTAATTGGAACACACTGATGCTACCAGCTGGTGTGAATTCAACACAGAGCTTTCAATCCAGAACATGCTACAATCACTTCACTTGTAAAAACGAGAAGAGAGTTTACACATTTCATACACCAGTAAAAACATAGTGTGAGGAATGACCTCTTGTTAACATTCTTACCTTTATCACTTCCCTCAGATCCTCCTTTTCCTTGAACGAACGACAACAGAAACATCAAGGCGTTTATGATGTACAGCATACGAGGCACATTTTCAGTTGTCTGGAAGTGCTGTGCATGTCTTCTCACAACTTCACCTGCCGTTACAGTAGCTGTTGCCAGGTGACACCTCAAGAATAGGCATATATTCACCTAGGGATCTTGTTACTGAATGCTGGTTAGTTTGGAGTCACTTGACTGATTGCCATAACAATGTTAAAGACAACACACAAACAAGGCAATCACTGATTGGACAGATTTCACTGGTTTGATTTATTGATATGAATGCTCAATTACACTGCACACTGGTTCTTAGCTTCACTTCTTTATTGC
Organism: Nannobrachium achirus; assembly: GCF_963921795.1. NCBI lineage: Eukaryota > Metazoa > Chordata > Actinopteri > Myctophiformes > Myctophidae > Nannobrachium > Nannobrachium achirus. The sequence goes on from NC_137829.1 coordinate 25,447,276, forward strand.
TGCTAAACGTTTTGATCAAACTGGTCTATTGAACAGCACCTTCAGAAGTACCTGCTGCTACTTTCTTTAACCTGACATCAGGGCGGCAAGCTATGTATACACCTGCATATGATGCTAATGTTCCTAAAGGGACATGCACACATACATCTGTAAATTATGTTTATTTATCATCTATCTATCTATCTATCTATCTATCTATCTATCTATCTATCTATCAGAGAAGGGTTTATCTATCACAACATACATTTTTTATTTTTCTGCTTTGTTGTAATTGTGTGTATTTTTTCTGTTAAGCTTCCACTTCATTTTCTGCTCTGTAAAGCGCTTTGAGCTGCATTTCATGTCATGAAAGGTGCTATACAAAGTAAAGTTTATTATTACATATCGCAAGAGAGTTCCACATATCACAAAAGAGATAATTGAACTTATATTGTTATAATTAATTTAGACAATTAAGGTTTAAATAGTTTTTGTTTAGATTAGAAGAAAATGTTTTAAGCGTAGCAGTGACAAACTATAGGGGCTTTTAAGCCGTGACATCATGTTGTAGGCAGAGGAGAACTCTGCCCCCAGAGCATTTTCTGTCCCTCGCTATTTCAACAGATCCGAGACAAAAATGACGACTAAAGTATAATTCTAACACTTTCCTTTCAACAACAAAGAGAAGAAAAATGTGTAAATAGTAAAAATAGTAAAAAGATTCACGGAAACTGGGGGCAGAAATTCTCCTCTGCCTACAAAATGATGTCATACTTAACAGCCCCATTGCTACATTGTTGGTTTATATTTATTGTCAATATCAGCTGTAGCTAGGTGCAATGTTTTAGTAGGTTATTCATTGTCTGGGTTCTATGACTATTAGCAACAAACCTAAGGCAGAAAGATACTTCATTATTTGTTTACTCATTATAACATTGTTGCTATCGCATGTGACATGCGATAACAATGTTATCGCATGTCACATGTTTTCCTAATATAGTGTCGCCCTAGTTTGTACACATATGCCCTGCATTATTTGCATGTTTATGGGCCCAATACGGGCTGTAGGGTTAGGACAAGTAAATAAGTAATTTGCATCAAATGTTACTCATTTATCGTGATGGGGGGTTAGATCTTGTAAAACATTGTTCCATTGTCTCAATGAAATGCAAATAATCATAGTTAAAAGTATGCAAGTGCTATAATTTAGATAATTCATTATGATCAGACTTGTTATTGTTTATTAGTACAAGGCATTATGTGTTAATCACTGAGCTTTCTGTCAGTGTCAGTGTCATGTCTGTGGAAACCAGTTCCAAAAAAAGGTTTTGTCCCATCATCCCATGGCTTTTAGGCTATAACATCAGACAATATGAAGACCTTTGAGGGCCTGGTCCTGACCTGGTGGAGACTGAAGAATCCCAGCGAGCAGGCAGAACTGGAAGATGCTGCAATGCCATCTTCATGCTGCAGAGGGCGTACCTTGGCTGGAAAACGTGAAAATACTATCAGACATAGACAGTAGACACAGTACAAAAGTGATGAGTTATTATTGTTTGATAATAATAAAAACGAATTGAATGATGAAAGTGCAAAAATAAAAATCATCTGAACATTTTAATTTGGTAAAAATGTGCCAGAAATTGCAGATTGACTGGAAGTACACGGATAGACTAGAGTAGAATTACACAGATTATTACACATATTCTATTTGTCCATCGCCATCGCTATGCTATGCAGTAGTTAGTAGGCCTATGTGTAGCCCCATATAGAACCTCACCCGTCGCTGCATACTGTTGTCGGAGCACAACAGTATGCAGCGACGGGTGAGGTTCTATGGGGCTAGCCTATGTGTAGCTCTGGTCCTATGTGCACTGCTAATTTGAGAGCTTTATACAGTCTATGAGGCAGAGCTTAATCCAATAAACATCCTTATAAGGACTAAAGGTTGACATTATTGCACATTCGACCGACAAAATACTAGCAGAGCAGAGTAGAGTCGTGGCGGCCGTGGCCACTAATTTATATCAAAAGTTTTGAAAATGCACATGCGCATATTCTCGTCAAGTCTCGGTAATGTGTACATGTATTAGTAACACTACGGTACTTAGACAATTCTGTATGCTCGATTTGTGTCCCTCGTTGTGCCGATCGCTGTTATCTACTCTTGTGTCCACCATAACGATCGATCCACCCGTGATAGACGCTATGTGCTATAAAACATGCGCATACAATGTTTGACATTCCGCGGCTATGTAACTGGCTAGGGAAGTGGAACGTTATCACTTACCTAAACATTGAACAGGGACACTTTTACGGACATTTATATTATTATTATTTAAACATGAAATATGAATAATACATCCTATGTGGAGAGAGACAGCCATTCAACGCAGACGTGACGTTAGTCAATCGTGTAAAGCTTGTTCCAGACACACGTGTGCTCAGTGGGCAAGTCTCAGCAACATCTCCTGATGGACCTATTGCTCAGCTTAAATATGGATTATTACAATCGTTTTTCGGATTGAGGTCAGTGTATCATAGTTTTTGGTGCTACTCCGGACCTCATTGACATAATGGGAGATACCATTACCCTTCAACATATTTGATATTTTATTTTGATGGCCTTGATTTGACAGTATGTTTACATTTTGAACTGAAGTGGTGTGAGCTCTGAGTCAGTGTCTGAGGGCCAACCATGGCTATGATTCGGTTCCGATTAGTGAACTCCTGCCTGCGCAGGGCGCTTCATGCGGGACCAGCAGGGACGAACAGCGACTATCTTCTGGAGAGACTGCACGTCTGTTCTGGTGAGGACCAGGTGTTTGAGGTGGTGGGCAAGAACAAGGCTAAACTCGATGTGAGCCATGTTGGCTGCGCTGTGGGGATGCTGTGGCAGTTCCAGAAGGAGAAACCACAGATGCTGAGGACTGTGGATCGCATCAAGAACCACCCAGAGTTCATGACCCTCCGGGTCCTGGCCGAGAACAAAATCACCCTCATGGACGATTCCATGTTGGTAGACATGCTTTACAGTATTCTCAGGTAAGGAGGACAAGTTGAGGTTCTAAATGGCATCTGGTTCTCAAACCTTTTCCATTTCAAGTACTCCCCCAAATTGACACCTTTTAGCCCGCCGACTCCCATTTGAAAAGACATTCCAGGCCAGGGACCCCCACAAGAGAATATTTTACTAGCTGTGAGATTCCCATTCTTTTCAAGGAACCCCAAGTTTGACATGCATTTTTAAGCTATGGACCCCCATTTAGTAGTATTTTTTAATTGAGACCCCAATTTATATTGTAAAATCAATATTACTCAAAGTGTACAAATGGAACCAAATGGACCCCTCTCAGAGTTACATACCTATAAGGATTCATTTGATTCCTAACTATCATTTTTCTTGGGACCCCCTGGACTTGCCTCAACAACCCCTGGGGGTTCCTGTACCTCACTTTGATAACCACTGATCTAGCCTACTAAAAGTAAGAAACGAGACCGATACTTTCATCAAAAACTGCAACGATAATGGGCCGATACATTGGTCGGGCTCTATATGAAATTGCAGCCTATCAATGTCATCTATCATTGGATTCTTTCAGGCTCAATGTGGACCCTCATGACACTCTTGTTCAACATCTAGTTTCAGAAGCATGGCTCAGATTAGACAGGTACAGTACAATACATCATCATATCCCTCAGTCCATGTGGAAGTATTGTTATTCACTTCACTTGAATCAATTATTTAATTTGTATTTGCCAGATTTCCAATGTCATCCCTCTCCAAGTTCGCCATCTGTCTAAATGATCAACACCTGCAGAATAGCCCACTGATGGGTCGTATCACTGACATTCTGGATCAGAAGCTGTCCTCTATCGATGATGCTAGGTATACAATACAGGCCGGTGTTATGAAATTGCCTTAAATTGTGTTTCCTATTTTGATCTATTTATCTATTCATGTGGTGGTTGTTTTTTAGGATCCTGACCACACTGATGATTAGCGTGTCTTCCTTGGTGTCTCCTCGTTTGCGGGACGCTCTCATTAGCAGGGCAGACGATCTCCTGGACACCCAGGGTACCTCACAAATCAACAACCCACGGAGGGTGGTGCAGTTCCTGCGTAACATCAAGCACAGCAACCGGCCTCTGCTGGAGAAGTGCAACCAGATCCTGGTGCAAAACGTTTGCAGGCTTGATGCAGAGAACATCAGCATCATCATGGGGCTGTATCAGTCACTGCAGTTCAGCAACTGTGACTTCAGACTGGCGGTTAAACAGAGACTCCTAGAACTGATTGACTCGAGCACTGATCCCTTCGCCTTCACCAAACTATTTGTTGCTCTTAGTCCCATGGCCAGTGCAGAAATCAGAGAAGGGTTTGTTTGTATTATTCTTTCAACTGTTAACCACATGAATATCTAACGTTCCTATTCTGGGTGCGAACAATTTTCAGTAAATGGCTGATCTATATGCTCACAACGTGGGGGGAACTACGGTCAATGAAGTATAATATCCTTAATTAAACAGCGTTAAGTGGTTAAAACATTTCTTCAAGTTTAAAGTTTACTTTACTACGCAACACTGGTGTGCAACAAAAATATAAATTGAGCCTTAGTGATTAAGAATTGAAATATTGGCATTGTGAAATATAATCTAACCCATTTTACATATAGTTTCTAATATTCTATTTCAATCCTTTTAGATTGGAAAACACAGCACTCCTATTAGCAGATGAGTTCACTGCCCACCAGGCCCTGGCTGTTGTTGAAGCACTGGAAGAGATTAATAGTAGGAATCTTCAGCTGATCAGCAAGTAAGTTGCTTATCTCTGTCATTGTCATGTAGCATCCAAATAGCTTCTACTGTGTATAAAATGTCATCCATCACCTTATCATTACTTTCTTGACAGGATTGCATCAGTAGTCCAAAATAACCTTCATGTCTACAAGTCAATGGAAGTGGCCAGAATTACTCAAACACTTTATCTGCTGCATTACCAGAACCCTGAGTTCTTCACTAAATTAAGGAATATTCTGATCAAGTGAGTATTATTTTAGATCGTTATCTAATATCCTACATGCCAATTTCCTACATCTGCTTGTTTTGGATTAGGGCTGGGAAATATAAATTGTTATATGAGGCTAGATATTGTCTAAGGCTTTGTGATGGCAAAAGTGTTGTCTTTTCCTGGTTTTAATCACTTAAATTGTCACAATACAATAATATCATCACTATATTGATATCGAGGTACAGTATTTGGTCAAAAATATCATGATATTTGATTTTGTCAATGTGGCCTAGCTCTATTTGGAGTGACTAGACTAATGCCATTTCCCCCCACAGCTTCTTGCAAAACAGCGTCTTTCCTTATGAAGTGACCATGTTGACCCGCGTTTTGTCCATGCTGCCCTGCCCACGAGTTGACGAAGGTGTGATCTCACGGGTGGAGGCGGTGCTCTCCCAGTGTTCTCTCAGTGACCTCAACACTTTAGCCTTGGCGATTGGCAAGTGGGTGCGCAATGACCCCTCCTACCGGCACAACACTCCCAGCAAGTATGTCCGCCTACTGCAGACGCTGAACCACTGTGGACACGAGAGACTCCAAACAACCGACCGGCTGGACGTAGTGCTAGAAGAGCTCAAGTACATCTCAGGAGACTGGTTTGAGGAATTGCTGCTGGAGGAGACCATGGTCACATTACAGAGGATGATGGACCAGATAAACTGGAGTAATGTGCCTGACTTGGCCTTCTTCCTAACCCGGACCAACTATCTATGTACTCCTTTAATGGATCGTGTTGCTTGTGTGGCAATTAAAGACATTGACAAGGTGTTTTAAAGACACTAGATCATTTTACATTTGAAAAAAATAAAGATGTTACATGTAAACAGTAGGAAATGCACACATAACATTAACTGCATAGTTTTTTGTTTTTTTCTCTCTCGTCTTTAAGATTCATCACTCAGCGACGTATGCTACACTGCTACCCTTTGCCATACTGAATTATGATCCTCCTGGAGCAGATGACTTATTTGAAGTTTGCATTCAGCACTTTACACCTCATATCAGTAAGTGAATATTGGTGGGGTTTTTTTTTTTTTTTTTTTGGTATAATCACAGAGTTTACCCAAAGTTCTTTCCAATATAGGATGATCAACGTCCCACAACATAAAAGTAAAACATTAAGTAAAAATGTAAAAGTGAAGAACTGAATAAAACAAATGACAGATTAAAATGCTGTAAAGATTTTAGATTACATTTGCATGTTTTGATCTGTCTGTCTCCAGGTTCCATTGATCCCCATTTGCTAGTGCTTCTTGCCTATGCCTTGGCAATGGCTGACTGTTTCCCAGAGGAACTGATAAGAGAAATCTTTAATATAAACTTTCTCAGCAAGCTGGACTCCCAATTAGAAAGTAAGCATTATTTTAAAATTATCAAAGGCAATTGCATTTTAATTATTCATCTTTAAAACTTCACTAATACTAAAACATCTCCTGGCAGCCCTACATGATGCACTCAACATGCGGATTCGAATGCGGCTTATGGAGCTGAATCGAGCGGTGTGTCTTGAGTGCCCTGAGTTCCAGGTTCCATGGTTTCATGAGCACTACTGCCTGCAGTTGCAGAGGAAAGGTGAAGACTGTTCGTCAGTGTAGAGCTGCAGAGAAAAGATACTCAAAGTCAGGGACCCACAAGGCCAAAAGCTCAAGGAATGGGGTTGAACCTGTGATGTCATGCCATACTTTTTATTTCTGTTGTATCTATTAGTTTGGTCGTTAAGGTCCACGGAATGAGAGGCCTGCTCTGCCGGAAACATTGCGGAAAAAAGGTTATGGCCATTTGTATATTCACTGTCCCATTGACTCCACTATACAGGAAAAGAAAAATATTAAAACATTAAAATAATCTTCTTTAAGTAGCATGTGATGGATCAAACTAGGGGTTCTTCATGATTCTGAGTCCATTGCAAGCAAAACATTCCTTGGGCTACATTTCGGCCACACAAAATTGTGAAAAGTGATGAGTCATCAAAAAACCAGTTTTGGGGGGGGGGGGCAGAAATATTGCCCTAAGAATGTTTTTCATACAAAACAAATGCTTGCAATGGATTCAGAATCATGAAGAACCCCTAGTGCTACTTAAAGCAGATTTTTTGTCTTTTTAAAATATTTTTCTTTTCCTGTATAGTGAAGTCGATGGGACAGTGAATATACAAATGGCCATAACTTTTTTTCGCGATGTTTCCGGCAGAGCAGGCCTCTCATTCTGTGGACCTTAATGACCAAACTAATAGATACAACTGAAATAAAAAAGTACGGCATGACATCACAGGTCATCTCCCATTCTGGGCTTGTGGGTCCCTGGCTATCAATATAAGAAGAAAGTGTTGTCACATCATCGTCACTTTCAATTGTCTGTCAAAAATGTTTTCCAGGGAATGGATTTATCAGTTCTGTCCAACAGCAAATCCACAGAATGCTGGGTGAGATCCTGGGGGGTATTAACTGTGCCCGAGTGGCAGTTCTCACCCCTTATTTCTACACAGTAGGCAAGTAATATGACAATTTTATAGCCATTTCCACAATTCTAATACTACTCCCTGGCTTTCTAAGCAATGTTTTCATTTTGTAATGCACTTTGTTCTTATAGACTTTGAGTGTGTGTTGGACAAGAACCGTCAGCCTGTGCCTTACATAGAGCCGAGCACACTGCAGATCTCCGACAGTGGAAAGGTTCAATGGGGCTCTGGTTCCCTGGAAAAGAACAGGAATGAGTTGCCACCCGGAGCACAGCGGTAAGAATATATTCCACATCAACATTATGACGAAACGGCAAAAACAATTGATCTACAGTACAAGCTTATTGTCATCGCAAGATTCGCAACACGTAAGCTTGTAGATCAACTATTTTCATGCAAAACTGTTGAACAACAATGTATGAAATGGATATGTACCAGGGGTGCACCGGTTCTCGTGTAATATTGAACTGTACAGTTCAATGCGCACTTCATTGTGAAATACGGCTTTCGGTTTTGCTATAAAGTTTTGCTTTATTACCTTTACCACTACTGAAATGGCACATTGTCGGTGTCACTGGAGAGAAACCCTCCCTGCAATTTACATGTTTCTACATTGTCTGTTTACAGCGAGCAACACCATTGGATTGATAAATGACCTTGATGATTAGCGTACTGCATTGAATTGTAGCCTGAACTCCTTGCCTCATTCAAAAGTTTGGTTATTTCCAACACCGCAGCATGAACACAGTACTCCATGACAGCAGAGAGGGAAAATCCTTGTACAGATTCAAACAACCAAAAACTGTTTTATTTCATGGTGAAGTTAGTGACACATGGTTCACTTTATCTCCTTGACAATGACAATTATCAAGGGCAGACAATAAAATACTTTTCGTTTTTTCACCTTGAAACTAAAGAAAAACACAATAATATTGCCATACTGGAATGTGTCTCAATGGAAAACCATTTGATTAAAAGTAGAAGTAAAAAGTATTAAGCTATATATATTTCCAGTATCTCTTTAATTACAAATTATTTCAAAGCAAACCAAAACCAAGACCCAAAAAACCAAGGTGCAATCTGAACCCTGGGCTAACTGAACTGTTGCACCCCTAATATGTACCATGGGGAAATCATGCATTTTTGACATTTGCGTACCACTTCTTGTCTTAACTTGTTAGTGTTGCTGTGGACTTCTTGGATTCCAAGTCGTTTTGCAAAGGTTCTCGTCACATGAAAGGTGAAGCCATGATGAGAAAGAGGCACCTAGAAATCCTTGGATATCATGTTGTTCAGGTGAGAGAGGCAAGCCTAGAGGTGACCAGGTTGAATGTGATGTATGTTCACTTGTATGACATTTGTATAAAAAGTCCAACAACCAATGTTTTTATTTGCACATACAGATCCCTCATTTTGAATGGAACTCCATGGAACTCTCAACACAAGATGCTTGGAAGGAATATCTTAAGAAGAAAATATTTTCAGATCTGCCTTGTTGAAAGGGCCTATTTTTTTGTAAATCAATGTTGCTGTTAATGCTGACTGAGCTCTAGAAGTTGTCATTTTCAGTGCCGTCACAACATATTTATAATGCATTTAATAAACTTCTTATAACACTATATAATTAGCCCTATTCACAGCCCGCCCACTCAGCAAATTTCTCAGCAACTTCCTGGTGCTGACGTCATTTTAGAAGGGGAAATTAATACAGAAATTGCTGGACTTAAAGCCAACAAATCATTATTTCGAACGGTAAAGTAAATTATAATGCTTTGTGCCTTTTACTATCTTGTGTTCTTGACCATGCTAGCCGTATTTTATACTTTACTATTTGGAAATTGTTTTAAATTTGTGATTTCTGTGTTAACTCTATGGGCTTTTAGTAGGGTTTCCCCTTCAAAACGTGACTTCAGCACCAGGGGGATGCTGAGTGGGCGGGCCGTGAATAGGGCTAATTATGTTCTAAGAACTCATACTGTAAATACTCATGCTCATTATAAATGACTTATAAGGTCACACAATGTTATAATGCATCATAATTGCTGGATATTCTTTGGGCAAGGATCATAGTATATTATTGCGACCGTCAGGGAGCAGTTTACTATGAAAACCTCCACCGGCCGTCCGTCCGTCCGTCCGTCACACCTTTGTGACCATCAACAAACGTCACACCTTTGTTGATGTTTAAATCGAAGAGTCTTGGTCAAATACTTCTGTTGGTTTCTGCACTGATCATTTATACAATTCAGCTGTGTTTGCTCGTGTCATCATGATGAGGTCATAAATCAGCCATGCCCAAATATAGATTTTACGGGTTTACATGCTTACTCAGTTATTCGTTATGTGAAAGTCCTATGACGTCTATGATATCTGACATCATCATACATACATTCCCTTTTATGCCCATAAATGGAGATCCCCTCTGTAGAACCAGCCACTGACATCACTGTAATGTCAGGGGAACCAAATCCCTTTTATGCCCATATATGGAGATCCCTGTGATGCCAGGGGAACCAAATCCCTTTTATGCCCATATATGGAGATATGGAGATCCCCGTGTTGCCAGGGTAACCAAATCCATTTTATGCCCATATATGGAGATCCCTGTGATGCCAGGGGAACCAAATCCCTTTTACGCCCATATATGGAGATCCCTTATGTCATCAATATTAAGCCCATATCTGTGAATATCTTTGGGTACCAGATGTCTCCATATATGGTTAAATGGTCCGATATACATCACTGGCCAGAAGATCAAGAAATGGTGCAACCTCGCCCTTTGCTTTTCTCCCTATAGGCATCTTACTGGTAGGTAGTTTAATGAGGAATGCAGTATGGTGGTAGGTAGGTAGTTATGGCCTTTGATGTAAGATTTTCACTTTCTAGGATAACTATATTTGCTATTCCCAGATGATGCCCTTTTAGGGTACCCCTCATGCCCATATATGGAGATCCCCAGGCTTTACTAATTAACATAAGTTTTATGCCCATATATGGAGATCATTGTCCCAATGTCATCAGAGATATGGGCATAAATGGACACAGGCAAACTAGATGGGCTGTATGGATATCCAGATGTGTGATGTAAGTGTTTTATTCCAAATGTGGCACCCCACAGACATATTTCCAGAAACAAAATCCCTTTCATGCCCATATATGGAGATTTCTGATGTCATCAATCCCAGGCCCTGTAAAAAACATGGTTGCTATGGTATGAGCAACTTATGTCTCCATATATGGAGATTCAACTTCAATGAGTAACCATGGCAAACTGTCAACTGCCCGTATGTCTTGATAATTGGTAAAACAAACTTTTGGCCTATTTGTGGAGATAAGCGACCAACGGTCGCTTATCTCCCGATTAGGGAGTCTTACTGGTATAATCATAGTTGTATAAGGATATACATAGTGTGATTTTAAGTCACTGTCTGTTAGTGCTCATTTCATTGGCTGCTTTAAGTAATTACGGTACACTTTCGGAGGTGTTGGCAGAAACATTTTGGTTTCTTGCTAAAAATGTAATGTTATTTTAGCTTTACTTAAAGCACCCAATGACTACTTCAAAAGTACACAATAATGCATTATAACTGACTGATAATTATAATACACTGATTCCAGGCCGGCCACACACAAGAGTCAGGGAGTGACCAATAATTACTTATAGGGTCACTTATCAATTATAAGTAATTACAATAGGGTTGTGTTATGAGTGCATTGAGTATTTACATTATGTTTATAACTGTATAGTGTTATGTCAAACAACTTATTTATACTTGAGTCATTATAAAATGCTTTATACGGTTATGATCAGGAATACTTGAGGTCTTATAATACAGCATTATGAGATTATAATGCAGTCTGTTTATTTTAGACATCTGGTGCATATCAAGTGTTACTGAGAATGTCTTTTGCATATTTATTAAGTGCTCTTTATTTTCAGTGGAGAGCCTAGAGAGAACATTCTGACCTCATAAAAACTTCTAAGACAAACGTGTTTTAGAGACTTTTGTAATGAGAATTATCATTTAGTTTTATAATAAAATGTTTTCTCATACAATTACCTTGTATACAAGTGTTTTTAAAGCAATTCTACTCAAATATAATATAAAGAACCTTGCAGAGGAGGGTCCAGATGGGTAAATGGGTAGCATATTGCACATACATATTTAGTATGAATGAACATGATTTAAAAAAAGGAAATGGGAATTAAAATGAAAATATGATTTATTAGAAAAACACAACAGAAACAGGTATTATGTTGCTAGTGAGCCACAAGTAAAAATAGAAACAAGAACACTGCTTTCACAACCAGAAACAGTTATTTGTGTACAGTATCCTCCAATTATGCAAATGGTAATAATACTGTGTCCCCCTGTTATAACACAACCATAATAGACAATAATAATAATAGTATAAATCACTCAAAACTATTCTCAATCAGTTTTAAGTCAGTTTTGGCTCCTACAGTTACAGTTTTGGCATTCTGGCAGGATTGAGGTGCATGGACACACAAGTGGCCCCTGCTGCATAGCGCATCTCCTTGATCATCCCAGTCCACTGCTTATCATCTTCATACCTAATAAGAAAAGAGACATTTGTGAACATACTGCACAAGTGAAATATACACAAAATATCCTACAGTATAGTCCTAGAATAGTGAAGTATGATTTAATTTAGTAAAGAAATGGACACCTACTGCCAAATGTCAATGACTTCACTGGGGACACACTCTTTGTTCTCCATCTCGACCACAGTAAAGCCTCCGACCGCATACAGCTGCCCTCCACAGCTGACCAGATTGACTGAACTCCTCTCCTGGGGAAACTCTGTGAAGGGTGACCACCTGGAACAAGGCACATTTTGGTTCATTCATGGAAGTCTTCCATATCATTGCTGCCTGGTCCAAATGTATGTAAATCTTTCCAATGATCGGTCATCCCAAAACGGAATTTTATGAATTTCCAGATTCTAGGCAAATTATGTTTAGAATACCTAAAAAATAGTATTCTAAACCCTAACGGTTTTCTGAAAACCGTATGTTTCTATATCAGTATACCTTCACAATCTTTCAAAAATAGCAGATCTACAAACTCAGTGCGGCACTCGGTGCATAGATACAAGCATAAAATAATGGTTAAACGATCTAAATCTAGAGTGACACGGATGCGTTCCAGGTCTGAAAGGCTTAATAAATAAAATCTAACTATATGCACATACTTGTTGGTTCCAAAATCGTAGGCTTCACATGTAGCGATGATGCCGTCGTCATTGACTCCACCAGTCACAATAATCTTCCCATTGTGGATGACTGCCCCAAACATGGATCGTGGTGTCTCCATAGATGCCACAGCCTTCCACTCTGACTTCTTGTGATTGTATGCAAACATCTTATTGGTTGCTTTACTATATTATTAGTGGGATAAAAAGGATTTAGAATATATATATATATTGATGTGAAGTTCATTGTATTACATACAAAATATGTAATTACATGTTTTTATTTATTTATATTTATTCATTTATTGTTGTTGCAGACTTACTTGTCATCTGTTCTTCCTCCAATGCAGTACACAAGTCCATGCTCAGAGACAACACTGTGTCCGTGAAGTTTCATGGGCAACTTTTTGGTTTCAGTCCACTTCATTTTCCTAGTGAGTAGATGGCAGTGACACTAAATAATATGTTCAACATTGAGTATGCAATATAAAATACATGTATCAATTTGGGCAATATATACTCACCCAACATCATAGCACATAACAGAGTCAAGAGACTCATTGGACTGTAGATCTTTGCCTCCTACAGCAAAGATGAGATTGTCACATTCCCCCATAGCAAACAGAGCTCTGGGGGAAGGCATTGGTGGCAGAGCTATCCAGTTACTAGTGAGACTATCCATCTGTGGAAAAAATATTGTTTTGGTTACTGAATCTTTGGAAAATAAATTCCATTAACAATACATTTGAAGAAACTTAACCAACAAGTGGAACAGAATTGTTTAGGTACCTGATAGAAGTAGCACTGTAATGGGGCATCTTTGTCCTCTTCATCTACATACAATCCTCCCAAGACATAGAGGTTATTCTTCTTGGATATCACACTGACGTGGTTGTGTGGGATTAGCTCAGACATTGCAGCCAGGAAGCATTCATTATCAGCGCCATCATAAGCCACAGCAGCCTTGTCACTGATCATCAGCAGCATGTCTTTGGCATACATGCCAAGTCTGTGGTTGTCATTGAGATATCCAGGCAAGATGCTGTCCTCTCCTTCACCATCTTGTTCCGTCTTCGTCTCCGGGAGTTTCCCAGAGAAGGCGTCTTTGACAACTTGGAGCTTTTTGACAAGCTCTGGGTCAGACTTGATGATGTCGTCCTTCTCCACCTTTTCCTTGAAATACTTCTCTGGGAGCAAACGGAAGCGAATGCAGTCGAAGGCTTCGCCCAGTGACTTGGTCCGATTCTCCTTATCTTTCCTGATCCACTTCATCAGGGACTCGAACACAGCCTCCTCTTTCTCAACATTCAGTGCATCTGCTCCAATGAGTGCAAAGAGTTCAGGAGAAGCCAGCTCCAGGAATTCATCATCGTTGACCAGACTTTCAAACCGGTCTGCAACAAAGTCTCGAGCAGCCACTGCCAGTCTGGGGCATTCGAGCAACAGCGCTAGTCTGTAGATGGCCAGGCAGTTGACTCGTGATAGCTTGCTCTGAAGGTAATTTACACAAACAGTGAAGACTGAAGGGATCTGGAAACGGTTTGCCACAGTAAAAATCGCCTGCACATTGTCATCTGTGAGGTCGATCTCTGCCGAATACATATAGTTCACTATCATTTCCATGATATCGGGGTCCAAATTCTCGAGAACAACCTCCTTCTTGTTGTCCAGCTGCTTGCCATCTTCTGAAAAGTAAAGCTCGCGGAAATAAGGACTGCATGCTGCCAGAATGAGCCTATGGCAGGGAAGGCTTCTGTCCCCTACTTTAAGTACACAGTCAATGAGCTTATTCTCAATCAGGAGCTCTTTTAGCCCATCTTGGAGCAAAGTGCTCTGAAACAAGCGAAGATCTGCCCTCAAGCCTGTAGGATCCATGCTGAATAGAAGGACGTAGATTTCAGAGAGACTGTTATCAGCACGCTGTCCAAGCTGACAGAGAACTATAGGCCACCAGGTCTAAAGCCCCCTCAATATAACCGTGCCCATCTAAATATAGCTCACCACCCCAGCTAGGAAGAATTCAGGTTGGCCAAATGTGAAAGCCGACTGCATCACACAGCTGTCACAGAGTAAATACAACAGAGGATCCTTGTCACCCTGGTGGCACAACAATGTTATATGACCACACAGAAATAACCAATGACCAGGTAGTCAAAAGATCTCTATCTAAGGGAAATAACACAAAATAAGTAAAACAAACATATATTGTTATTCCTTTCAGTTCGGTGGGATCAAATTAGAAGTTTTCCTGAAAACTCAGGTCAGGATTTAGAAGGCGTTTTTAGAATAGGCCCCAGGTCTGACGAGTTAAAACATTGTATGAAACGTGAGGAAAGGCCCATTTGTTCGTACGTTATACCATTTACATTTAGACCCGTTTGTTCTGATTACCACATGGCTTTAGTATTCCCAAACATCTAAATAAAGAGAACTGATTCACGATTCACTGACAGAACTGAACATAATCCTATTTATAGTGATGATGAGTCACTAACTATGTGTGAATGAGCCCAGTTCAGTATGTTATAAATTCAAATGAGTGTTTCCCAGGGGGAGTGACCTTCCTAGCAGACAGGGTCAGAGAGCAGCTGCATCCACATTCCACACCAGGTGACATTTGTCCCCTACTGCCATTTCTAAAACACCTCAACTCCTCTGACAGTTGTGTATTTAGCCTGAGCTCATTGTTCACAGAATGAGTGACTCGGAGTACCATGTTCAAATGACTTGTATTTGTACCCCTCTAATGATGTAAGTATAAGGTACATGCAAATTATAAAATGAAATGTAAGAAGAAATGTAGTCTGTAAAGATATATCTAAATATGTTTATTGTTTTTATAGTTTTACAATTCAAAATAGATTATAAAATATTTAACATGCTCTACTCAATAGTACAAATTATATTTGAATAATGTACAGCTCAATATTTTCTAAATACAATTTGTACCTACTATACTGAATGTACCTTTGTACAATGTAAACTTTGACCTGACCTATAAATAAATGATAAAAGTAACTTAATCAAAGTCATAACACATGCAAATATAAAACATTGCTCAAAATTATTTCAGCCCATAACTTCCCAAAGTCCTTGGAGTGTGAAACCTTCCTTCAGCTTTTCAATGGCAATGCCCAACTCCTCGGAGAACACTGGCTCCCGGTCTTGTTGCTTTGGAATAAATGGTAGACAGAGTAAAGTTTTTTTTTAGATCACGGAATGTCCAAAATTATGTAACAGAACTGGGACGATTGAGTGACATTTTACCTTATTTCCATCTGCGAAGTAGGCCTTAAAACAAGCAAACACAAACATGAGAACCAGTTCATAGAACAAAATGAAAACACAACCGAATGAAGTCAGTGAGAGGTCAGAGCTACAGCTGCCTCATGAGCACAACTGTTCTGGTGTTGATTTTGACAGTGAATTTTGATTTAGTTTGAGTCAGTCTTTTTTAATGGAATTCCATTTAGTTTTAGTCATGTTTTACTTATCTGAAATGTTTTAGTTTTAGTTGACAAAATAGCATACAATTTTAGAAGACTAAAACGTATTTTGGCAGGCCTTGATGGTGTCGTAATGGCAGATTTCTTCACTTGGTTGCAAGCTGAAAATAGCCGATCTACAAGCTCACAGCGTAACACATTGTGAGATAGTTTTTATTTGTTGACGAAATTGACAACATATTTAGACATTGTTTGTCATCATGGCTCAGTTTTTATTTCGTTTTCGTCAGTGAAAAAAGTTAGTCGACGAACATTTTTTTGTCATAGTTTTAGTCGACAAACTCAACACCACTAGTCTGTTCAAACATGAGTGCCTGGCAACACACTTTACTGTTTGTGCTTCATTATGTTGACACTAGCAACATGCTATTTTGAGAGTGTGAAAACAAAATCATGGCATCCCTAAGGATGGATGAGTATTGGATCAACACTCACAGTGAAAGCATCAGTCTGCTCATCGGGTTCAATCTCCACATCATCGGGGGGCTGTTCCACTGTCAGCTCTTCAAGTGGCTGAGGCTGAAATCATAGGCAGGGAAAGTATTTCTGATCAACTGCCATGGGGAACATTCCAATTCATATACAACTGACATACGTATGTAAAGTAAGTGCAAAGCAAACAAGGGTGAATAGTTGAGTGGTTGAAGTTTTCATAATCTTATTATCAAGGAAGCTAAAAGAAGGGAAATGTTCAAATGCAAGTTTCACCCATTTACCATGAATAGGTAAATTATGGATCACTAAGTTGTTATCAATAATTGACCTTCTTGATATTCACCACAATTCTCACGATATGTCAGCTACTGAGTTAAAGAGTTAGATTTAATATATAATGATGTTTCCTGGCCTTGAGTTGATAATAATTCTGTAGTACTGTTTTGCTATAATTTTGTGACTGATTTATGAGGTTGTGATAGACTTTTACCTGTTATTCAAATAAGATAATAGGCTAATACGTTTTTCAAGGATCACAAAATTGATATACATTAGGCTACTGACCCGCCTTTTGATATGATTTCTTATCTCTGGGACACCAATCTTCAATTTAAAAATGTAATTTAAATTCAGCTCGAATGGAACCAAATGGACCTGTATTAGTTACAGACCAGTGTGTGTGCATTTGTTCCTAACCATAATCATTTATGAATTGTATTTGTACATATTTGTACCGTCTGTGTTTACCTTTTCCTCCATTTCATAGTCCACTCCAAAGATGGGGTTGGCAGAGTACACCTTATGTAGTGAGTTGATCTGCTTAACTGCATCTTGAAGCTTATCCATTGGGTCAATTTTAAACCCAAGCACATAGCCTCCAGTCTAAAACAAACACAACACTTTTTGACATTGGCGAAAATATACACATCATATTCAGAAAGAGTGATTAAGGTTTAACTACCTGCTGCGAGCTCTCTATCACCAATGCCAAGCCAAACTTTGAATCTCTTATTCTGATGGAGCGCTTTTAGGGAGAAAAATAACATGACACTTTTTAGATTATTTTAGTGTGATAACTGAGATATTTCCATCTGTCTGCAGTGTAGACACTTTTATGTAAATAATTCACACTGATGAAGGCAGCTCTTGACAAAACATTGGTGAAAACAACAACAACACACACATCAGAGGAGAAGCTTGACTGTGCAAATCAATCATTTTGACTAATTATTTCTGCTCTGTAAAGTCAGTTAGGAAGTGTGAGGTTTGGACCAGCGAGTTTATTTAGTGTACTGCACTTACAATCTGTAAGTAGGGAATGCTGACGTTGAAACTCTCATTCATATTGGCATGCCACACAATCCGGACATTGGTGATAAAGAAAGTTCCCAGATTTCCCTAGAAGAAACAAGCATCAGAGACATGTCAGAGACAAAGCGTCCGTTCGCCTTTTTACAGCAGTCCATTATTGACAAAACTCTGCCATTATGAAGGATAGATGTAAATAAAAAAAAGGGACAAATAAGTGATTTCGCGTAATGTGCCACCGCTTGCGGTCGGAGCTACGGTGGACTCAGGATGAAAAATATAATAAAAATCACACTCGTGTGAACTGAGCGGTGGTGTGTGTGTGTGTGTGTGTGTGTGTGTGTGTGTGCAACAGCGCCCCTCCCTTAACATGTGTGGTCAGAAAAGGTTACTGCAGGCTACAGACCCGGAGACAGACAGACAGACATACAGACATACAGACAGACAGACAGACAGACAGACAGACCCACACACACGGCCATGTATAGGAGCGTTGTGACCACCGCTCAAAAAACGTACAGATCATTCTGGGATATCATAATATCAGATTAACGTAATAAAACGGCTAGTCCGGAATTCTCCTTTAAACCCTTAACCTGTTACTAACTGTTAGGATGGGTAAATGCAGATAACAAATTTCACATATGTGCAGATAGAGAAAAGAGATTTTCAAGAGAAGAAAAAAAAATGGTCAGGACAAAGCAAGGGGAAGACAAAGATAGGGGATAAATAAGAGGGTCTCTATTTTTGTCCATACCTTAAATCCATCAACTCTTTCGACATTCATTACTATTTTTTAATATTTCAAATAGCTGATCTACACGCTCACAACATGTCGATGTAGATCAGCTATTTTAAATATTTAAAAATGTTTTTCAAAATAGTAAAAAAGGCCAAGAAGTTTAGGCTTATGGGGTGGACGAAAATATATGAACCACACTTTGTTCTCCACATGCCGACCTGCATGTTAGCTTTGCTCTTCACTCTCGCACTCTTACACCTTTCCAACACCCATAACACATTACAAATCTGAATGTTAATCTTTTGAACTGTTCAACTTCAAGCAGAAACACAGTACCTGGTCACTGGATAGGTTCCACACTCCGTTGATTTTGTCATACACTTGCTCCTGAGGCAAGAGTCTGAGCTGCTTGTTTTGAATAAGTGCCCCTCGCAGTTTCAAGTCACGGTACATTTTGGATGTCTCGTAGGCCCTATAAACAAAACGATATACAGTATATCTTCACTGTCGGGCAGAAACCTTGTATCTCCAGGTTTCAAATGTGTAAATTTTTTTCATAAAGTAAAGTCCTGCTTCATCATACAAGACTGTCGCACAAAACTAGTGAAAATAGCAGATCTACAAGCAAACAACGCCTCCGATCAGCTATTTTCACTAGTTTAAATCATTTTTAAAATCATAAATACAAAATGAACAGTTTGGGGCAATATTAGGCCTGTCACCGACTAAGCATTTCTATCGTCGAATCTGATTAGCCGCCAAATGCCAATAGTCAACTGGCAGTTGGTTATAGGCAACTACAGGGGGGGGGGGGGTTGAATCAGTCTTACTGCATAATATTTAAAACATGTATGCAATAGATAGGGCTGTCACGATTATGATATTTTACATTTAATTTTAATTGTCACTCAAATAATTGCGATTAACGATTTAATTGTGTGTCTGTTGTTGACATTACATTCCTGTTTGGCTTTGGCTTGTAGGCTTTGAAGTTGCATGTGGCAGATATGACACATAACCTAAATATACAAAGAAATTACTTACATATTTGACAACTTTATACTTGATAAAGAACATTTATAGTGGAAATAGACAATCTACAAGCTCACAACGCGTCGCATCGCGAAGCGTTGTGAGCTTGTAGATCTGCTATTTCCACTATTTTTTATTAACATTTTTCAACATTATGAACATCGTCATAATTATAAACAATTATGACGATTATGACAAAATAATTGCGATTATGTCAAATTATTGCGATTAGACGATTATGTAATAATTGTGACAGCCCTAGCAATAGAGGATATTTCCATTTGGGCTGTGGAGGGTGCTTGGTTTCACACTCACACTCACACTCACACTCACACACACACACACACACACACACACACACACACACACACACACACACACACACACACACACCATGCATTCTGATTGTATGGAGCGATGTAACAGATTAAAATGTCTGATCAGTGATGCATTACCTGTGCACAGCTATGACCGAAGTAAACAGCCTTGGACTTCCTGGAACCACATTTGTGAAAATGAATTCAAATCGAGTGTTGTTGGACTTTGTCAAAATGTAGAGAGCTTCTGTTTGGCCCCTCAGTTTCTGGAACAGAAAATGTAACACTTGAAGGCAACTTGAAAAGGTTTCTAACAAATATCAGGCTGTGTTTCTCTGGTCTAGCTTCCTTAGTGCCCTAATCTAAACGCCTTTACACACATCACAGTTACTATTGGTTTGTGCATTGCTGCTGTCAATCTATATTTTCGTCCATGGCAAAAGAGTTTAGGGATAAGGGGCATGGACGAATATAGGGCCCCTGGTATTTTCACAATTTTCTAAAGCTTTTGAAAATAATGACATATTCAAACTAGGGATGCCAGGTTGTAGTGGCCGAGTCTGTCTGTGAGTTATCTTATATAAATGTTTGTATAATGACTGAAAAGTATTAAAACAAGAGCTTGTGACTAAATAAGAACATTGGAACCATTGGAACACAGGTTATTTTTTCCAGTGGCGATATATACGACATTCAGTCCGTGTACTGTACATTCACTGACTCAGCTTATGCTGCAGACTGAAAGTACTACTGTATGTGTGCCCGGAGGACTGGCGTACCTGTCCATTCACCTTGGCTGCTAATCCAACCAGATAGAGAGTCACAGGTTTGAGTCCAGATCGATGACCTTTGCTGAGTGTCACCCCCCATCTTTCTCTCCGTTTCCTTTCCTGGCAGACTACTTTTCATGTACTTTGTAATAAAGGCAGAAAAAGCCCCAAAGATATCTCTAGAAAGTAGGCCTACTTTATGTGACAACCATGAATTTTGAGGTTGTACTAACCGATAATATTCAAATACCGGGTCTCACTCTTTCCCAGGTGGTTCGACCAGGTGTACAGGGTTTTGAGGTTATCATTTCGGTGAGGTTAGGGTTAGGGTTAAGGTTAGGCATAGCAGGGATGTGCAGAGAATGTTAGAGAGGCAGGGGCTGACATTTCTAAAAGGGCCTTTTGGTGATAATATCGAAAATAGCAGTCGGCTATTTTCGGTGCTTGATACCACACTAAACTAAATATTATCAAGTCAATACTGGAGATGGTGCGTATGGGATGGATTTCTACACAGAGAGGGCAATTCTTTCAACATAAGATGCTACATTCATGTTCAGGAGAGTTTGGACAAGGCAATTCTCTTGAATGCTGCCTTCATGTAGGTAGGCCTATGGCATGGGGAGAGGGCATTTGCATTTCTTTCCCCATAGTCTACATTCACATCTGGAGAGGGCACTTTTTACAGACTGATAAAGGGGCAGGGGCCCCTCGAGCCCCCTTGATGTCTATGTGTGCACGTGCCTGACGCATAGTGTTTGTGAGGTTAGGGTTAGGGAGGTTTAGGTTTAGGCCAGCCTGGGATCGCTTCCAATTTCGGTCTTTTGATCCAGTTGGAGCGGATGACGTCCTACGTCATTTTGTATTCAAAACGGACTACACTTTGGCCGGAACTACCAACCGGAATCAGTTTTAACACAGTTTTGCGCATGCGCTAACTGGGTTAAAACTGATTCCGAACAAAAGGGAGTCCCTTCAAATACCTGTGTGATTATACACTATATACATGCATAGACACAAGTGATTTTAAAGTTGTACTTACAGAGTTTGCCGTCCTTGTTGTGATGTTTATGATGGAATTGTAACCCACAGCTGATGAAAAAGAAAAGTCTCAATGATCTCAGCAGTTTTAAATATTTTGTTAGCAAGATGGACAACTGCCACAGAATTGTGTAAATCAATTGGCTGCAACTATCGATCATTCTCTTTGCAATTATTCTATTGATTACTTTTTTGATTAATTGAATCATCGAGAAGCACTTATATCAATATCAACAAACTGATTAGCCACTTAATTAGCATTATTTTATCATTTGGCATACAGCGAGCGGTGTTGAGTACAAATAGTGAAAATAGCAGATCTTCAAGTTCACAACACGTCATGAGGTTGTGAACTCATTGGCTATTTTCACTATTTGAGCTTGTAGATCAGCTATTAAAATATATATAAATTGTATTGAAACAATATACCCAAAAGAGTGATTGATTATTAATTTATTATTTTGTTAAATTGTAAATTATCTCTAATGTTTTATAATATTTTAAATTACTATTGCAGCCCCACAATCAAGCTACCAATTTATTTACATCAACAATACTCACACAAATTGACTCTTGGAAGAGCCAAAGAATGCCAGATGATCCTCAGGTTTGTTACCAAGAGTCTCCCTGCAAAGAGCAAGATATTATGGTATAAGTCTACTATAATATAGCTATCTTTTCATTGCTACCTCGACTCGAGGCTCGATCCTAAAAATGCTCAATAAAATCAATTAAATACCTCGATCCCCGTTGTTCCCTTTGGTGTCTTCTATAGAGTCGAGGCAGTCTATCAATACTTCTCCAGTGCGAGTTTTCATTTGCCTGTTAAGAGATAAAAGCATAATCGTGTAGCAACGGTTAGCTGAATGCGATAACATACATACTACATAACTACTCCATATACATTTCACAATCAGACGCAAAACGTAACGAGTTTAATAAAGATAGGCAGCAGAGTGTGGTTCAAAGCTATCGCTAATTATAGCTGCTGCACCGTGGTGGATAAAGGCTGATTAAATGCAATTCAGAAACGTACTGTGCTGTTATGTCGAATCTGACGTCTCTGTCCTCCCAAAGAGCATCCAAAACCGCTGCCATTATTTCAGATCTTCACTATTCACCGTTAAAGCTAATGATAATTAACCGAGTTAGATTAGCAGCTAGATGGTTCCTTTGGTAATCTCCAAGCTTGTCAGAATCACCATGGTAACAGACGGCAGGAGACAAGGGACATACTGTTGGCGTTTTACGGCGGTTGCATCAATTTGCAATGTAGGTCTATACCGCCATCTACTGTAATATCAGCGTAACAGACAGACAGTGCAAACTAATAATTAAGTGTCCACTCAAACTTGATCCCATTCCCAACTCTGTTCATTCTATACCCCCAGCCCAGACCCAATATTGTCTGAGATGATGTGAATTCCCTTTGTTTCCCTTGGCATATTATCAGATCTGCTCTAATCTCCAATAACATGCATCCACAGTCAGGAATCCCTCCTATCCACAGTACAATTATTGTTGATGACAGCAATGCTATTGTTTCTTTCTTGGTATACGCTGTATGCTGTGAAGATTCTTTTTTTTTTTTTTTTGTAATTAGATAAAAAAAAAATAGATTAGTAATTAGATTAGTAATTAGAATATGCCCTCAAAAAATGTCTAGAACAGAACACACCACTGGTTACATTCCTTTTTTCCCCTCTGGTTCTTGTTGTACTGCCCTATCAGAATGATTGATTGGTTAATTGGGGTCCCTTTTTTACAACTCATAGGCTACTCATACAACATTAAAGAGGTGGTGCCATGTTTTGTACTTTTTCTGTTTTGTAGACCCCCAGGTGTGGTTATAATATGCAAATATGTCTTCCCTGTGTATTTTTGGTAACTTCCTGAAAGCTGAAAGCCTCTGAATCAAAAGGCGCCATTGAAATACACTGATATGTTAGATTTTGTTTTGTTGTTTGCTTTTATTATCACAGTTTTACTCTTATGTACCTTTACAAAATATGTAATAAAGTACAACCTTGAACCTTGATTGACACCATCAATATTAAGCGCAGATAACCAGTGTTGTTGTCGCAATGCGAGTCACACTTGCAAATGAATTCCGTCCTTATCCCTTTTATGCCCATATATGGAGATCCCAGATGTCATCAATATTAAGCCCATATCTGGGAATGCCCATATATGGACATGTTGTGTCAGTCTCAGTCGCTTCTCTCCCTTAGGGTGTCTTACTGGTCATAATACCTGATGATTTTGTATTGGGGAAAGATTCACGGCACCCCATCTTCTAAGGACAACTCCAGACTAAATAACATCTAGCTCTTTTTCCTACTTATATCGATCCCAAATGACTGTCCATGGGGTCTATTAGGCAGAAATGCCCCTGTCGTCCAGTTTCCCCAGCAGACCCCAGCAGCCCTCATAGCATAGAGTGGAGCCCATAATCACTTTTACACTAGTTACGGTCATTATCAATCTGTTATTAGTTGTCATTAAATCCATACCATCATTGTCCCACACAGGCCGCCACACTCTGCTAAACAGATGTTGTGCTGTTATGTGCTGTTATGATAGTCCTATAGGCCTACTGTAGCCGTGAAGCTATGGATATCCGCATTTGGAAGAAACTCTCTAAAACTCTACATTTGTAATAGGCTAGTCTCACATTTTGTTTAAACTCACTGAACTCAATCCTGATAAATCACCATACGACTTCTCTCATAGGAATTATATGAATTTTATTTTAACTAAGCGAGCAACATTTCACAATACAGTACAAAGACAATCTGGTAACAACAGACACTTGGCCAATGGCCAATTAGAAGCAAGAATCATTCACAGCACATGGTTTTATTTCTTAAAAACCTTTGACAAATGGCAAATCACAAACATGGCTTACTAGCTGTCTTTCAAAAAAAAGAAAAATACATCACATTGGTCAGAGGTATTGCATAAGAATAATCTGTATGGTGGCACTTCATTTGAGGATAGCTAAACCCTTGACTGAAGGTTTCACAGAGAATTTTACAGTTGACTTTACATAGGTAAAGAATACTACTCTTTTTGATTCTATAATGTTCTTAGCAGTAGTTAGGCTACTGATTAACAGTGAACTTCATTGAACAATCCTCATACATGACATGTAACCAATTTGATTGCATATCGTCACTGTCGGGCAGAAACCTTGTATCTCCAAGTTTCAAATCTGTACGCTCTTTCATAAAGTAAAGCCCTGTTTCATCATAGACTGTCGCACAAAACTAGTGAAAATAGCTGATCTACTGTACAAGCACACAAGCACAAGCAGACAAGCACGGTGCTTGTAGATCGTCTATGTTCACTAGTTTTAAATCATTTTTAAAAATGATGAATACAAAACGAACGGTTTTAGAAATACAAGGTGTCCACCTGACAACAATGATATGAAACAAATAGAGGGTGTGGTTAGAGGGTGCTGAGAATGCACTCCATATCGGCTGGGGCAAACGACAACTTAGCGTGTGATCTTGTAGATCAGCTATTTTAGCTGAAGAGTTTTACCCGTTCCCGACGGAATGCATGCATTTTTACATTCGTCTAACGTGTTGAAGCGATTGTCATTTCCCCCACAGCCTCCGTACCAGAACTGTGCACAGGCATTGGTCTGTTTGGAGTAGTACCAGTATTCAGTGTAATCACGACAAGGACCTTGCTTCAAAGGCAGGTTACAGCGTGGATCAGCAGGTGAGGGCACTGATGGAGAAATAGTATGAGATACAGCACATGATTTCAAGTTTTCAACCTTTATATTATTATTATTATTATTATTATGAATTGATTCAAGCTGAACATTAAACATGTTTGTTCAAAGTTGTAAAGGACAGCTTTGTTTTTTTACAACAAGGGTTCATATTTTAGAATGAAATTAGAGAAAAGAAAAGATGAGTGTTAAAATGGTTACATTTACTTCTTTCTATCATTTTAGCAATTTTAACAATTTTGATTTCATTGAGTGGGGCATGCGTACAAGTGGCTACAAATGTATTTTTAGACAAATAAGCCCATTCCCAAGATGCACCGCAATCTTTCATGGGCACATGTGACTTATGGGGGCTAGTAGTAAATAGTAAATAAATCGCTGGCTTATTGTGTCTAAAAAGACATATTTAGCGCTAAAACGATAGAAAGCAGTAAATGAAACCATTTTAACACATCTTTTCTTTTCTCTAATTACAATCTAAAATAGCAGATCTATAAGTGCCGCGCTGTAAGCTTGTAGTAAGTATAAAAGAAGTCCAGGCCCCTCCACCTTGGGCCCTAGTAACTCAGTCCCATTTCCCCCCCCCCTTGTGACACCCCTGAATGTGGTAATTCTACTGGATTTGAATCAAGTTGCTGCTTACCTTCAGGCAGGACAGGAATCACCGCGGGCTGAATCTGATTAGAGGTAGATGACAGTGAGGCTTCTCCATGCCTACGGATGTGGCGATGATATATGTCTTGGGGCTGAACTGGTTTAACGGAACGGGTATAGACTGTTTTTTTATTTTTACAGACTTGAGTGAGGAGTGTCGATTCCAATGCTGAAAAACAGATAAAACATTTATTAGATCACTTAATGTCAGGTAATTCATCAATTCATGTAAGACAAAGTCATAACAAAGCCACGTAGCCTACTGTATATATCCACTGTTGTGTAACAGCATTTTTTACGGGACCGTACCTATGTTCCCCAGGTTCTATGTTCCCCAGGTTCTATGTTCCCCACTTATACCCACAAAAAAAGGTTCTATGTTCCCCGCTCAACTTAAAAAAGGTTCTATGTTCCCCACTCATCCAAAAATGCATGGGAAACATTCATTTCTAATTATTAATAACAACTTAAAACACACAATAATGGGGAGAAATTACGAATACTAGTGGGACAGGGGCACTGTTGTCATGCATCTGGACACCATACTTTTGTTATGACTGGGCATCTGGGCAATAGGGACATGTATCGTGGGCAGACATGTGGGCATTTGGACGAGTGGGCAGACGAGTGGGCACTTAGGGGTGGAGACATCTGGGTACCTGGGCAACTGGGCACCTAAATTGGGATTGCCCACATGTTTTCTGGTGGGGAACATACTGTACAGTAGATCCTTTTTTTGGTTGAGCGGGGAATATAGAACCTTTTTGTGGGGAGTTTGGGTGGGGAACATAGAACCTGGGGAACATAGAACCTTTTTAGGGGTGAAGTGGGGAACATAGAACCTGGGGAACATAGGGTGGACCCCTTTATTACTTTTCTTCTTACACACAACACATTACAGAACATAATCACCTGATAAAAGATCGAAGTCTTTGATATGGTGTACTTTCTCCGGGGCAGAGGCAATGAGCTTGAGCTCTTCCTGGAACATGTCCACTTCAGCCTCAGAGGAAATCCCCACAGCATACATGTCAATGTCGCGGTATTTTGCCAACTGCAGGGCATCCATGAGCATCTGTTTGTCTCGCTTGTCCGTCTGTCCATCTGTGATGACGATAGCTACTTTCCTGACTCCCTCCCGGGCGTTGTTGGATATATCCTCTGTGGCCAACTTGATGGCTTTGCCAGTGTAAGTGCCATTTTCAATAAAGTTCAATGCATCGATTTCATTTATGACCCTTTGCTTGGTCAAGTCCTTGCCCAAGCTTAACTTTAGGTAAGCATTATCGCTGTAGAGAACCAGTCCTATCCTGGTGCTCTTGGGTCCAATCGTGAATTTCTTGACTAAATCTTGGAGAAAGTCCTTGATCTTTTCAAAGCCCTCCTTGCGAACGCTCTCCGAGCTGTCAATAACGAACACAAGCTCCAACTGCTTATCGTGGCACATGGTAGTCGTGCATGCTGAAAACAGAGGAAAGCACACTTATTTATTTCATTTTAAAGCGTTGGAGTGATTTATACAAGCTCACAGCACGCCACTTTGTGCCGCACTGTGAGCTTGTACATCTGCTATTTTTTTTTATCTTGAAAGTGTGAGAACTACTGATTTAGAAGGCATTTGTAGAATCGGCCTTAGGTCTTAAACTGTCATAGGTCTGCTAAATGCCTAAATTGTGAATTGTTATTGCAGCATAGATGAAATCTTACCACAGATGTCTTCGATCAACTTGATGGTGACGATTTTCTAGAAAACATGAGGGTTATATATCAGTACCAATGCATATTACATACAGTAGAATGTGTGAAGTCATGCATTAGTGCAGTTGAACTTACTGTGAGGCCGTCGTCTCCGGGTGGTCCTGGGTTTCCCTGGGATTGAAAAAAGAAAAACAACAACATCATCATCATCATTGTCTCTTGTTATTCAGAATGACTCAAAAGACATTCTCTGTCAATATTCAATTTATCCCCTAAGCAAGCAGGCAGGCACTATTAGCTCAATGGTAAAACCGGGTTAGAATCCAGGTTAGAAGAGGATGTGCTTGCTTATAGATGTGCATTTTTTGAAAATGTTTGGGGGACATTTTAAAATTCTGAAAGTCCTACCTATGATGACATGCCAAAACAGGGAAGTCATGTGTAAATTGGTTAATAATCCTTGCTCCTCTTTTTCTGACAAATTCTGTAGATGACTTGACCTTGTACACGCGGGCACGCACACAAGCACACACTCACGCACACACAATTACATTAGACACCTCTAATCTCTAATGACATGTTAATAATAATGAAGAGCAGGTCCAGGGTGTCACAGGGGGGGGGTGGGGGGGGGGGGGGGGGAGTGGGCCCAAGGTGGAGGGGCCTTATACTTTAGCTATTGAAAAATAGCAGATATACAAGCTCACAGCGAGAAACCTTGTACCCAGGGCCTAGAATTTGGTGCGACACCCCTGAAGAGCAGGTCTAATATACTTACATTTGGACCAGGTATTCCATGCCTGCCAATGCCTCCATCTACACCCGGTGGGCCGTTCTCACCCGGTCGCCCACGGCCTCCCTATGAGAGGACAGGAAGTCACAGCAATGAGCTATGTTGCCAGATTTTGCAAGAGAAATAAGCAACTAGGTCTATGAAAACAAGTCTTTGGAGAAATATTAATTTGGTGTCCTTAACATGAAAACGTTATGATAAACACTGTTTTAAACAAAAATTTTTATGATACAAGCCCAAATAAGAAAGTACACTTTAGAAACAAGCCGAAAAAATTCAACCCACAACTTATATTTACATGCAGCTTTACTGAAATAAAAGCCCAAAGTCGCTTATAATAAGCGGACATGGCAACTCAACACTGTTAATAAGGCGGCAGTAAAAACGACACCAAAGGTATTTAGCTTCCTTACCTTAGCACCTGGATATCCCTCTCCCGGGGGCCCCTTGGGTCCATCCACACCCCTAGGCCCTTTCATACCCTGAAATAAGGTTGAGTTATTTTTATGAACCAAGCAGTACAGTAGGTCATTACCACATCTTACTATAATATCACTCACCCCCAGAAATCTTTAGAAGTGTATCCACCAAAGCGTATTTTTTTCCCCTGACTGCATGGAAATGCATGCCGCTCTCCTTGAAACGCTTCCAGAGTTGCCCAGAGTATTTTAACTCTGGACAACTGGATAAAAACGCCGGATCGAACACCAGATGTGAACGTGCAGCGCTAGAATAGTACATTCAGTTTCCAGCATAGTGTTTTGAGAACAATTCAAAACATACTGTACACTGAAACTTCTTGGTGGACACAACTCCTAATACTGCAGGCAAATGCAAATGTGCAAATACACTAAATTGCAGGGGTATTCAACAGGTGGGTCCGGGACCCCTAGAGGTCCTCAGAGGTACTACAGGGGGTCCTCCAAACCTTTGTGTGATAGAAACTTTTTTTCTCCTTTTTCATATTAACCACTTGAACCCTAACCGTCCATATTCTGAGAACTTACACCAAAAATAGCAGATCTAAAGGCTCACAACGCCTCGCGCTGCGAGGTGTGAGCTTGTAGATCGGCTATTTTCGGCAAAGAGGGTTGGTGTGGAGGGGAAAAAAGAGCACACTAAGTACATAGTGAAAGGTCAAGTTTATTAAGTATTGATAGATAGATAGATAGATAGATACCTTTATTATCCCAAGGGGGAAATTAAGTAAATTGACGGTTCAGGTGGTTAAATATCTGATAACACAAATTGACATGAATCCAAAATACACTGATTATGCTGTGAAACGATGAAACTATATGGAATCTAAAAACAGGTAGTGGGGGTCCCTGCTTCATCTCTCTCTAAACTAAGGGGTCCTTGACCTGAAAACGTTCAAGACCCCTGGTATATTGCATAATGTATACTGTAGGTGTAAACCTGGGCCAGTTTACTTACCGTTGGACCTTGTTCAGCCCAGACATTAGGTCCTGGTAGACCTTTGGATCCTGGTTTTCCCATAGGGCCCTTAAAGCAAATTAATAACAGTGATCAGATTGCTGCTGCTGGTTGATAGTAAAGTTCACAATGTGGGTTATTAAACTAATCATGTCACATGGTAAAGCGTTTTCTTTTTTCTTACTGGTTGTCCTATTATCCCACGTCCCATTGCGCCAGGTTCTCCTTTTTTTCCTGGCCTGCCAACGTCTCCCTGGAAGAGATATAATGTAAGCAGACATATCGTACAGTATGCAATCACGCATGAATATACATACAGTACATGTACACACTAACCTTGGGGCCGGGGTTTCCTTCTCCGACTTCACAGCATTGTTCACCTTTTAAGCCTGGCAATCCAGGAGGACCCTAGAAAATGAGAATTAAAAGTCAACTTACCACTTTTTTGCGCAACTTTGAGTTCATATGGGTAATTTATTGGAAGTTGTTTATACTAACCGCAGGGCCAGGGTTGCCTTGACCAGTCGGACCCTCTGGACCGTCGGGACCCAGTTTACCACGGTCACCCTGGTAAAACAGTATTTATTGTTAAGCACAGTAAACTCTGTAGTGTTAATTGAGCTTTACTTTTACATTCAACAACTTAAATTGACAAAGGGTTTGTACTAATTAATACAAATTCTTTACCAAAATGGTAACAAACAAACAACTAAATCATCACACAATCTTTTTTCCCTCCAAAATAGCAATGCTAACCATTGGACCAGGCTCCCCTTTGTGTGTTGGCCCCACATCACCTACAGGACCAGCAGGACCTACATGACCCTAAGAAAGAAAATAAAGAACAAGGGAATAAGGAATTAACATCAATGAAGCATTGCATCAGTTGCCCTCTGACGAGCATTTCTGACCGTCTGACTGTAGAACTATAGTTGTCTACCTTTCAAGACCTGTTCTACACATGCTGTGATGATTGATTTGTATTTGTTACCTGGGGTCCTATTATGGCTCGTCCAGGGGACCCTTTGCTGCCGTTCTGGCCTAGTGTGCCAGGCTCTCCCTGGTAGACAAATAGTTGTGAAGAAACATAAAATTAGACATTTGCTTTATCCAAACTGAATGATTCGTCTGATTTGATCAAACAAGTCAAAAAGTCCATTGAATTCAATGGACTTTTGGGGTTATGGGTTTACAGAAAAGGTTACAGAAAACGTCCATGGACGTTTGGGATTACAGAAAGGTTTCTAGTCTAAAAACATTCTAGTCTTCTTGGTCAGAATGCAGGTTAATCTCCTCACCTTTGTCCCAGGGGGTCCGGGGAATCCGGGCAGTCCATTAAACCCACGGATACCTTCCTGACCCTTGTCACCCTGGGAGGGATTAGAACAAAACATATTGTTTAAATATTAGCATGTTCTCCCCAGTCCCCACAGTGATAGGAAAACACTTAGACACAAGATGAACATAAAACTCACCATCTCTCCTGGAGAGCCAAAGCCAGGTTCTCCATTAGGACCTTGTGAGCCAGGTAGGCCAATCTCGCCCTGAGGAAGGAAGAGAATCTCTCTGTCGTCAGCATCTTAAATTCTTTCCAGTCTGTCCACAACAATGTTAGCAATAGCTTCACTTTTGATCTACTCTCTAAGCTAACAGACAATGATAGACTTGTCTTATTAATGTTGTTCTGTACCACTCTTGATGCACTGTAGGCTAATATTTCAAATTGCCTCTCGCATGTCTCCTCTGATGTACTGTTGGCAGAGATGCAACACAGTGCAACCACACAAGAGTCAGCTGCTCAAATGTTCTGCTGAAACGTCAATTTAATGCTGAATTAATATACTATAGTGATATGCATATTCTATGCCTATTGCATTATCCTGCACTGACCCACAGCTGTAAAAGTGAGTTCCTCAGTTATTCTGTGTCTACAGTATTTAATATTTTGTCATTTGATTGTCGGATTGATTTTGCTAGCCCAAGAGAGAGAGGACGCAAATGGCTGAGAAGCCACTGTCCTAGAGGCACTATTTGGGTCTCTTTGGGTTCCTTTAGGGTGGTCTAAATTGACCCATACAAGACTGTAACTCTAACGCCGGTATACAAATGGAACCAAATGGACCCTAACGGGTTCCATTTGTACACTGTCAGAGTTAAGGGGAGTCCTTGAAATGTAAAAGTTTGAGAAACACTATCCTAGTCGAACTCCTGCAGGGTTACTGCACTTGGCATATGCAGTCTTCCTGATTGTGGTTGTCAGTGAATGGCCGGATGCTTTCCGGGCCGCTCTAGGGCGGTGTTCAAAGGGCTCTCCTCCTGACTGTACTGTACCTGCTGTCCTGGATCACCCTTTGCTCCTGGAGAACCTTTCAGACCATTCCGACCGTCTTTCCCAGCATCGCCCTGACATAGTGAGATAGAAGCGCTTACTTGTTAGCACATTAAATGAATGTCATAGCTCCCCTACAATACAGTACACATCTCTACACTGTATAGATAGATCGCTGTTTCCCAAACAGTGGGCCAGGACCCATGTTTGGGTTGCGGACCAATGTTTTGGTAAATGTCTCATTTTTTTTCGTTTCCTAAGATAGAAAAGTGTTAACAATAATAATAATATATACGTAATAATTATTATTATAGATTTTCATCAATTAAAAACAATTCCAACATTTTTCAAAAAGTATTATCTAAATCTAATAATTTCCATAAATATATATTTTTTAAAGTCTAAGAAACAGTGAAAATAGCAGATCTGCAAGCTCACAGCACGACGCGACACGCTGTGAGCTTGTAGATCTGCTGTTTTCACACATTTGGTTCCCGGGCAAACGTCTGTTTTCTCTTTTGGGTCTTGAGCTAAAAGGTTTGGGAACCACTGGTCTAGATCACAGTCCTACTGCACCTCTGCGCCAGGCTTGCCGTAGCCCGTCTCCCCTTTAGGTCCTGCTTCTCCATGTGCTCCTGTGTGCCCCTGGAAAGAGAGACGACTCGATGATTCAGCAAAACATCAAAATTATTCGAATAAAATAACAACATGGACATCATGTACAGTATACTTCATTGCTGGTCAAAACCTAGACAGGTTACATCCATTTCTTTACTCCAGCTTCATGCAGAACTCGGAGCTGCATGCCGTTTATGTTATATCACATTCACGTTAACTTGGTGTTTTGTTTTACACACCTGTAGTCCACGAGTGCCTTCGCCGCGGGCTCCTTTGTTTCCCCGTGTGCCGTTTGGCCCCTTCTCTCCCTGTGAGAGAACATCGGAATCAGTGGTGGAAAAAGTACTCATGTTTTTAACTTAAGTAAAATTATCAATACTGCAATATAGAAATACTCTGTTACAAGTAAAATTCTGAAATTCTAAATATACTTGAATAAAAGTACAAAAGTATTGGTATCAAAATGTACCAAAAAGTGAAAGTACAAAATGTTTGAAAATAGCAGATCTACAAGCTTGTAGATCGGCTATTTTCCAATAGCCTAGGTATAAAATAGGGCAAAAAAAAAAAGTGGTTAATGTATGTTTCATAATGTTATAATTTATGTCTGCAAAGTAACTAGTAACTAAAAAAAAGTACAATATTTGGATCTGAGATGTAGTGGAGTAGAAGTAAAAGTATAGAAAATTGGAAATACTCAAGTAAAGTAAAAATATCTCAAAATTGTACTTAAGTACAGTACTTAAGTAAATATACTTAGTTACTTTACACAATTGGTCAGAATATCGATCCAGTGTTGTGCATGTGTGCATATTCATGTGCATTTGAATCATGCTTTTTTTTAATGTTTTTTGTTGTATTTTCTTTTTTTTCTTTCTTTTTTCCTACAGATATTTATTTTTAATGTATGTATTTTGTAATTTGCTGACCATCTCCCCGTCGATGCCGTCTCCTTCCGGGCCAAATGGTCCTGGATAACCTGGAAATCCTGGTTCACCCTGGAAATAACAGATAAGAGAATCAATATCCAAGATTTGTGAATACCGATTCAGTCAAGTAAACTACATGTAAGATATAGTTAGTTACCTTTTGTCCCTTTGATCCGACTACATCGTCACCTTTACATCCCGGTGGGCCAGGCTTTCCCATTGCACCCTATATGAACACATACATACAAGCAGATGCCGTTAGATATCCATTTCAATATGTTGTACATTGCTAGTGTTACGTTTCTGTTTCATGATATCATGTATGATGCAGATTAGTCAACCTTTGAGGTAACATACAGTCAGTATACTGTACATACAGACAAAGGACATCAGCCTTTAAAATGGTTAACACAGGAGTATTCCTCTGTTGGCTCAGATAATGTTTCTTTTGATTTGGTTCTTTCACTCGTGACAGACACATAATCATACCCATGGTCCGTTGATGGGCTCGCCTGGGGGTCCATTCTCGCCTGGAATACCTGGAACACCTGGTGGCCCTTTGACTCCCGGCCATCCCTTTCCATCGGGACCTTTGTAACCCTTTGGGCCAGGGAATCCCTTCTCACCCTATACGATCACATACATACAAGCAGATGCCGTTAGATATCCTCTTCAATATGTTGTACATTGCTAGTGTATTAAGTTTCTGTTTTGTGACGTCATGTAGACTTAATGCAGCATTATGACACAGATTAGTCATTTAATCCCTTGTCACCCTGTAGATTATAAAAGATTTAGTGAAGTTGAAGTGGATAAACGTTGTAAAATCCTGGATGTACAATTGTACATTTCATTCTGAAAGTGTGCAAATGTTACATTATTTGCGTTGCTGTCGTTCAATGTTCTAAACTGTTACTTTTCAGGACATCGATCAAAGAACCTGTGTTGCAATGGATCCAATGTAGTTATTACTTATTATTTGGTCATAAGCTCTTGTTAATACTTTTCATTCTTTCAATATAAAACCCACACTTAACTATGTATACTTTCACTTTCACTTTCAAAATTCTAAAACAAATTAGTAAAATAGACAATCTAGCTTGGAAATCTTCTATGTTTACTACTTTTGTACTCTTGAGCAATTAATTCGGGAATTAATTAAACAAAGAAAAAAAAAGAGGAAAAAAAAGAGAGGTTTCTGCCCGACAGCAGTAGAGCAGTTAACAGGAGTTTACTGTGAACATGGTACAAAACAAAATGAACAAAATGTCAATACATCGCCTGTATGATATACAGTAGATAACTTGATTGAAGAGAATTTACCTTATCTCCAGCATGTCCGTGTCCAGGGTTACCTGGAATTCCCGTTTGGCCAGGAAAGCCCCTCTCACCCTGTCATCACAAGCATAAATACATGCAGTTTACACACAAGAAGTGCAGCGTGCGTGCATGTTTGTGTGCGTGTGTGCGTGTGTGTGTGTGTGTGTGTGTGTGTGTGTGTGTGTGTGTGTGTGTTTGTGTGCACATGTGTCATGCCTTTTCATGAATCTTCATAAGATAGTCAGTTATCTTTCTCCTATATGGGTCATCCATTCTGATTCTGATGTGCAGAATATAGCACATCTACATCAGGAAACAGGGGTTCTTTGATTGGGTAAATTAATAAAAGGTGTCCGTGGCCTTATCCTATATTAGAAATGGCTACTGGGAGGGCAGCGGACCACAGCCATCACTCAGACATAACCATATAAGGCTTTTCCAATGCAGCTACGCCCAAATATGGAGTGTGTTGTCTAACCTCAATGTGTCATCAACTCATCATGGCATCAAACAAATCAGGCAGCTCCATATATGAGCACAAAAGGGATATGCCTATACTGTATATGGGCATATACTGATGACCATATATGGGCATAAAAGGGACATGGACTATATTATGAGCATATTGGTCGGATCGGCGGTGCACCAACCTCGTCACCCAGAGGGCCCTCTGGTCCGTCGCCACCTTTCGGTCCTGGCAAACCCTGGGCAGGAAGAAGATACAGCTGCTATGTTAATACGGGTAGTATCCACACATTTCCCAGTGAGCTTACTGGGGGAAAGGGTGTGTGTCAATGTGGGCTTCACTTCCTTCACACAGCTGATTCAAATCACCCAACAAAGCACCAAGTAATCACCATGCAGAGAGTCAGGTGTGACAGGCTCACAGCAGCAACAGCAACTAGTCAGAATGGAACGAAACAGCTAAGAGGAACAGGAAGTGATGCCCACTTTTCACGCAAGGGCTCATGGGACACAGGAAACTTGTGGACACTGCAGTGGTTGTCAGCAAAACGAGCTAAGTATTATAGCGTCAAAATTTGTTAAACCACTAGACATGTATCAATTCCTGTAGCCTACTTTTTCCCTTCCTAGAAGTGTAGTGGAGTCAAAAGTAGGCTACAATAAATTTTGTCTTTGAAATGTAGTGGTCACTGTAGTGTCACTGCTGACTCCTACAGGTTGGTTCAAGGGTGTAGCCGAGCATGTGTCTGCTACTCTGCTCCGATACACGTTACGTCACCAGTCCACTTCTTTTCAGTGAGGAGTTTCACCAGGAGGAACTGAGCAGATACCCTGACCAACCTATAGAAGTCTCTAGTGCAGCAGATATTTCCCTTCCCTTCACTACTGGAGGCACTTAACGATTATTTATGCTTCAACTATTAAAAAACTATGTCCAAAACGTCTACTTTTCACGAGTAAAAATGACAAAAATGTTAAGATTATACATGTTTAAAGGTTTAATCACTGACCTTATAGCCATCAGGTCCGTTTACGCCAGCTGGACCCTTAGGACCCTGATCAACATCACACAGAGGAAAGGCAATAAATATAACATCCAATAATAAATACTAGACTTAAAATATGACAATAAATTAGGACTGGGCAATAAACCGAAACTATATTGAAACTGATATTTTGATACTTATAACCGAATAATTGAGAAGCAAGGTATTCTTTAATATGTTTTTGTTATATATCAACGTATCAAAGGACATTTCGAATCAATTTGTTTTATAATTGGCTGATTAACCACTTAACCCTGTGCAATACTTCCTTGTACAATGGTGGCGCACAAAAATAGTGAAAATAGTCAAGCTCACAATGTGAGATTCAGCTATTTTCACTGTAGGCCTATACTTTCTTTTCATAATCGTGGGCAAAAGTTTGAAATAATCGTGATATTGATTTGAAGTTGTATCGCCCAGCCCTACAATAAATGTAAATAGATGGTACTGTATTTCTATACCATTTCTCCTTTGATCCCATGGACTCCTTTTTTACCCCATTCACCCTGAAATAGAAAATAGCATTAAAGATGGTTCCAAGTCCCATCTACATCCAACACCATTAAATACTGTCATTAAACTGAACCACATACCTGCTTTCCTTTGGAGCCTGGTTTCCCCTGCAAGTGGATATAATCAGATTAGATAGATTTATTAAGTGAATGTGGTATCAACAAATATATTTGTGTGGTAACAACACAACATTTTGCATTTTCATTGTTTGTGAATGGTAATATTTACCGGAGGGCCATCTGGGCCAGTCATTCCGTTTGTCCCTGGTTTTCCCGGTTTCCCCTTCCCATCAAGTCCATCATGTCCTCTATCTCCCATTTCACCCTGTGGAGACAAAAAGAGTGGTGAGAGTGTGAATACATACCGAAGCTGCCCTGCTGCTGTTAGTTTTTGGTTTTGTTCCTTTTCTTTTCTTTATTATTTTTTTTAATGCTTGGTCATCACAGAATATGTGAAATATACTGTACATAGATGCAGCTATAAATGTATGTCCATGATGATCAAAATAAAAGAGAGTGAATAGGCCTACAGTAATTTCATTTCACTTCATTTACAGTTCCTGTTTGTGAGAAATAGCACATGCCATCTCTGATTAAGACATCCTCAAGCTACACACACACACACACACACACACACACACACACACACACACACACACACACACACACACACATTCCACCCCCCACCTGTTTAACATCTCAATCAATTCTATCCAAGTAACGGGGGTGGGGGTGTGTGTGTGTGTGTGTGTGTGTGTGTGTGTGTGTGTGTGTGTGTGTGTGTGTGTGTGTGTGTGTGTGTGTGTGTGTGTGTGTGTGTGTGTGTGTGTGTGTGTGTGTGTGTGTGTGTGTGTGTGTGTGTGTGTGTGTGTGTGTGTGTGTGTGTGTGTGTGTGTGTGTGTGTGTGTGTGTGTGTACAGTAGCTTGAGGACGTCTTATTCAGAGATGGCATGATGTGCTATTTCTCTGAGCAGCATCTAGACGGCGTGTGTCAAATGCTGTTTGTGACTAATGAGCGCAACATAATAACCACTTAGAACCCCAGCATGCATACTCTGGGGGAACAATAACCAAAAATAGCAGCTCAAAGCTTGTAGATCCGATATTCTAAGTGGATACTGTCACTTATTGTTGTACTGTGTAGTACTAGGCCAATGTAATGGAACATCTGCCAAAATGAAAATAAGTCAGCATCATGTTAGGTACAAAATAAGGAATCTATTAATTGTCAGCTCTCAGCAGCATCCATTTCTCTATCTACAGTGTTTAGAAAACAAAATAGCATGTTTGAAACTATATCAATTGGCTAATAGTTTTTCTTCTGTTTCTTCTCATAGGTTAATAATGCAAAACAATCATTCTGCAAGCATATATATCATTTGTAAGCCCATCTTTAGAAAATGACAGATGTTTCAAATGCTGACATGTACATCCGTAACCTCATGTCAAATAATATAAATATAAATATAAATATATTTTTCTCATGAACATGATCAAAAAGAGGCTACTGCTATTACTTACCATGTTTCCATCCTCGCCGACCTCGCCTTTTGGACAAGGACAGGTTTCACATGGGGGCAAGGTCTGGGGCAGGGTCGGGGGCAGGGTCGGTGGCAGGGTCGGCCTGGTAATTGGGGGGCACTTAAAAAAGAATGACATGTTATGTCAGTGTTTTCAGTGTGTGATGGAATTCTATACAGTCTATATAAAAAGTCTATATAAAAAAATATATATACTACTTACCCGATCATGAGCCATTTCCTCCTGTATAAATGAAAATACAGAGGAAAGTGATTAATAGCAAACAAAAACGTATTTGAAGATGGGGACTGGCAGCTAGATATTTTCGTCTGCCTTACCCCTTATGCCTAAACTTCTTTTTACTATTTTGAAAAACATTTTAAAATACTTCAAATAGCCGATCTACATCGGCACGTTGTGAGCTTGTAGATCAGCTATTTCAAATATTCAAAAATGTTTTTCTAAATAGTAAAAAAAAAACATGCAAAAAGGTTTGGGGATAAGGGGTAAGGCATGGACGAAAATAGAGAATTTCAAGAAAAGGTGTAGGCTATATAAAAATCATATTGACAGGTAATGGGGCAGAGCAGAAACTGTGAAATCAGCTGGGGCAGTGCTGTGCATCAAGACCACTGTGGCTGCAGGCCATTATCCACCGTATCAACCATGGCCTCCTTACAGTGGTGGAAAAAGTACTCAAATGTTTTACTTTTTTGTTTAGTAATTATTGCAGAAACAGATGGTATAGGCCTACTTACAATGTGTTTAAGGACGTTGTCTACAGCATTCTCTGAAATAAAATTGAGGCATCGCAATCTGGCATCTGCATGCTGGCATGCAGGCACTTTGACGTCGCTGCCCAGCCCCACGATCATGACGTTGATGCCATTTTGCTCAGCTACGGAGATAGCCGAGGGGGAGTCGGAGAGATCTTTGATTCCTGCTATATTTGCAAACAGCACGGCTACTTTGATGCTGCAATCGATGGACTTTTTCTGGTACATCTTAGTGATACTGGTGACGGCATCGTTGGGCTTGGTGCCTCCACGCAAATGCTCGAAATTCTGCAATTGGTCCTTGAATCTCGGGGCCTTGATTCTCTGGGCCTTGAATCTCTGGGTTTCCCACTCCTCGATGAAGGTTATAAGTGGTGTAGGATCAACTTTACTGCTGTACTGCAGCAGACCCAGCCTCAACTTCAGTCTGCGCTGTTCCTGAAGCATGAGCCTGGAGAGTTTGTCCACCACGTCCACAGCAAATATCTTCTCCTTGTCATACTGCTCCTTGGTAATCCCCTCAGAGCTGTCCAACAGAAAGGACAGCTCCAAGGGACACTCCACACCTTGGATTTCTGTGTGCACACATAAGAGCACATCACTGTTACTGATAAAGGCAAGGTTTTTAGTCATTTTGTCTTTTATCTGGTCTGGCTTGGATATGCAACCCCACTAACTGTAACGTGTCATAGGTCAACTTGTTTCATAGTTAACATAGACCTAATAGGCATAGGACATTTGTACCTTCATTTATTAAATATAGGACTACACTTAATACACCTAATATAACTAATATAACTAATTAATACTTTTATATATAT
The DNA here is from genome assembly GCF_963921795.1 of Nannobrachium achirus. Classification (NCBI taxonomy): domain Eukaryota; kingdom Metazoa; phylum Chordata; class Actinopteri; order Myctophiformes; family Myctophidae; genus Nannobrachium; species Nannobrachium achirus. The sequence continues at coordinate 25,487,816 of NC_137829.1, forward strand.
TTTTTACCATTCATGTGTATATGGATATTACTTACGTCGGCATGAATGCTTGGCACTGACGCTAGTCAGGGCTGTGATGAACAGCACCAGCTTCATGGTGGGGTACACCATTGTCCCAACTGTTGACAAAAAAATAACAATAATTATAATAAATAAATGAATGAAATGAATAAATAATAATTAAACACCAGGTCAATTAAAATATAAATAATGATATCTTTAATGATGTCTTTGTGGTAACACTTTCTAAGAAGCCCCTGTCTATAATACATTGTAAACATTCGCTTCAGAAATGGGTAAAAAATGCATTCTACTAAACTCTACTAAAACTAACCTAAAATAATTCCTTTCTCAAAAGCTGAAAATAGTTTAACTCCTTGAACACCTTGACGGTAGAATCCCTTGCCTTATGATTCTACTGAGCTTTATAATTCATAAATGCTGGTCACACACAGTGTATTATAATTGTCATAGTTGTAAGTAAAGGCTTATTCATAGTCCAGGGTGGAGTGAGCAGCTATCACGGTGTAGTTTTCTAAATTCAGAAAACTACTACATTTCGTCATTAGCCGCGGTGAAGAGGCTTCACTGCAAACCCTGTCACATCTCCTCTGCTTTTACTTTCCAACATCACCTAAAAAGGTGATAGCTCATCACCTAAAAAAAGTGAAGAGCTATCACTTCACGTGGAGTATGCATGAGTCTTAAGAAAGCCTTGCCGAGCCATAGGGCAGGAGCCTCTACTGTTTCTGTAGTGTGAGGCAGCTTGATGTACAAGTACACCTCTGGACATGACGCTAGTATGTATCCATCCCTTGATTGGCTGAGTGCCAAGCACTGGGTCCCATTTCTTAGAGTCTTTGGTATGACTTGGCCGGGGATCGGACCCCAACCTCCTAGTCTCAGGGCGGACACTCTAACAACAAGGCCACTCAGCTGGTTCTTAGTTGTAATACATACATATGGTAATTGTATAATACATTATAATCACTGTTATGCAGTCTAGTAGTAGCTACAGTATAAGCAGCCATTAGATGTTTTAATGAAGGAGAAAGAAATTGCACTAAATCTATGCAAAAACACCCCACAAAACATTTTCTGCCGAGGAATGTGATTACATTACCTAAAGCACCCAATGATCATACATTATAACATTATAATGCAATATACATTATAACATTATAATGCAATATTTAAAAACAATTAAAAACTATATGAAATAACAATAACAATTCCCCCAGCAATTATGAAGCATTATGATACTTGTCGTTTATGTAAGCCATTTACAATGAGAGGGAGTGGGTTGTTGGCTGATTTACCACTGTTTCAGGGTTGTGCCAAACAATCAAATCAGCCAACAACCCACGACCCTTGAATGGTAAATTGCTTTTCTACCACTTCTACCATATAAATGAAAGAAAACAAAGTTGTAACTTGCAAGGTTATTTAGTTACAATCATTGCAACACAACAGTGTGCGGGGTCCATGAGCCAACTCAAGGTTGTTGACTGATTTACCACTGTTTTAAGCCAATCAGAATCCAGTATCTTAACATGTGACCACACAAAGTGGTAGAAAATGCATTATAGAAGTGGGCTTCATAGAAATCATCTTGGTCTTAATTGTATTGCAGATTGACTATTATCGTTTGGATCAGGTAAGCGTCTTCGTATAATCACTCACATTTCAAATCCTTTTGTGAATGCTGCCCGCTACTTTCCTTCTAGTAGGCCTACTTCAAAATCCTACCTTGAGACCAGGTGAAAATGGTGAAACGGATGATGGGGACAGCAGTCAGTCAGCTCCAGTCAGCTCCGGTGTCTCAGCAGCAGCAGCAGCAGCAGCAGCAGTCGTGTCAGCTCTCCTGTGAAGCAGAGAGAGACTGTAACTCCTGAGCCATCTCCCTCCCTCTTTATAAGAGGAGAGACCCCCGTACCCCTCCCCCCCCCCCCTCCCCCTCCCTCCCCTTTGCCAAGGTAGGCTGCAATTACTTGAGTACCACTTGAATAGATTTTCTTTTTGGAGTATTTTGTTCTTCTTTTTGCAAGCTTGTGACTATTTCATTTCAAATATAGAAATATTGTACACTTCCAGGAGGGCACTCTTGGGACCCAAACATAGAAAAATGAATTAACCACTTAAGCCCTATTTCAATAGTGAAAACTATTTTTGGGAGATTTCAGGTTTTTGTTTTTGTTTTTCCATTTGTACTTTTGAATACTTGAGTATTTGAGTATTACTTGAGAATATACTTTGTCCACCATTGATCGGTCCTCAGGCAATGGGATATCTAGAATTTGTTTAAGGGATGCTTTCTGATTTGCGTCCAAAATATTTATAAAAAATACAATTCATACAGTTGCATATATGCACATAAACTGTTAGCTCCATCACGTTTGTCCACTCAAATACAAGCTAAAGGTTAACGGAAGGATGTGAACAGGACAATATACAACCTGAGCTTGTCGGCTATTTGAACTAATTTCTTAATTATAGGGCTTTCACTAATAATTCATAAAATATTTGTGTATGCTTGGGTCCCAAAGAGACACCACAAATATATATTCTGGGTATTGAGCTGAAAAGGTTTAAATAACTCCACCAAGCTGAAAAGGTTTAAATAACTCCACCAGGTTTAAATAAGGACATTGATTTTATGTGCTTTCATTAAGGTGTTTTTATATTTATCTTTCTTTTCCCCATGAGCTAATTAATTCTCATCATGATTTGCTATACATAATTTGTAATTGTTTGCCACAGTGTTTTAGTTTTGTGTGATCTCTTTATTTTGGTATAATAATATATACTCTCCTACTAATATATTGCTTACCTGTTATAGTCACTCACTCAAATGAGTCTCTAAATGTGATGATTGATTGATTGATTGATTGATTGATTGTTCTTAATGTGTAATGCTCAGTCTACTGGTTGATGTTGACGCACTCATCTGTCTTTTTAGTTGTGTTCATTGTTTGGTTGCTCATGTATTTGCATGTCTGATGATGTCTCATGTGAACTGGCACCATTTAATGTTTGTCAGTCTACCCTGATGAAGACCAGTTGGCCAACTCAAAACACAGTGTTTTAAGCATGCTGCAAACTTTTTAGATTAACCTTCTCTTCTCCTTTTTTTAGTTATTGGTGGAGCCTTTTGGCCAGGATCATAGTGTATTATCATTTTCATGCTGTATAAAATTGTTTTAATATGTTACTGTTATGCATTATAGTGTGATTATAAGTAATTATAAGTGGTCATTGGGTACTAAGTAAAACAAACTATAATGCATTTATACAAGAATAACACACCAAATGTTCCTGCATATATCTTCAGGAATGTCATTAGTCACTACTTTAACACAACCAATTACTTATAGTGACTTATAATCACACTAGTGGTGTCCAACGATTAAATATTTTAATCGCGATTAATCGCATGATTCATGTAGTTAATCGTGCGATTAATCACAAATAAGTCATCAGCTTTTATCAGGTCACAATGTAACTTACAGGGATATCTTTCAAGTCTTTCGTGGCCCTATTAACTTGGGAGTGGAAATATTTGCTGGATTTATGCGAAAGTATGTTAATCTTTTATTCGAAATCAATTAAAAACCTGAATAAATCATAATGGTATTGCATTAAACAGACTGCAGCTGATGGGTATAAGGATCTGCTAAATAATTACTGTTGTGTCCACCTTTATGCTTTAATTATACGTTGTATTTTTTGTTACATCAACAGGGATGGACCTTGTAGCCAATATAGCCGATATTGTAGCCAATGTTTGTAAATATGCAATTAATTGCGATTAAAATAATTAATCGCGATTAACATAACGGTGAGTTAATTGCAATTAATTTAGTTAACTCGGACAGTACTAAATCACACTATTATACAATTATTGTAACATTAAAACTAAGATAATAATAATACACCATGAGCCTTGCAAAAAAACATCTGATAGTATTATAGTATTATATATTATAACACTTGACCTGATAAGTAATAATAAAATGCTTTATAATGTTGTTATAATTATTGTTATAAAGAAAGTATTTATGAGTGCTTATAATGCATTATGAGCATGTTTATAATTATTTAAAGACATAGAAAGTATAGCAAGTGTGTTACATTCACCTCTAATAAACTAATAATGCCAGTATGACTTCTCCAGAGAGATCACAAAGCCTGTGGGTCTGTGATGGCCACCTCTGCTCTTTGGCCTAGATTTTGGAGAGGTCAGAAGAAAGATAAGGAGGTTAAAGTGTCTGAGATCAGCTGATGACTACTCAAAAAGGTAATTAAGGCATATCTTGATATCTATCTAGAAATTCCAGGAATCTCTTTCTGTCTGTGTGTGTATGTGCCTGTATCAGTCCGTCAATATGCCCAAATACTGAGATAACTGAACTACTGTACTACTACTGATGTCATGCACTGACCTCCAGGTTCACACAGTCCATTTGGTTCCATTTGTAAACTCCCTAGACCAGTGGTTCCCATAATCTTTCAGCTCGAGACCCAAAAGAGTTGCCCGGGACCCGAACTAGTGGAAACCGTCTAGCCGTAGTGGAACAACCAGTGGTGGAAAAAGTACTCAAATGTTGTACTGTATTTTAAGCCATTTGTGACATAATGTCTCTATGATTCCAACCAGGGAAATGTTTCAGTCAGAGGCTCGGGGGCCCCAATGAATTCCAGTACACTGGTGATAACTTCACACTCTGTTTATGTTGTACAGAGTCACAGAGAAGACCCGAGGGAGTGCGTTGATCGATGTCAAGTTGGTTGGATGGGTGGGTCTCCAAATCTAACAATGTAACCCATATGCCAGCTAGGGCTGCCAACATTGGACTATCAGAATCCAGGAGATATTGCATAATGGGAGGAGCATGTCATCATTTCCAGTGGGCATCTGCGTGCATCACACACACGCACACACGCACACACGCATCCCCACCGATGATGTCGCCACCAGGTACATTTTTGAGCTATCCCCAGTTCATGTCTGAGACATTGTCCTAGAGTGAGAATTAGTGTAGATCCATATGGTTGACAAATCGAATCTCATGGCTCTCTAGATCCACATGGGAAAGATGTGGCTCCAATGTGTATCTCGGACTTCACGTGACCAACCTGACAACAGATGTAAGAATGTGACTTTAGATAGCACACTGTTACGACAGATGATAGGTTCACTGAATCACTGTATACCTGGTATTCACCTTCCCTCTATTACCTTGTTTATTGACTAGAGCACATGCTTATTTCACACTTGTACATAAGGCACTCTGGATAAGTGCGTCTGATACATTTCTACGATTTGAATTGTTTGCTAAATGCCTAGATTGTGACCTCAGTCGTCTATAACTTCGTCTGGGCGTGTGAGATTAGCTTCTGAAACACATGTTAGCTTATCACTTATCACTAAATGCAGGAGTGAGTGATGGAGTAGATATGTCTCTAAACCATCATCAAACCTCATTCAGTGCAACATTCCTTTCTTTCAGTCACTCTCCACTAATTACTCCATGCAAGATAACCCACGCCGGGTAGTCTTGCATGGCCAGAATGTTGCCTCCCACAATTCTTCCATATTGTCAGGAGCACAGAAGCTCTGTTGATGATCAAGCGATAAAGCGGGAGTGAAGCCTCCTCAACCGCTTTGTCTTTACAGTCGTGCACGTGTATCCTAATATACTGCAAATCAATATCATCTAATCATATATAGCTTGCTGCTTAGCAGAAATGGAAATGAAATAATAAAAGGTAAAGATATTTTAAAATAGATTTTAGTGAATGGAAATGATGATGCCAGCTTCCTGTCTCGGATTTTGGGTGGTGTAGTTCCAGAGACTCTATATACCGTAGCATTCGGAGATTGTGGAATAGTTCAGTGGTTCTCAACCTTTTCACACCAAGTACCACCTCAGAAAATATCTGTCTCTCCATGTACAGTATGTAGCACCGTATTACAGGTGCAGAGACCTAACCCATCCTATTCCGCTATGCACAAGCCAATCATTTGATGATCGGGTCATCAGTAAATAGGACGACTCCACCCGTCATCAAATTATTGGCTTAACAAAAACATCACCATGAATTCAAGGCTTCATGGGGTGTGTAACCGACAGAAATAAGTCATTCTTTTGAGAACTACTCCTTTAACTCCTGCAGTTGTCACACAATGCCACAGACACTGATACAGACATTGAGAGCCTTTTTCAACCAAGTGCTTGGTCACCTGTAGTATAATATTATTATTTGACACCACTTTTTGTCTTTTTTTTTTACTTTTTTGGGAGACTCCTCTGTGTACCACCAGAGGGGGGCTCAAGTACCACCAGTGGTACTGTACATGTACCACAGGTTGAGAACCACTGGAATAGTTGTCTGGCTGTTCCTGAACCTCTTTTAGTTTTAAAAGCTGAACCAAAAAGACTCCACATACAGAACCAAAAAGACTCTTAGGCAAGTACAAGAGCCGAGGTCCCAACAGTCCTCAACAATAGCTTCTTCTCACAAAAGGTTACATGCAGATAGTTTTGTTGTCCTTTCTGGTTGCCCTTAGGCCACTGGACCTCATGCATACTAGATTAGAACTGATGATAGAACATGACAGGTCCCTACAGTAAGGCCCCATTAACATGTCTCATAAAGCCATTAAGGCACCCTGGGCCTATAGCTTTAAAACTATTGTGCTAAGATATTATCTAACTCAGTAGTTTTCAAACTTTTTCATGCCAAGGATCCCCAAATTGACACTTATGGACCCCCATTTGAAAAGATAATACCAGGGGCCCCCATAAGAGAAGATTTGTATGGCTCTAGCAGTGATTCTCAAGCATTTTAATTTCAAAGACTCCCAGTTTGACATGCATTAGGCTACTGAGCCCCATTTAATGGCATTACTATCTCTGGGACCCCCATTTATATTGTAAATGTTAATTTAACTCTGAGAGTGGAACCAGTGCCATTTGTACACTCTGTCTCTGAGTTACAGACCCAAAAAGGTCCATTTGTTTTTTTTTTAAATATAAAAGCTGTATAAACTTACAATGTTATCATTTTATTAAAAGGAGGGTAACGTTTAGGTGTTGGGTTTCTTCTAAGTGTATAAAAAAGGCGACCAAAGTGGTGGATGGACATATAGTGGCAATCACCATCCTAAGTGCTAGTGGGGCAAAAAATCTGAATATCTTAACTAGAAGCAGTGCTCTTCCGAGAACAGGTCTCCACCAGGCCATGCGTCCTGGTGGTGCTACTGTATAATAGGCCAATGTAAAAAGGCTGGAATATGTTCTTCACCTTAGACCTTTCATGGCAATCGGACACTGCATGCATGATTTGAGGCATTGTGTTCCAAAAATGTGTTTTACTAAAGTCTACCTGCTGGTGGCGCTATAAAAGGCCAACATGAAAAGGGTAGCATTTGTTCCTTGACATAGTGGGAACATGTGTGGCAAATTTCACGGTAATCGCAAGCTGCGTTGATTTGAAGCATTTTGTTCAAAAACTGAGCAATCCCGCAAACTTTGGAAGCCAATATTAGCCAATTAGGATGGAATATGAAATATCAGACGGATCGGACTTGATCACATGACTATGGAGATACTGTGTACCGATTTGCATGATTTTTGGATCAAATCTCAAGGAATAATAGGAAAAATTGTGTTTTACATAAGTCGGCCTCCTGGTGGCGCTATAAAAGGCTGATGTGAAAAATGCAGGGAAAGGGTTTTTCCTTGGCCTCTAGGGAGTGCGCTTACAAAGTTTGAAACTGATCGGTGGAGTTATAGATAAAACCACAAATCGGCCTGTTATAGCGCCACCATGAGGCTGCTTTCAAAAATTTGAAGTGGCATTTCTTCTTCGACCTAGTGGGAACGTGTGTGCGCGATTTCATGATAATTGCACTTTGCGTTTGGGATTTGAGGCATTTTGTTCCAAACGGCTCAATCCTACAAACTTTGGAAGCCAATCTTAGCCAATCAGGATGGAATATGAAAAATCGGACAGATCCGTGTCGATCACATGACTGTCGAGATACTGCCTACCGATTTGTAGGATTTTTGGACAAAATCTGTAAGAGTAGTGCACAGAAATGTGTCTTGCAAACATCGGCCACTAGGTGGCGCTAGAAAAGGCCCATTTGAAAAATTTAGGGCAGAGGTTCTAGATTGGCATCCAGGGAATGTGTGTGCTCACTTTGGCAGCGACCGGGCCAACGGCGACTGAGATTAGGTGCACACAAACTGCGAGGACGCACGGACGCACGGACGGACGGACGCACGCACGGACGGACGGAGGGGAAAACATACTCTCCCTCAGCCTTCGGCTGGTGGAGACAATAATTGAAATGCTTGGTTTATTTCTGTGGAGTGACACTTCTTCTCTAGGTAAAACCAACATAGTAGTGAGTGACAGACAGGCAGGTCACTCACCATGAGTCTGAACCATAGTACTTGAACTGATTACTTTGTGTGTGCTGTGTTTTGAAGATGGCCCCACTAGATAACTGTTACAGTATCTGGCTCTTCACTTTTAAGCTTGTTAACAATGTTGTTGACTGTTAACATGGTTAGAAGATGACCCCACTAGATAACTGGCTCTTCACTTTTAAACTCATTAACTGAGTGTTAAAGACCCAAGCACGCACACGCACACGCGCACGCACGCGCACACACACACACACACACACACACACACACACACACACACACACACACACACACACACACACACACACACACACACACACGCCTCATAGCATAATTGCCTATCTCATATTTGTAAGGTTTTCAGGAAAGACAAAACAAAAAAAAGTCTGCACTTCTAACACTGCTGATTCACCATGCCTTTTATTGTCTCCGCCAGGCCGAAAGGTATGGCAGAGACTATGCTTTGCATGGCCGTCCATCCGTGTGTGTGTGTGTGTGTGTGTGTGTGTGTGTGTGTGTGTGTGTGTGTGTGTGTGCGCGCGCGCGTAGGGTTGCCAACTCCCAGAGTTTCAAATACGGGACACTTTCTAAGGAAACATGCGCCGCCAAAGGCGGCGCCGAAAAATCGCATATTTTCGGTTATAAAGTTGGCTAAAACGGGCATTTTCCTATATTAAATCATATTTTTCCTCTCACAATATTAATTCGGGTGTCTTTGGGCCGAAAAATCGGATATTTTCGGTTATAAAGTTGGCTAAAATGTGTATTTTCCTCTATTATATCATATTTTTCCTTTCACAATATTAATTCGGGTGTCTCTCAATTTTCCAAAACATATCGCCTAGGTCTACCTGGTCCTTATGTGCCCACTCTCTGGTTACCCAACACTAGTTTAATCATATTGGCATACAACAATAACCATTAGGTTTTAAAAACAAAATCAACGCATGCTTATGTTATTTCACATACCAGCCTGTCTGGGGTCGCTTTAGTTGGCAGACAAGATTACTGTAGTGTTCCCAGGAATACCAATATCCATGGCTTATTTTCTGTTGCTTGCCTGCTTTTTCACCTTTTTGTTTAGCCTATCACCTATCATGGATTCATGTCTAATATGTTTGTACACAATCTTCTGTCACACGTTTTTTTAAGACATTAAACAATGTTCTGAGCCGAGCACTGTCGTATGGTCGCTCGCACGCACTCGTTTCGTCTCTCGCAGGCAACTTGTGTGGAGTGAACCTACAGCCCATGCTTGGGAAGGGAGTGTGTAGGGGGCGGAGACTGTGTCTTAGCAACACTCAGAGCCGTATGTTAATAAGCCAATCAGCTGCTTACAAACAGCGCAGCGCCTCTCACAGCAATGGGATGCAGCACTTGTCTCAGAGGAGAGAGAGCAGAGTGGAAGTGGAAGCTCTCTGACAGGCAGAATCGCTGTCATTTCTCAATTAAATCATCCCGTCATTCATATTTATCCCCCAACCTTAAAATACGGGACAAAGAGCGTCCCGTTTCAGTTCAATACGGGACACGTCTTTTAGTTTCCAAAAAAGGGACGATCCCGTATTTTACGGGACGGTTGGTAACCCTATGCGCGCGTGCGTGCGTGCGTGCGTGTATCCGTCTGTTTGTTACCCCAGATGCCAATTCAGAACCTCTGCCCCACATTTTCACTTGGGCCTGTTATAGCGCCACCATGAAGCAGAATTTTGCCAAACACATTTTTTGACATTGCTCCTACAGATTTTGTCCAAAAATCACGCAAAACGGAAGGCAGTATTTCTATAGTTGCATGTGTAATCTCTCGAGACAGCCTCAGAGAACGCTACGCTACTGAAAGGAAGAGAGACAGACCGATAGGTGTCGCCCTTACTTCTTTCTTCTTCTTTGACGATGGGTTCCCAGATTGATAGTTGTGTGATCAACATGGATCTGTCCGATTTTCCATATTCCATCCTAATTGGCTAAGATTGTTTTCCAAATTTGCAGGATTGGTCCATTTTGAAGAAAATGCCTGAAATCATGAACGCAGCTTCCCATTTGTGTAACATTTTTCATGCACATTCCCACTAGGCCAAATCAATAATCAGCTTCATTGTGGCGCTATATTCGTGTTTTTACCTATAACTGCACCGATCTGTGTGAAACTAGCATTCAGAGATTGTGGAATAGTTGTCTGACTGTTCCTGAACCTCTTTTAGTTTTAAAAGCTGAACCAAAAAGACTCCATTAGAAGGTTATATGAACAGGCAAAGTAGGCAAGTACTAGAGCCCAGGTCCCAACAGTCCTCAATAATTGCTTCGGCTCACAAAAGATAGTTTTGTTGTCCTTTCTGGATGGCCTTAGGCCACTGACTGGACCTCCTGCATACTAGATTAGAACTGATGATGGCACATGACAGGTCACACACCCTAGATCCCATCCTCTCTATCCAGGCACAGCTAGGCAGCTTATCGAACAATGTAAAGATCACAGCTTGTAATTTAGGGGTGTGGTTCGATTCTGACATGTACATCGATGGGCAAGTGACTAGAGTTGTACTGTCCTGCTTCTTTCAGTTCTTTCAGTTGCATTTATTACTTCACGCCTACATTAGTGTAGTCTCTCAAGAACAGCCTCAGAGAACGCTACGCTACTGAGTCTGTCACACACCAAACTCACGGAAGGGATTTTGGGCGGTACCCAAGTCTGGTGACAGGCAGCGCTTTTGACCAATCAAACATAGTGGGCGGTATCTAATGTGTGCGTTGACTATGCATTCCCCCTCACGGGTGGAAACAAACCATCTTTCAACTGTACATATTCTTTGTGCAGCTAAATAAATCCCTCTGTAGTCTATATAGACAAGCGAATTGCTCCATTTAAATATTCATTGACCCACCCGGTTTTCCACACAATGTATGGGTTTCACATTGCCACTATTTGCACAATCAAAGAATGCTTTTGGAAATCGTTGTGCATAACAATAGAATTAAATGGAAGGAAGAATGGCCTACATTACAATAACGAACTACATTTGTTAGTCTACACAGTAAAGTGCAGCAATATGCCTATATGAATTTAGATTTTAGTGTATTATTATTAGTATAGAGTAAATGTAAACGTTGCAACTTCTAGTCTAAAAGACTCATGTATTAAATTATTATATTATAAAACATACATTAATCAACTAGCCCTATTTTATTCCTAGACAGGCTATTTAAAAATAGCTGATCTACAAGCTCACAACAACGTCGCATTGTGGTTACATTCTGCACAATGGGTACTTTGAGTACTACTTTCTGCTTTTGCAATACTTTTACTCAAGGGCTACATTTTGAATACAAGACTTGTGCATGATACTTAAGTAAAGAATGCGAGTACTTTTCCCACTACATTGCCTAAGCACGCCAGTATTAGTAAAAGCACACATCACAGATAGATTTATAGAGTAATATAAGGCAACTGTAAATGTTTAAAAAGACGAGCTGAAAACATGACGGCCGTATGCTAACACGCTAGCTTACTGCAGTTAGCCAGTCGGGAGAAAGCCTGGTAGGCGAGGTTAAAGCAGTTATACATTATCATAACATCCCATATTGATTTAAAACATCAATCCACTGTATTGCAACACACCATGACATCCGAGGCTATATAAACGTTTGCTTATTGTGGGTAAATTCGTTGTGTCTTGGTCACTGGTCTGCAGCAGATCATCAGCAGATCATCCAGCTTCATTCAGCGCAGCATATGGGGTAAAAACGATGGGGTCCTTGTTCCTTCTCTCTGGGAAAGCAGGATAACAGGATCCAGGCGGCCAAACATCTCGCCGCCGTCGCCGATCTATCAAGTACTTAAAACAAATGGGCTGAAGAGGTTTTAATTGTTCAATATTGTGTAACTGAGAAACACTTGTAAGCACGCTAGAAAACAGTTCCTCGTCCACAGTAGCATCTATGTTGCGTTGTTGTGGTTGTCTGTTGTGTAACTTGTGTTCCGTGTGTAGAGTAGCAGTTCCGCTATAGTAGTTTCGGGAGGGAACCAAACCAAGGGGCGGACCAGGCTTCAAAGCGGAACTAACCTCGCCTCACCAGGCTTTCCCAAGCCCCCAGAACCCTGGGGGCGCTTTGAAGCAAAAAGTACATGGTGGCCGTTTGAGGTATGGCAGTTGGGTCAACTATTCATAAATCTCATGAACGCGCCTTTTGGCTCCACCCCCTCCACTCCAGAAAGCTGAATCCTCTGTTCCTCTCCGGAGCGGAGAGCACCGCACCGCAGCCAAGCCCCCAGAACCCTGGGGGCGCTTTGAAGCAAAAAGTACATGGTGGCCGTTTGAGGTATGGCAGCTGGGTCAACTATTCATAAATCTCATGAACGCGCCTTTTGGCTCCACCCCCTCCACTCCAGAAAGCTGAATCCTCTGTTCCTCTCCGGAGCGGAGAGCACCGCACCGCAGCAGACCGCATTAAACCAGGAAATAACCATAGCGACTTCTTCTTATTACTTCTTATTCTGTGTTTATTAAATATAGATACCTTCCCGAATCTCTTAGTTACAACAATATTGTTCTTATAAAACTGTTGGTTTACTCATTAGTATTAGTTATTACGATTTTCGCGTTTTGTCATCTTGACAGAGGCTGTCTGCCATTGACTTTGCATTGGGTTCTTAGAAGCTTTACGTGAAATGTTAATGAAGATTTACTATCAAAATGGGTATTTAAATGCGATACATACATGGTTTGATAACCCACAAGTAGGCGAAAGCCATTTCTGAGTAGGCCTGTCTGTCTCATAGAGTTATGGGTCTGTCTCATGGCCTGTCTCCATCACTCTGTCTGTGACACTTACAAATGCGTAATTAAATGTATTCATTTTGGACAAAGTGCATCTAATGCATAGAGTATATATATATAATATCTAATGTGGATTTCAAAGAATGTCTCTATATGTCAACACACTGTCATCTAATAAAAATACTCTATTTCAATTCAGACTGTAGCTACTATATGAATTATATTTAAACTTGTTTCTGGAACAGAACACAACTCTAGGCTTGTCTAGAACAGACCAGTAACTTTAACTATGACTCGTTTCACCCAAGGAATCCATGCAAAATGCTAAGATTACCACACTGAATGACAACACAGTTTGATATTGTAAATCAGGGGTCTTCAACGTTTTCAGGCAACGGACCCAGATGAGATAGAGATGAAGCAGGGACCCCCACAACCTTTTCATAGATTCCATATAGTTTAATCGCCTGACCGCACAATCATCAGTGTATTTTGGATTCATGTCAATTTGTGTTTTCAGATATTTAACCACTTGAACCGTCAATACTTAATAAGCTTCACTTTCACTCTGTAATTAGTCTGCTCTTTTTCCCCTCTACACCAAAGCCCTTTGCCAAAAATAGCAGATCTACAAGCTCACAGTGAGCTTGTAGATCGGCTATTTTTGTCTAAAGTTCTCAGAATAAGGACACTAGGGTTCAAGTGGAATAGAAAAAAGTTTCTATCACACAAAGATTTGGAGGACCCCCTATAGTAACTCTGAGGACCCCCTAGGGGTCCCGGACCCCCTGTTGAAGACCCCTGTTGTAAATAATGGGAGAGTCCAAAATACCACTTCTATCCAAAGCAAGAACTTATGTCATGATAGTTGATAAACAAGTGTGCATGCAACATTGGAACTGGAGCACTCACTGTACACTCAATCAGTGTACAGTGATCAAATTGTCAACCCACCTAAAATCATTTTCAGTTTATACAGCTGGAGATACAGACACCTGTTGCTGTACACATACTCTTATGGTAATGATTGCTATCAGAATATAGAGCTTTATTATAATTATACATTGTTCATACCATGTTGAAAATACATTTCTGAAACAACAGAATACATTCCCAGCCAATTCCCAGCCAGCCAGATCATCTTTTTGATCATATTCCATCACATTATTTTAACACCTGTGCAGTCAAATATCTGTACCTGAAAGATGATGAAACTACAACTACAGCTTGTAGTAGGCAGTAGGCAGCTTGTACTCAGAGCTGAGAGGATGAGAGCTGTCCATACCAATGGACTTGGCTTTCTTAAGCACCTGCCTTTGGTAGACTTGATCCAGGCTACTGAAGTCTACTCCAGCTATCTTTGAAGCCGTTCTCACAATTCTCCTAAGGTGATTTTTGTCCTTTACGTTCAGGTTTCCATATACCAACAAATGATGGAGAAGGAGAGTATTGACTCAATAAAAGCACTGTAGAACAGTTTCATTAAGGATTTGTCAACCTGAAATGTAGCAAGCCTTCTTAAACAATAGAGGTGTTGCTGACCTTTCTTGCAAATGTTTCACAGTTCACATCGATCATCACATTTTTTCTGACTATCTACTGCATAGTACTGTGTTCTATCCTTCTGTCATTCAATGTTGTATGAGATTCTTAAGTGGTTTCGTGTGTAAATAAGTCAAGTGCTTTCTAGGATCTTGTGTATCAATAAATCATTAACACTTTGAACATCGACCAGAATGAGTCTTAATGTGAGAATTAATGTGTGACCTCTAGTAGGCCTACTTCTGGTTTATACAAAATAAATCCTTTGTGATACATTTGTTGGTTGTCTGATAAATATTGGATCATAATCATTATAATATCTAAATTCATAAAGTATTCATAAACGTATCTGTGGTCTCTGAACCAGGTTTGGTTTGGTTAATTGGTTTAGTTTAGTAATACTCTAGTTAGGCTATGTAAAAGGTTGTTTGGACTATAGCCAGGATGGTCACAGACCAGGACCATATGACACACAATAACACTATTTGGAATGAACTTCACTTTATTTCACATGTAAAAACGTTAGACCATTGTCAATGGTGTGTATAAACCATAACAGTTAATTTCATAGAGGTATACATTAACTAATTTACCTCAGAAACTTCAAGCAATGGACTTGGTTATCAATATGAATTCCACTTTGGTATTAAATCTATTCCAGTGTTTCTCAAACTTTCACATTTTCAAGGTCTCCCCTTAACTCTTTACAGCATACAAATGGAACCAAATTAACCAAATGTTGGTTCCATTTGTACACTGTCAGTTTACACTTGTATGGGTCAAATTAGACCCCACAGAGTCCCTGGAATCCACTTTGAGAACCGCTGATCTATTTGAAATGCATTCTGTTTGTTTGTTTTACAGTGGTCTTCAACGTTTTCAGGCCAGGGACCCCCACACTGATGGGGAGATGGAGCAGGGACCCCCTACCTTGGGGGTCCCTGCCTTGGGGGTCCCTGCTCCATCCAACATGCATGTACAAGTGGCTGTACCTCTGCCATTTATAAACATACCTTAATAACTGAGAACCAATGTCAATACTATCAATCTATCACTAACAATCTGTCAATTGCACAATAATCATGTATACAAGCTATTCAAAAGAGACAGAATCATGTTTTTTGTTATATTTAAAGACAAACTATTATTTTTCTTTCT
Source organism: Nannobrachium achirus (assembly GCF_963921795.1). Classification (NCBI taxonomy): domain Eukaryota; kingdom Metazoa; phylum Chordata; class Actinopteri; order Myctophiformes; family Myctophidae; genus Nannobrachium; species Nannobrachium achirus. The sequence goes on from NC_137829.1 coordinate 25,503,732, forward strand.
TTTTTTAAATAAAAATAAAAAATATATAAAGTTTTTTTTTTTTTCGCGGACCCCCTGCAGTGTCCCCGCGGACCCCCTAGGGGTCGCGGACCCCCTGTTGAAGACCCCAATTTAGAAGGCTAATCACATATGCAACGTAAATATAAAATGAACCCAATAATGAATTCGTTAAACCATGAAATACACAATGGTTAATTAATTCAACGTGGAGTTACACTTCCAGGCGATGCCTCAGTCCAGCGGGACGTATCGAAGATCTAATCCGAGCAGAGTGCTTCTCAAGCGGGGAGAGGACGGGAGAGGAGCCGTGTACTGTGCGGCGTTTCTCTTTTTTCCCCACTAGAGAGAGCCCTCAACCTTCTAAACCAACAGAGCTCGTACTCGCGGCGCTCGTTCATGACTTGAGCTCCAGCGCGTTCACAGTGGCAGTGCTCGTTCATGACTTTGAGCCGCAGGCGCGTCCATGAAAACAAACTATGACGCAAAACGCGTCACAGGGTCAAATAGTTGACCCAATACGTCACTTTTCAGAGGCTTTTCAAACGCGGAAGTACGCTTCATGCGCTGGGTGAGCAACTCAATGCAAGTGGACGGGCGGGGATATCAGTTGCCCTCTCTATTATTATTATAGCTCTATGGGCTTTCCCCTGAGAGAAAGCCTGGTCTTCGTTTACTAAACGGGCCGTTTGATCCGGTCGGGAGCGGAAGAGCTCTTACGTTTTTCTGTAGTCCAAAACGGACTACACTTTGGCCGGAAACAACGACCGGAAACAGTTTCAACCCAGTTTAGCGCATGCGCTAGTAGTTAGCGCATGCGCAAGTACGGGTTAAAACTGTTTCCGGTCGTTGTTTCCGGCCAAAGTGTAGTCCGTTTTGGACTACAGAAAAACGTAGGAGCTCTTCCGCTCCCGACCGGATCAAAAGTCCGAAATTGGAAGCCAGCCCAGGCTAAAGCGGAACTAGTTTTAAAATTCGTTCTCAACCGGGGAATTCCATGTATCCCCGCCCCTTTCTATGTTGGTCCCAGAGTCAAAGGAAGAGAGGCCGACCGATAGGTGTCGCCCTTTCTTCTTTGACGATGGGTTCTCAGAGACGAAGAGAGGCCGACCGATAGGTGTCGCCCTTTCTTCTTTGACGATGGGTTCCCAGATTGACATTAGTGTAACTCTCTATACTCTGGACTCAGCAAAAAGGTTATCTCTCGCCTCCAACTTGTACAAAAATCAGCAGCTAGTCTACTCAACAACACTAGGAGGCGTGACCACATCACACCAGTCCTGGCCTCCCTTCACTGGCTGCCAGTGAGTTTTAGAATTGATTTTAAGATTTTACTTACAACTTTTAAAGCCCTGCGAGGTCTGGCCCCCAGTTACATTTTAGACATGCTGGAACCATACAAGCCTGTGCACACTCTTAGGTGTATAAATAGGGATCTCCTGACTCTATTTACAGCCAACCTCGTCACTATAGGGTGATCGGTCATTTACAGCCCGGGCACCTGTACTGTGTAATTTCTTCAGCTAAGTTGTGTATGAACTGTGTAATTTCTTCAGCTAAATTGTGTATTAAAGTGCTTTCCTTTTTTATTGCTGGCATAGGGACAGATGATGTGGTTAGAGAAAGTCATCTTAGCTTCCGTCTGACCTCGCACGATGAACGACCCTATGCTTGGATATCACAATAAGATGTCACAAAACCAAAAAACGGATTTGATTGGCCGAGCTTTGCATGACAGTGCTCTGATCTGCGCTACTATTTGATTGCTGAAAGCGAGCACACGTATGTTCTTCTCATAATTTATCTATATGAGTATACGTTTATTCTCCTCAAAACTTTGGCACGATTCAACTTTTTTTTTAAGATGTATTCTTGGGGCTTTTATGCCTTTATTCGATAGGACAGTAGACTGATAGGAAATGGGGGGGGGGGTATGGGGAGTGACTCGGGGATCGGGGATGCCGAGGCCTATGTGGCAATGCCTTATGTGGTACCGTATGCGCCTGGACCAGTAGGCCAGCGAGCGCCCAACACCATTCAAACTTTAATATGTTCAGCTTACTATGGACTTGTGTGCTTGAAAATCTTTGTTGTTTTTGTAATATTTAACTTTAAGCACCCAATGAATTTCCAATGGGAAATGAGTCTGGAAAGAGAGGAAGAGAGGAACAGGGGTGTGTAAGACAATGTTACATACTCAAACAACTGGCCTGTTGGAGTGCCCGTTGGGTAGATCTTTATGCCCATCATACATGGTGTTCCATGCGAACCCACACTGTTTCGTAGGAACAGTATTTCTAGTTAAAGGGTTCACTTGTACATCAAGCTGCCGAGATAGCCCTATGGGCATCATCATTACCAGCTCAGTGACCTTGTTGTTGTGTCTGCCCTGAGACTGATATTTGGTGCTTTGTGTACCATGTCGCACTCTAGTGGCTCCAACCAGGATGGCATATCTTGGTATATATATTAAAATCTTTGATTGGGGGTAGGTCCCTGCGACACAGTCCAGGGGGTGTAGGCCTACTTGTTCAAAGTAAGTAGCCTACATTTATTCAAGTATACAAGGTATAAGGTATACACCCTCCCCCAAAAAAGGTTCTATGTTCCCCACACAAAAAGGTATATGTTCCCAACTCAAATGCAGGAAATGGTGTGACATTAGCGGTGGCGGCTCCAGGGGATAATCAGCAGGGGGGCCTTCAATTTTCAACAAACCCCTATATAGCAAGCTGATTTTGCTGCGTTTTGTAAACTAGTAATGTCCATTAATTTACACGTTTCTCACTGAAATGATTTCAAATTTCCTGTCCTGCATGCACAACAACAACACAGGAATAGACATCAAAACAAAACCAACTGGTGCAGCGCTAGTGTAGGGTATACCTTTTATTATTGCATTTTCATTAAACTATTCATTCATTTGAAAATGTATATTTTATAATAATAATCACAAAGAACATAAAAGGAACACATGTAAAACATCTTAAAATAATGTTGGGGTAGGGTACTACTGGCCAATCTGGACTGGAGGGGCACAAAGTCTAACCTGGGTGGGCATTGCCCCCCAATGCCCCCCTGTGGAGCCGCCTATGGACATTAGGGCTCTAAGAACATGTGGGCAATTCTATTTTAGGTGCCCAGTTGTCCAGGTGCCCACATGTCCCTAGTGCTCAGATGTTTCCACCTCTAAGTGCCCACTCGTCCAAATGCCCACATGTCCCTACCCCTAGTGCCCAGTTGTCCAGGTGCCCATTCATCCAGATGCCCAGTCTAATAAAAGTATGGTGCCCAGATGTCCCTAGTGCCCTCCTGTCCCACTAGTATTCGTAATTTCTCCCCATTATTGTGTGTGTTTAGAGTTTTTTTTGCGGGGGTAAGTGGGGGGGTGCCATGGCATTGGTCCGACAATTCACTGTTTCTACATCCCATTAGTCCAAATCTGGTGAATGCTAACCTGGTGAAAATACTATGCCTAAACCTAAACCTAACCCTAACCTCAGTAAAACTATGCCTAAACCTAACCCAAACCCAAACCCTAACCTCAGTAAAACTATGCCTAAACCTAACCCTAAAACCTAACCCTAACCAAATTAGGACTAATGAGATGCAGGACAAATTAGATGTAGGACTTATGGGCAGTTTCCAAGTATAGAACCTTTTTTGTGGGGGGAAATGGGGAACATAGAACCTGGGGAACATAGGTACGGTCCCAAAGAAACAATCAAAGGCTTCCAGAGCATTCTAGCAGGTAGGCCTAAAGCACAGTTCTGAATGTAAAAACATTTAAAAAGAGGGTTTCAACTGTCTTTTTAAAATATTTACTTTTTGAGCGGTGGTCACAACGCTCCTATACGTGGCTGTGTGTGTGGGTCTGTCTGTCTGTTTGTCTGTTTGTCTGTCTGTCTGTCTGTCTGTCTGTCTGTCTGTCTCCGGGTATGTAGCCTGCAGTAACCTTTTCTGACCACACATGTTAAGGGAGGGGCGCTGTTGTTCAGGATAGGCCAGGCATAGGCCAGGCACACTCACACACAAACACACACAGGGGGCACACACACACACACACACACACACACACAGGGGGCACACACACACACACACACACACACACACACACACACACACACACACACACACACACACACACACACACACACACACACCACCGCTCAGTTCACTTTTTTCTGCAAGGTGCATATGATGCCCTGCCTGAGCAAGCTTTACTACATGGTGGGTCCCATCAAAGAAGTTGTCCAACCCAGATTTGGCACAAAAGCGGCATAGCGGCAAAATGTGGAACGCCCTAACGAAGGCCTACTGAAGGAAGGTAATCAATTAATCAATCAATCAATCAATCCAAAAAGCTGAGAAACTGACTGAGGAATATTCATAATTTACTTAAGTGTAAATTTGGGGTATGTTGTATGTCAAGATTGACATAACTGTGTATCCCTGTCCTATTAATTTCTCTTTGAGAAAGCTCTTCCTGAAGATGTTATATTATGTTTCCATTTAACTGAAGAGCTAGAGATCTAATTTAAAAAAACAACGACATTGTTATAACTATAAGTTTTGGTGTTTTTTTATAAATGTTTGTCAGACTTAATTATTGCTCAAAGCAGGAAGATTCAACACCCTCAATTTGTATGTAAAGAAAATAAAAGGGCAAATATACACATTTATTGGCAGACAAGTCTTGTCTTCAGCCAATCATGTGGCGAAGCTTGATGTTTAACTCCTTTTCCTGTTTAAGAAGATTGGAGCAGTGTTGTCTGTAGGCTTCAAAATCCTATGAAATATAACAGAGGTAAACGGTTGAGTATGTTATCAGCCCTGTGATACAGCAATGACAATGTCAACTGTCTTCATATTTAAACAAACCTGTTTGAGCTTCTCGTGTATCTTAATGGATTCATCAAGAGCACACTGGAGGTTCTTCACTTTCTGATTGTCATTCACAGTGGCTTCATCCTGTATGAATCTTAAGCAGGGACAAAATGGATATTGAAGAAGATGGTTACTCAACGTTTGTGTGCCGATTTTCGGCTTGAGCAAATAGTTGGGGCCGGGGGACTTTGTGTTGGATTGAAGTAGTTGTGTTAATCATTGCATTAAGCAGGAGTAGACATACATGCAATGGTGCACACCTGTTTGCACCATTTTGGAAGTCATTCACAAAGTATCAGCACTTCCAATTTGAAAATGTAGTTTATTTTTGTAGGATATTTCACTTAAAAAAACTTTGGCATGAAGTTAAAAGTTACAATGGATTTGTATAAGAAGGGGCGTGTCTGATCAAATTAAAATCAAATATCTAAATATTGAAACAAGTAAAATATCTAAATATTGAATTAAGCAACTTCAAAACTGTCCCTGTGTTCCCAAAAGCCTGATTAGATGATAAAATAAAATATCCCTTTAACTGCTAAATACCGACATTAGCAACAATGGTGACAATGTTGCAGCACTGTTACTGGCTTCATAGAGGAAACACTGTGGTCAACTAATGTTCCTACCTGTCTTTTGATTTGACCCTCAATTTTTGCTCCTTCCATTTTGTCTCCAGTTGCTGAATTTCTTCCTGTTTGTCCTGCCATATGGGGATAAATGCATTAACAGATTGACGGGTTCATTTTAAATAATCTGTGATGAAGATCTACTTAAATTACCTTTATTATTTTTCCTCTTTCAATTGATAGATTCAAGAATTTATCCTTGTCTTTAGTGAGGTTGGTTAGAATTTCTTTCATTCTGGTCTCCCCCAAATTATGATCATTATCTGCTTCTTGTAGATGTAGCTTCAGCTCTGACCAGTGAGAGATACGATAAACATAAATTACCACTTTTTAATAAGTAGGCCTACTATGAATCATTAAGATTAAGAAAAAGGGTACCTTCACACATATTGACCGCATCCTTAAGCTGTTGCTGAGCACCATGCAATTCATCAAGTAGTGAGGTTTCCTTAGATTGATGGGTGGCCATTTGTTCAGTGAGTTTTGTCTGCCATGCTGCTATTTCTTTCCTAATAAATTGAAAATATATAGTGATCAAATAAATATGACCCATACCTATACAGGAAATATAGGCATAATTGATCAAATTACAGTCTGGAGATCATGTTCTTACCCATGTCGATTTTCGACGGTTCTCTGTTTCTTTGTAAGTTGCCTAACCTCTTCTGTAAGTTTATCAATAACTGCCTGATTATCTTGTAGTTTTGGGGAGAAAAGTGTCTCATTTTCAGACCGAAGTTGTTCGTTCTCCTGTCTGAGCTGGGCATTCTGCCTTTTGTATTCGTCCTTGAAAACAATAATCTCTTGATGGTTGTCAGCTAGCTCCATAAATCTTTTCTCTAACCCTGCTGATTTCTTCTTTTCAAATTCTAACATGTCCTCCAACTCTGTGTTGATTTTCTGCAGTCCTTGACAGTGAATAAGCATACTGTCTGCCTTTTGTTTCAGTATGCAGATTAAACTGGATTGCTCATCTATTCTTGACCGCAGCAGCCTTGCATCTGTTTTCTCCTCCGGGGTAAACCCACACAGTTTATCCAGTGATCCCTGGAGGCAGTCTATGTCCTGCACAATGGGATAATAATAATAATAATAATATACAGAATATATATATATATATATATATATATATATATATATATATATATATATATATATATATAGGGTCATCTACAAATATATTGTGTAAAAGTTAATTTTCTTCTGTAATATAATAAAAAAAAATAAACTTTCGTATTTATTGTAGATTCATTGCATGCAGTGAAATATTACTAATATATGTGGCATTACTATATTATGGCATACAGCTCATGAAAAATCCACGTCTCAAAATAGAATATTACACACGACAGCTCAAAAGAAGGATTTATAGAAACGTCAACCTTCTGAAAGGTATATGCACTCAGACGTGGTCTGGAATACTTTTGAACAAATGTCTTCATCAATGGGGCATGGCATGAAGGTGATCAGCCTGTGGTACTGCTGAGGAGTTATAAAAGCCAAGGTTTGCTTTGATAGAGGCCTTAAGCTCATCTGTGTGGTTGGGTCTTGTGTCTCATCTTCCTCTTGACAATACAACAACACAGATTCTCTGTGGGGTTCAGGTCAGGCCAGTTGGCTCGTCAGTTAAGCACAGTAATACTATGGTCAGAACACCAGTTACTAGTGGCTCTGTGGGCAGGTACCAAGTGCTTCTGGAAAAGGAAATCAGCATAAAGCTTATGGAAGCACAAAGTGCTCTAAAATCTACAGGTAGATGGCTGTATTTACTCTGAATAGACTTTTTGGTTACCACCTTGCTCTGACTCGACTGGTGCGGTGTCCCTTTAGATCAACATGTATTCATTGGAGGATGGATCGCACACAGTGGCAAGAGTTTTTCTTTCTTTATTATTTACATGGGTTTACTCTGAACTTGATGAAACACAGTGTTAAAACGGGACCGTACCTAGGTATGTTCAGCCGGTTCTATGTTCCCCAGGTTCTGTGTTCCCCAATCCCCATTTACCCCCAAAGAAAAGGTTCTATGCTCCCTGCTTACCCAAAAAGGTTCTATGTACCCCAGGTTCTATGTTCCCCACTTACCCCCACAAAAAACGGTTCTATGTTCCCTGCTCAACTTAAAAAAGGTTCTATGTTCCCCACTCATCCAAAAATGCAGGAAACATTCATTTCTAATTATTAATAACAACTCTAAACACACAAAAATGGGGAGAAATTACGAATACTAGTGGGACAGGTGGCCTCTAGGGACATCTTGGGCACCATACCTTTGTTATGACTGGGCATCTGGACGAGTGGGCACCTGGACATCTGGGCACGAGGGACTTGTGGGCATTTGGACGAGTGGGCACTTAGGGTTGAAGACATCTGGGCACTAGGGACGTGGGCATTTGGACACCTAGACGAGTGGGCACTTAGGGGTGGAGACATCTGGGCACTATAGGGACATGTGGGCAGTCTGGGCACCTAGACAACTGGGCACCTAAATTAGGATTGCCCACATGTTCTTAGTGCCCAGATGTCCCACCTTAATGCATTTTATTTGGGAACATATACTTTTTCTTTTTTTTTTGGTGGGGAACATACAGTAGATCCTTCTTTTTTGAGTGGAGAACATAGAAGCTTTTTGTGGGGAGGGTGGGTGGGGAACATAGAACCTGGGGAACATAGAACCTTTTTGGGGGAGAAGTGGGGAACATAGTCAGAACCTGGGGAACATAGAACCTGGGGAAGAGAGGACCCCAGCAAAACCAGAAGATGCCATAGCATCCCAAATCATCACTGACAGCAGAAACTTCACACTGGACTTCATGCAACTCTGACTCTGTACCTCTCAGTCTTCCTCCAGTCTGAGACCTTGATTTCCAAATGAAATGCAGAATTCAAGTTGCTTGATGGTGTCATGTCATGTCATTTGATGGTGTTGGTCCACTGTGTTTTATCAAGTTCAGAGTCAACACAGCCAGAGATTTCAGAGCACTTATGTACATTGACAAGCTTTATGGAGATTATAATTTCCTTTTCCAGAAGCATTTGGCACCTGCCCACAGAGCCAAAACTACTAGTAACTGAACTGGTGTACTGACCATGGTATTACTGTGCTTAACTTAACTGACCAGCCAACTGGCCTGACCTGAACCCCCATAGAACCTGTCTTGTATTGTCAAGATGAGAGACCAAACCTGGGCTTGCATAACAGCTCAGCAGTACCACAGGATGATCACCTTTATGCCACCATTGATGAAGACATTATTGTTCAAAAGTATTCCAAACCAAGTATTTAGTGCATAAATTAACATACCTTTCAGGACATTGACATTTCTGTATTATAAATCCTTCTTTTGAGTGGTCTCATTTAATATTCTACATTTTCGAGACATGGATTTGGGATTTTTCATGAGCTGTATGCCATAAAAATTAAAACAAAAACATATGTTTAAATCATATTTTAAATAATCAGACAAAATAGCTCATATAAATATTAACCAAATAAAGGTTGGTTAGGTAGTGATTAGGGGCGGGCACAATGATCAATAATTAAACATAAGGTAACTGCAGATCAAGTCTGCAGTAGCTGATTAATCAGAGTTCATCATACCTCTTTAGTGTCACTAATAATCTTCATGAGGTTTTTTGAAGCTTTCTGCGATGAGGCCATGCTTGAAGTTTTTTCCCGAGTAGGCTAACTATAACATTATTTATAGAGTGTTCTAAATAAATATCGTTGTAGGCTACTCTGTTCCAGTCTGTAGAAATACAAGTTTCAGATTGTTGCTACTTGGTTGCTAATGGCAACAGTAGGCTTTTCGCTCCCGTCTGCAACTGAACTGCAAGTGAAAACCTTGGAGTCACATCTCAACCACAAGATGGCGCTGATGGTCTTCTAATCATCAGTGGTTTGTGCGTCTGCTGCAAACCCAGGTTGATTCGCCTTGGATCAAGACGGCCATAGGTCATAATGACTTGTATATCAAGGCTAGTAGAAAACAGAGAGTAAGGAGTGCATCTGTTTGGCTGTAGAGTAAAAATCTGATTGAAGATTTATTAGAAGTTTGCAATAGAAAAAAAGTACAGTTTCATGTACAAATCACTGGTAGACCTACAAGGTCAACTAAAAGGAGATCCTAGAAAGCCGAGGCTTCTTTCCACAGGAAGTTCAGGAACCACAAAAAAGGTAGCCACTGCGTCTGCATTCTTGTGTAGTGATGTATTGTCTTGTGATAAATTATCTTCGGTCACTAGGCTATTATTGTTTTTAGATAAACCCATATGCTCATGATAGCCTATCCTAAAACTGCTCGGCCATTCAGTTGAATTATAGGCTAATCAAACCCGAGTTCAAGAGAAGAGAACAAGAATGACACCGTCACCAAGGCCTGTGTCACATCATGTTCTTAAGTTTATTCAAATACACAGATAATACGATAAATGGCTATAGGCTATTATTTATTTTTGATCAAGCCATACGTAACTGGAGATATCACTGACATAGAAGTAGGCTAGATAACATACCCTAGTAGTAGTAGAAGATGGAAAACTAGGTTAAATGACACTTGTATTTCAGCAGTGATAATGCAGGCTATCTTGATAGAGCACATGGCGTTTAATAACAGCACATGTAGGCCTAGTCCACTGTGACTCCACTCACTGGGATCGGTTTGGGATGTGGTGTCCCTGATCGATGTTACAACAACAACGATTGTCTCCAGCAAATAGGCCTACACATGCTTCGCACAGCATTGTGAGCTTGTAGATCGGCTATTTTCACTACTTCTTAAACATTTGTTTTCTATTAATTTATGGCATTTCTAAGAGTTTTCTTTTATTTGTTAATGAAATTACGTAGAAAAATATTATTATTAGGCCTATTTATTACTTCTCAGGTAATGTATTTTTATTTTAAAGACAATGAAGGGACCCATAAAAATGTGTCCACGACCCACAAATGGGTTCCGACCCACTGTTTGGGAACCAGTGAGCTAATTAAGAGATAGACCTACCTAGATTTAATTTTTTTATGTTTTTGTACACTCTCAGAGTTAGCCTATATGAGGGTCCATGGTCTTACAACCAAACGGGGGGTTCTTCTTCAAAAACAAAAGTTTACTACTACACACAGCATTATAATGCATGAAGCATTATAATGGAGGGGGGTCATAGAAGTTGGTCGAGTCACGCGCTGCTGTCCTGTCCTCCACTCCAGTCCAGACAGCTTGGGCCACGGCATTATGCAGATTCCGGGGCAGGAGGGATTTATCCGGAGGGCCCATAGAGGTTGGGGGAGCGGCTGTCTGTCCCAGCAAGCAGCAGGCTTTATGCACGCCCCTTTTCATCAACTAGCGGAGCGGGACAAGAAAGAGAGAGGAGAGCCCTGCCTGCATCCCAGTCCCAAGAGCTTCTCCATCTGCCCAGCTTCATCATGCGGAGCTGGACGGACCGGCCGGGACCCGGCGGTGACAGAATGTGGAGAACACTGCGAGCAAAACTTTTCCTCCTCATAGTTTTCTGTTTTATTCGGGTCCATTCTCAAGGTAGGCCTGCGTGTGTGTGGCTTTTGGTTTCTTCTTGGCTGTTTTTATTCGCATGTGTCTGATGATGAATAATTCATGCGGAACCCGCAACTTATCTGAGTTGTTTATATGTTTCTGTTGAGTGATTCAGCCAGCTCCACTTGAACATAACAACAAATCAAGTGTCTGATTAAATCTGGAAAGCACTGGAATTTATTTATTGCAGCTATCAGGGACAAATAATGGACCTTTCTTTTTTTCTTCTTTCTGTCTTTTAGGGGGAGTCAATTTTTTTATTCAATAGAGCAGGTGCTCTTGCAGTTGTTTGATGAAGGCTCTGAAGAGTACACGCATTAGCTGGTTTCAGTGGCTTAATATGATGCACTTCAGTGCCATTATATTTGCAAGCTAGGTGAACACATTTGATTCTAGAGCAAAATGTCTTATAGTACTGCAGAGTATTACATTAAAGGTTGAGTACAAAGCCTTCCTCAGACAGATTGGAAGTTCTCTTGGAGAACTTTTGCCTGAGCTTTACTTGTTGCTAGGTAACAGAAGAGAGCATGTGACTTGCAGACAATCTGTGTGGACTGAAAGCTACTGGTAAATCTCATTCAGAGGAATAGTTTTTCTCCTGCAAACCATGGAGGATTAACACCAAAATCATGTATTATTATTTTCAGACGTGAAAAGAGGAGGAGGAATGATTACAAATTAAAATGTTCGACAGGCTTGTGTTTGTCTCTCATAGTTGTAGCCTACAGGTCCTACGTCTCAAATTGTAATCTGCTTTCTTTTTGCTCAACCCTTAGTATGTAAGCTCCTTAGTGTGAATCAAGCAACTAATTACACTGCAGCTGCTACGGAAAGCAACCATTTCTACCTAAGGAACTGTTTTTAACCCAGTAAAAGGGCATGTAGCTCTATAACGAGGAGAAAGTTATTACAATCTGTTAAAGAGACACCCAGGGATCCAGCTTTATTATATAACTAGAAAATATTGTTCCTTCGAAACAATTGTGGGCTCGCTTCAAGCCAGAAAACAATGGCTATAAAAGTACACAATGTCAAGATCGCAGGCAGTGCTCTCTTTGACGTTACTGACGTCAAAGATTGGTCCATTTTGTTCCAAAAATGTGTTGTGCAAAAGTTGACCTGCTGGTGGCGCTATAACAGGCCAATGTGAGAAGGGTGGTATCTGTTCCTTGACCTATTGGGAATGTGCTTGCAAGATGATTTAGAGGCAGAAGAATAATTTGCATAAAACTGCAATATTCATTGAATTATTAAAAAAGCATGTTTACATTTTAAAGAAATCCGATCTGACAGATCTTTAGATATCGGTCCAAAGTTCACGTAAAAAAAGTTTTGTGCACGTGGAGCGAAAATTCCAGAATAAAAGCGGGTTTACGCGTTTTACAAACTGCTCAAAATGGCGGAAAATCGAAGGGCGGCGCTTACTTAACAATGACACAGATGTCTTCCGCTCGAGTCAAAGCACGCGTGTAAGCAAGTTGCATGACTTCAAACTAAACGAGTCATGACTTATGCCCGTTTGAAGTTTGAAATTTCAAACGCTTCGTATAGCGCCCCCCTTTGGCCGATTGGAATAAAATTGGTTTCAGTGATACTTTGACTAACCCTCTACATCTTTGCCAAATGCCATGAACGTGTAACTTTGCATGTATGATTTAGAGGCCGAAGAATAATTTGCATAAAACCGCAATATACATTGAATTATTAAAAAATTATATTTCACTTTAAAAGAAATCCGCCGAGATAAATCTGACCGTATTGGTCCAAAGTTCATGTAAAAAAAAGTTTCGTGCGCGTAACGAAAAAAACCCAGGAGGAGATAGATTTTTACTGTTTTTCATATAATTCCGAATTGTGGGAGACCTAAAGGTCAGAGGTCAAAAGTTAGAGGGTAAAAGTTGTTCGGCATGAGGAGACGCATAAGTGTATACAGGTTTCATGGCTGTATGTATAACACAGCATGAGCTATACCTGTTCAAAGATCGCACTTTCGAAGGCTTCCTACAGCGCCACCATTTGGCCGATTGCTATAGAAAATAATAGCACACTTCGCCACTGTAAACTGAACACATTGATGTTTTTATTTTCATTTTCTCACTAAGTATGTAGGAGTAGAATGGAACCGAAGTTCCCGTCTACAGTATGCATGATAGATAAATAATGACAAGAACTAAAGTGTGCTCGCCTATAGGCGAGCCCACAATTATTTCTTGGTATCGCTTAGCCTGCACTCTTCACTGGCTAGTAACATTTAAGCATACATGAATTTGTCACAAAAGAGGGATGGAGATGCTGTAGAACAGTAGTGTCCTACTGTAAATCATTTCTGAGTTACACGTTGTCAGCATATTTCTGTTGATTATTAGCTAGATTTATTAGCTATTAACAGACAGCGATGTGCTGTACTTCTATAAATGCAAACTTTATACTGTAGTGTAGGTATCTGAGTCATAAGGGACGATATGCAAATAACAGACCTAGATTTGTCTTTGGAGATGATCTGGTGATTTTTGAGCGGTGGTAGACCGCTCCATAGCATGGCCGTGTGTGTATCCGTGTATCCGTGTATCCGTGTATGTATGTGTGTATGTAGCCTGAACTACCACTCAGTGACCAGAGAGGGTGCTCTTGAGTCTAGTCTGAGCATCAACTGCAATATTCTCTCTCTCTCTCTCTCTCTCACACACACACACGCACACACACACGCACGCACGCACACACACACACACACACACACACAACCACCGCTCAGTTCACACGGGTGTGATTTTAATTACACTGAAGGACACATCATAATCCTCACTCAGAAATGTTTGATAGGAATGGATCACAAGCTTTGTGCAGAGATGGTCTCAGGATGCTTGGTGTTGAGGGACATGTTATTTTCTTTCCTTTATTGTGACTCGCTTTGTAACACTTGTTTTGTGCCTGTCAAATGTGATAGGGTTAGTTCTATAGGTGACTGTTTCATGGATGGCCCTTTGTAGCACATTAACTAATTCTGGGCCTTGATGGTGTTGCAGAATGACTGCATCAGCATAATGTGACAGCATTTGAGGTAATTTCCTGTTAATGCATAGCCTAAATGTCTAACACACAACAAAGGTTTTGATGGATGAATAATCCTAGTTGTGGTTGGTTGCCTTCATCCTCCTTCAGGGCATAGCTGTTGAAAACATGTCTCACTAGTAAATTGTTGGAATGACAGGTGAAAATGGGTGTTTTTCTCCATTAATCGTTAACAAATGTAACATGGAATATTCTTCAATGATCTGTTAGGTGCAGTGTAAGGGAACCCAATACACAGATAGATTCATGAACAGAATATTGTTAAAAAAAACAAAATAATAATGTATACATAAATATTTAGTCTACAAGTACGTTTTGAAAAAGGTGTCTTGGTTCACTTCAATCTGATCTATTTTTAGTTTGAGTTTGTAATGACATGGTAACTAGGGGGGGAAACACTCGCCTTTTGTTGTGCTGAAACTTTTCAATGCTCCATAGCCTAGCCAGCACGTGCAAGTTAAACCTCACACATGCAGGGTCCTTTCCGGCATAGCAGCCTAAGTCCTTGAGCAACAGTAACACTGTATTAGAAATGGGAAAGCAAGTGCAGTTGGCAAGCACAGACAACCAGTCCTTAGGCAGCTCCTCTATGTACAGTAGGTTACAGACAAACCTGTCAGGCAGTGGATGGAGTTCAGTCTCCAACCAGGAGCTGGTGTGTGATTTAGCACAGAGAAAGGATAAACAATTCATCTATGCCATTTTGAGTGCAGCATGACAACTCAATTTATGTTTCTTTTGACACAGGCTTTCATAAGTTAATTTATCAAAACATACGATGACTTGCTTGAAGCATCCTTTCTAACCAGCCAAAAGCGTCATTCATCACTCCGTCTCTATCCCCCTGTTGTGCCTGTGCCACTGCCAGACTCCCTTGGTTTTGCCACCGTTTTATTTGTGCGTAGCGGCAAGAGCCAACGTTGTTTGTCAATTGACTGCATTCTGTTGCGTTGATTTCCATATGAAATGGGCAGCAGCAACTTCGCTCAGACAGTGTAGACGGGTCCAGCGCCTCATGCTGCCAGCAGCCGTTCTCTCCATACACATTCAATGAGCGCGGAGGGCCATACCAAAACAAGGCGGTATTGATGAAAGACTGAACACATCTTTCAGGGGCCCCACGTGATGAGAAAGAGATGTTTTGGGGTTTGCGGACAGGAGGAGTTTTTCTAGGAGTTGGGGGTTGGAAGAGACTTCTGTACAACTTTTGTTTTGGACTTTGTTGTTGTTTTTCCGCAAAAAAGCCGGCTTTACTGTATTCTCCTTCCGGCTGTCCATCTCCATAGTGGCTTTTTGCGGGGTGACACTTCCAGTTATGAGGTTGCATCCCCACTGGCCCCTCTTTTGTGCCATTGTGATTTCACAGTGGGGTCTGAGGCATTGGGAGGCTTCATTCTAAATGAAAATTCCTCTCCTGCACCTCTTTGTTTAGCAGTAGTAGGGTGTCATTATCTTCCTCCCTGGATAGTGTGGGGTTCTCGCCTGTTGTGGGTTTAAGTTGGCTAATTAGAAGACATGAGAGAGCATGTAAAAAGAAAACAGCAAATTAAACAAAACATACAAAAACAAAGCCACTAACGGGATGGTTAAGAAAAAAAAACAGCTAAAGGACACACGACAGAAGACGCACTGCAGGTTTGCATCTCTCAGGTTATTCTACTGTTCAATGTCAGAACAGTGATTGACACTGTCAGATCACTCCTATTTTCAGAAAGAAATAGCAATTTGGGGATTAAGGAAAAGTTACAAAGAAGACGTTCTTCACTGAATGCAAGCACAGCTCCCACACAAGATAGTACTGTTGAAAGGTTCAACTCTAGTGTGGTTGTCACCTTTCCCAGAACTGATACTGTCAGGAAACACTGGCTGCATTTGAAGGTCTTGGCAGATTAGTTTCCTTCTGGCATATGTCGTTTTTAAGTTGTTAATCTTGGTCTCAATGTATTGATAGCAATTGTGAATATCTCCCACAATCATATCCTAATAGTGGCGTCCTTTTAAAATTGTATTCTTATCAGCATCTTCCATTTAGATTTGTTTTGTCATTATTATATTATTTGTGTGTAAAGAACGTTGTAACTTATTATTATTTTATATTGTTACCACCGTTGGCAAATAATTGAATGGCTTGAACTGAGAGATTCTGTGCTTGAATGTGGTTATGAATTGGAGCAAATTAACTGATATTGTTATTGGTCATAACTCGTCATACCTTTACATATTGTTGTTCATGACATGTAACTGATTAAATATTTGCAGTGCCTCTTCTACACTGTATGCACCCACTTGTCCTATGAGCCATGTTATAGATGATGCTGAAACCTCCGGGATCATTGCCTTGCAACAAAGGCTCCCTTTGAGCCGATGGGGAGCAATTTTATCATTAGTAAACTGAGCAGGAAAAAGGCTTGCCTCCCAGATAGCTGCCGAAGGAGTTAAATGTGAAGCCCATTTGGCCTAGGTGGTTATTGAAGACATTTGGTGGTTTGGGCTAATTAATCTGAGACGAGACCTCATGATATGAGCCTATTGCAAGGCTTTTAGTGCAGTAGCACAGGCACTGACCCCACAAGTGAAGTGGAAGTGATCCATCTTTAAAGAGCACATTACATAAAAGGGATGATAAACTACTGACTCTCATAAAATAAACTGTTCACTCACACAGCATTAGTCAAGTGAATAATTGGCTGTTATTTTGCAGGGAATTCATCAAGACAGAATCCGATTTCAAATTGTTTTGATGAGTCTTTTTAGCGGGGTGGGTGGGTTAAGGTAATTTCCTTTATACCCATCAGAAGGACATGCTTAGTGACTGACACTAATACACAAGTGAGAAGAAAGTAACCCTTTTCTTCATAGCGTCACACCCCTTGACCAATTCATTACATGGGCAATCTCTCATCTACAACATAGGGATGAAAACATTGCAGTCTAATATGGCATCGGCTACTATTCTACTTGTTGCTGGTACACTACACAACACACTGACTACACAGCTTTTGATTTTTGATAAACTACCCATATTTGTGAGTGAGACGTTTTTTTTTCCGTGTAGGAAGCAATTTGATTGAGTAGGAAGGGTGTATCTAGAGGTACCAGATAAGACAGGCTAGAGATAGACCCCCAACCCCAGGCATGCACCACCAACCACCACCTTACACTTCCTTCAGTGAAGAATTTGGGTTGAAAGGTTTGCGGTACCACCCAGTACCACTATTTATCCCAATTACGTTTCTGACCAGGAACAGCATGAACCATAAATCAGGTTGTCAGAAAGAGACAATCAGAATTGCACATTCCTATTTAGACGGGTCTGACAGAGCGCTCTGACACTGAACTATGTTGCCGGAGTCAATATCTCCTGGAAAACGTCAGGGAAGGTAGAGTGGTGGTACGTTATCTCCTCAGATGCCACTCAGTGTGAACATCAAAAGAAGGCTTGAGATGAGTGCACCGAGGGTTGTGTAACTGTCTGGGGGAAGGCTGGCACGCTCGTCTCCAAGGCTCGTCAATGCTGTTAACAGCATGCTTCATCAATGGAAGGCATCCCTACACCATTAGGACTGCTCTGATGTTTTCCAAGGGAGATTTGACATTTCAGCGAGCACAGAGTGTTACAAAAAGAATGCTCTTATCTTCTAATTGCATTATTGCCATCACCAGGTGAATGGATATTTCCAGGTATTCCACCAGTTCGGACCATTAAGAGAAATTAAGTTAAAATCATTAAGTGCAGGCCTGGACGTCTGGCGTAGCGGGTCCAGGCACCTAGGCTGCTAATGCAGCCCGACATCGGGTTGCGGGTTCGAATCCCGATCTCGACGACCTTTGCTGCGTCACTCCCCACCCATCTCTCTCTCTCTCTCTCACAATTTCCTGTCAGTCTACTGTACCTATCAATAAAGGCAGAAAAGGTTTTTAAAAAATTGTATTTGTATGATGAAGCAGGGCTTTAATTTACAAAGAAACGTACAAATGTGATACTTGGAGATACAAGGTTTCTGCTCGACACTGGTGATATCTATATAAAAAAATAAAAATCATGAAGTGCTGTGATAATGAAACTCATAATTCCGTTTTGGTTGTGTTTAGGATGTGAAAGTGGGCAGTTCCGCTGCGGGACAGGTCGGTGTATCCCTGGTGACTGGCACTGTGATGGCACATCAGACTGTGTGGACGACTCTGATGAACAAGACTGCCGTGAGTCACTCATCACACAGAGTAGATCACTGTTTCCCAAACACTGGGGCGGGACCCATTTGTGGGGTCGCGGACACATTTTATTGGTCCCTTTTATTTTGTGTTTCCTGCATTTTTATTTTTTAATTGTTATTTCAAAACATTTTCAAAAAACATTCCCAAAAAAGCTGAAAAAAAAACTAACAAAAAACATGGATTAAAAACAGAATTCAATAATTGTTTTCAGTAATTTCATAAAGAAATCAAAGAAAGATCAAAGAAATCCCACAAATTAGAAAACCAATGTTTAAGAAGTATTGAAAATAGGAGATCTACAAGCTCACAACGGTCTGCAGGTAAAACTAATTTCTTCATGGGTCTTGAGCTAAAAAGTTTGGGAACCACTGGTGTAGATCAAGATGCCCTATTAGACAGGGTTGTTAATAATATACTGACTCATACTCCATCTTTATAGGTAGAGGATTAGCGTTTGTCAACTTAAATCCATATGTACTGTATATACTTTGTTGCCCCGGGGGTCAATACTAGGCTCTTCCTTTTTGGAGCTGTGTGGAACACAAGCTCCCTATACGTGGCCGTGTGTGTGGGTCTGTCTCCGTCCGTGTCTGTCTGTCTGTCTGTCTGTCTGTCTGTATGTAGCCTGCAGTAACCTTTTCTGACCACACATGTTAAGGGAGGGGCGCTGTTGCACACACACACACACACACACACACACACACACACACACACACACACACACACACACACACACACACACAGCTCCACTTCGAACAGAGGTTTGATTTTTTCCCTCTGCGCAAAATCTCTTCACCAAAAATTGCCAATCTACAAGCTCACAACGTGTAGTGTTGTGAACTTGTAGGTCTTCTATTTCAGCAGAATGTTCGCCTATTCACAGAATGTTTAGGGTTCAAGTGGTTAATTATTGTTCATAAGGATCCTTGTGGTCCTCCTAAGGTCCTCAATGGAGAAGTAGTACTCAGTCCTACTAACAGACCTGTTTGGAGCCATTTTAACGTCTACTCTGGATTTTGTGAGCACTCCGGACCATTTCTTGATTCAGTATTTTTAGATATTCATTTTATACCCCCCCTTCTTTACAAACTCAAACTCCCTTTTAACCATTTTAGGGTTAATAGAAAACCCCCGTCCTTTCATTTTGACTGATGGCCTTCTAATGTGTGAGGGGCCGTGTTTTGTTGAATACTTTTTTCATTTATCTTTTATAATCTTTTGGGGAAAAATACAATCGAAAAAAAAGTAAAAGAAAAGAAAAAGAAAGAATAACACGGCCCCTTCACATATTAGAAGGACAATATCAGTCACCAGAACCCAGGACAGTTGTTTTTTAAATTAATCTATCATGGTTAAAATAGAGTTTGTATAGGAAGGGGGCGTGTCTGATAAAATTAATATCAAATATCTTAATACTGAATTAAGCAACTCAAAAACGGTCTGGGGTGCTGCTCACACAATCCAGAGTAGACGTTAAAATTAATGACCCCAAACATGTTTGAAAGTGAAATATCCCTTTTACCCCATTTAGACCTGGAATTATTTTATGCTTTAACTAAATAGCTTGTAGATCTGCTATTTTTAAAAAGTCGTGAAAATGTGTGCAAATCTGAGTTTGAATATATATTTTTCAAAGCAAACTTTTGTAACTCCAATTCTTCTGGGGGTCCCTGGAACTAAATATTTTGAGATGGGGGTCTGTGGCCAAATACATATCAGTTGGGTGTCCTTGACATGAAAAAGTTTGAGAACTACTGATTTAGAAGAAGGATTTAGAAGAGCATTTATAGAATTGGGTCAATATATTCAAAGACTTGCACACATTTTCAAAATGTTTCAAAAATAGCAGATCTACAAGCTGTGAGCTTGTATATCTGCTATTTTTCAATAGCATGAAAGCATAACATAATGGTTAAAGCGGTTCAAGTCTAGCACGACACAGATGTGTTCCCGGTCTTCATGGGTCAAGCAGAGTCCGGGGAAACACTCTAAAGACGATGTGTTTGTGTTAATCCCACAGCTCAGGTAACCTGTGAAGCGAGTCATTTCCAGTGTCTGAGCGACGGTGAGTGCATCCCTGACGTGTGGGTGTGCGACGACGAGGAGGACTGTGAGGACGGCTCTGACGAAAGACAGCAGCACTGCCGTGAGTACCTCCTCCAGCAGAGGCGTCAATTGGCTATGGCTACAGGGGGAAAAAAATAAAATGTACTTCTTAAAATAAATTCATCATGCCTGTTGCTAAGGTATGGCAACATGACTGGTGTCTTGCATGAGCGTGCGCGAAGGTGCGCATGCAAGACACCTGTCATGTTGCCATAACTTAGCTTTAGCTGAACTGACGCCACTGTCCTCCAGCACTGACATTCAGTGTTGTTGGCATGTCCGCTTATTATAAGCGACTTTGGGCTTCTTCTTCTTTGATTGATTGAATACTTTGTTAGCCGGTTTTGCAACAACAAAAAAGGAGAAAAAAAGGGGCACAGGAAAGTTCAATACAAGGTATTTTTAAACCCAAGAAAGCCTAACTATGGCTTCTTTCCATTGGGGTCCTTTGTACTCAATTCATCGAAACATTTAATGACAGATAAATCGACAAAACTGCTGTGAAGTTTCTTGTAAATATTGGTAGTTGTGTGTTTTTCTTTTTTTTAACTTGTTTCTAAAGCGCTTATGTGGGCTTCTTTCTAAAGTGTAGTTGCTTATTTGGGCTTGTTTCCATTTTATTCCCCATTATTTTAACCAGTGGTTAAATGGACCCTCAAATTACTATGTATTTGTAATTGTCCCTAACCCCCATCTGAAAATGTTTTGTGCCAGGGAGCCCTGCACCAGATTTGTGTTGTTAGAAGAAAAAAGAAATCTAAAATCTTTCAAATATTCCACATTTTATTTCAAGATTTATTTTAAATAGTAGATCTACAAGCTCATAACACGTTGCATCGCTACGCATTGTGAGGCTATTTTCAATGTATACAGGTATAGAGGGTATGCACATGCAAAAGTCAGTGGCAAATCGAGTGGTAAATTGAGTGGCAAAGTGAGTTTAACGTCGGTTAACGTAGTTTAATGCAATCAGATAGGACTTTTCTGTTTGGATGTATGGGCTGTCATTCCCGCATGACTACCGTGTATGATGATGATGTCACGTGCATACCCTCTATAAATGCTCATAATGGCCTAGTGCCCTAGTTGCTTCTTTTGGGCTTGATTTCCTAGACCTTGTTGCTTATTTCCTCTCATAAAATCTGGCAACACTGCTGACATTCCAAGACAGTGGTTCTCAAAGTGGGGTCCAGTGTGAAATGAAATAGGAAGAGTTTAAACCAGGAGTCTTCCTCGTTTTTCAACCCCAAGGACCCCCCAGCCGAGGGAGAGATGAATCAGGAACCCCCACTATATATTATGTATTGTGCTGCAGATTGAACTTTTTCATAGATTTCATAGATGGCTTCAGTTCATAGACTAGTTTGACGGCACTATCATCAGTGTATGTTGGATTCATGTTGATGTGTATCTTCATGATTTAACCACTCGAACCGTCAATACTTAGTAAACTTGACCTTTCACTTTGTACTTGGCCTGCTCTTTTTCCTCTCTACCACACCAAACCTCTTTGCAGAAAATAGCTGTTCTACAAGCTCACAACGCCTCACGCTTGTAGATTGTTGTAGAGCTTGTAGATCTGCTATTTTTGTCTAAAGTTCTCCTCAGAATAGGGATGTCATATGGTTGCTAAAGGGATGTTAAAGTGGTTAATGTAAAACATTAATTTGGTGGCCCCCCTGTAGTAAACCCGAGGACCCCCGATTGAAGACCCCCCCTGCAAGCCAAATGACGTCATGATGACGTTATGATAACGCTATGACTCCGGTGACGTTCAGAACTAGGCCAGATCACAGCCCATATGGGGATGATCTTGACATCATTACCGGGGCGGGGCGTCATATGGACTTTTTTGTTTGACAGGATTATTGTTATTGTTTGTAATGTTTGTTGAAATATGAGCATGTAAGGTTATATTCTGGGACATATCTGACTAGTTATGATATTTATCTGGCCTTGATCGGACTCTCTCTGACTAATCCAGGACGTCCGTTTTCATGGGCAGGATTTATGTTGGTTGAAATCAGGTGATATTCTAGGCCAGATCTGACTAGTCATGGTTTGACTTGATCTGGCCCCAATCGAGATGTCACTGATTGGTCCAGGTCCTGACCATGCTTGCTGGGCCTGGTTAGTAGTTCACCCCCAAAATGGCTTTTCTCTGTCTATATAATGACACGCCCAAAATCTACGGGACGGCAGGTTGAAAGTAGTCCATTGCGATTCCGTTCTGGACTTGAGATTTAAGGGATTTACCATAGCAATAATGAGTATCTCAAGTGCATCACATTTCAAATAGTTTTTTAAGAAGATAGTGAATAATAAGTCACTCCCATTCCCATATCTGTTACCAGCTGGGAGGACGTGCACCACTGCCCAGTTCAGCTGTGCCACCGGAGCCTGTATCCCCCGTGAGTACCGCTGTGATCGGCGGCCGGACTGCTCGGATGGGTCTGACGAAACAGACTGCCGTAAGTATCCCCCTGGAACGGGTTCCCTTTTTGTGTGTGTGTGTGTCTGACTCAGACTGCCATGGCATTTTAATCAATTTGTTAAGATTAAGAGGCTCGTTGACTGACAGAATGGGTCACAATATGCTTCTTGTTGTCAGAGGTTGATTGCAGATTCCTTGGTGGATTAGTCAAGCTGAAGTTCAGCTGCTATTCCATTATTGTGCCGACATGGTTACAGCCCTGCACACTGTGGTAATCTCACAATTGCATAAAGAATGCTGCATGTGGCTGTTGCCGGTGTTAATTGTAAACTTTGGTTTATTATCCTTTCGCATTAGTCTTTCACATGTTCTGTGATATTTCTAGAATGCCAAGAATGACCCTTTGCCATTATTCAGTTCAGTTACAGTGTATTTCAGAGGTCAATTGCCATAATGAATTTCTGATAGCTACAGGAGTCTTTACATGTGTAAAGCAGTGGTTTAAACAGCATAATTGCTTATACATAGAATGGGTCTAATAAGAGCTGAGACATGCCTGTAAGGCAGTGTGAAGGCACCACTGTAACATTTACCCACTTTTTGACTTTGGAGCAGTATATATGTTTTAAGCTTTGGCTCATGCAATACTTCTACGCTAAAGGAAATGTCTGATGAATGCAATTTACTTTTGTCCTGCTAATAATCTATTGATCTTGTTCAGACTACCCTGCGTGTGCAGAGCTGAGATGTGCCAATGGAGCCTGTTTCAACCAGACCCAGCGATGTGACCAGAGGGTGGACTGCCGTGACGGCTCTGATGAGGCAAACTGCAGTAAGTCAGTCAGTCAGTCAAGTCAATAATAACAGTGGTACACAACCTTTTCCACAATAGTGCCCAGTCTGCCTACTTGAAAATGCTGTGGCTTAAGTACTGTACAATTTTGAGGTTTTTGTACTTTACTTGAGTATTTCCAATTTACAATACCTTTACTTCTACTCCACTACATCTCGGATCCAAGTACTGCACTTTTACTCCACTACAATTATTTGAAAACTTTAGCTGCTAGTTACTTTATAAAAAAAAAAACAGAGAATTTATCTGCTCCAGCATAAAGGCAAAGTCTGCGCGGCACGCAGAATTCCTCAACTGGCATGAAACCGCTCCATTCCCATTGAAATACATTGGCGGAATGGGGAATCCACTCTCATAGGCCGCAGCCTAACAGAGTATTCTACATTGCAGTATTGAAATTTTGTGCCGCTGACATGCCCGCTACGGGGAGCGGCGCGGTAAAAGGTGGCAAGCCCCCCACTTTTAGAGCTCCGCTGCCCGGCTAGAGGCAACATCCCCCATTTTAGCGATTCCGCCATTTCAACAAATAAACTGTTCCTGTGGGCTGCGAGTGCGACCCTGCGGGCGATGGGAAGAGAATGTACATTGTAGGCACAGTACATTATTATAACTCTATGGTACAGTACGGGCGCGCCGTGACGTCATCAACAATTTTAGCCAAAGATTGCCAAAGATTTTCCTTGTTTTTTCGTGACACGTCCACTTTAAGTAAAACATTTGAGTACTTTTTCCACCACTGTGAAAATGTTGTAAGTGTGACCATCTGACCACCTAACGCGACAGCCGAATAAGGTCAGGGCCGCGTGCATTTTCAGAGCATGTTTATTTGGATGACAAACAATCAATTTTGTTCTGGCTTGGATAAATTGAACACACATACTGTAGTATACTTTAAGTTCCTATTTATCTGTATCAACGTTTTAAACAAAAATAATACAATTTAAAAAACATTTAAATTAATGTTTACTTGATATTATATTGTATATCAACCATATCATTTTCCGAATGTCTGTCTGTCTGTCTGTCTGTCTGTCTGTCTGTCTGTCTGAGTCTGTCTGAGTGTCTGTCACAGCGTTTCTCCTCAGTGGCTGGAGCAATTGATCTGAAATCCCATCACCATTAGCATATGAACACACCTGACATAACTGTGAAGCCCGTTTGTCACTTTCACAAATCGTATGCTGTATATTAGTATTTTTATGGTGTATCTACTATCTATTCTGCATCTAGCATGAAGCTTATCTATTCTGCATCTAGCATGAGGCAACATGGGCTGGCCCTGTTACAGATGTTATCCAAAAATCATGCAGATCGGTACACAGTATCTCTGTAGCCATTAAACGAAACGGGTATTTCTTACATTGATGCTCCTACATATTATCATGTAAGCACCAGTTAAAGTCACTTTCCATCCCTCATATACTGTATGCACAGTGTACACCCCATAACCCACACACTGCACATCATTTCAGAGTTCATATCTTTGAACGGGTAAGGGCTAGTTTAATTAATGTTCTTAATATAAATGTTAATAGTATTAATTAGTGTTTTGCCAATTATGTGGCGGCCCATTATAGCAATATCCTCGCAGTGGACAGGTTGGCAATCGCAGAATTATAATGACTAGCCCTTACCCTTTCAAAGATATGAGCTCCGAAATGATGTGCAGTGTGTGGGTTATGGGATGTGCACTGTGCACACAGTATATGAGGGATGGAAAGTAACTTTAACTGGTGCTTGCATGATAATATGTAGGAGCATCAATGTAAGAAATACCCGTTTCGTTTAATGGCTACAGAGATACTGTGTACCGATCTGCATGATTTTTGGACATCTGTAACAGGGCCAGACAATACCCCCCCCCCCCCCCCCCCCAGCCTCCGCCCACCCGCCTGCACACACACACACACACACACACACACACACACACACACACACACACACACACACACACACACACACACACACACACACACACAGAGTTGGTTAAACATGTTGCCTCATGCTAGATGCAGAATAGATATGCCTCATGCTAGATGCAGAATAGATATATATACACCATAAAAATGCTAATATACAGCATACGATTTGTGAAAGTGACAAACGGGCTTCACAGTTATGTCAGGTGTGTTCATATGCTAATGGTGATGCGATTTCAGATCAATTGGGCCAGCCACTGAGGAGAAACGCTGTGACAGACAGACACTCACTCAGACAGACAGACATTCAGAAAATTACATGTTTGATGATAACTAGCTCTTACCCGTTCAAAGATATGGGCTCCGAAATGATGTGCAGTGTGTGGGTTATGGGATGTGTGCACTGTGCACACAGTATATGAGGGATGGAAAGTAACTTTAACTGGTGTTTGCATGATAATATGTAGGCGCATCAATGTAAGACATACCCGTTTCGTTTAATGGCTACAGAGATACTTCCCGCCGGGGGACGCTGTGGGCGCTGGGGGCGTGTTCCTCCCTCCGCGTCATCAGCACCCACACCCTAGGTGGGGTTGGCGATAGGGCCTTTCTGTGTGGAGTTTTCATGTTCTCCCCATGTCTCCTAGGGTAGATGCCCTCACAAAAACATGCAGTAGTCCTGGTTTCTATACTACTTCCCCCTAGCCAGCCAGGTGCTCCCCAATTCCCCTGCCGCGGCAGGGGGAGAGTGGAAACCAGGACTACAGGTTAGGTAGTTGGCACTGGGTGAGAAAACGGGTTGCAAAACCGTGGGATAAAAATAATAATAAAAGAATAATAGTATCATGATTTATACTTCTATTTTTCTTTTTGGATGGCATTTTCTCGAGTACCCCTATTTGAGAAACACTGACCTACAGTATCACTTTCTTTTTGTTTGTTTATGTGTTCTGTCTTTAGCGCAACACTGCAACACGGGCATGTTCCCTTGTCACAACGGAGAGTGCGTTCCTCAGCGCTACGTCTGTGACCATGACGACGATTGTGGAGACAGAAGTGATGAGCTGGACTGCAGTATGTACCCTTCCTTATCTCTTCCTTCTTGTCTCTCATTTTCCTGGGACAGCAGCGTTTATATTTTCCTGGATAGATGCTCTCTTCAGCTGGACTTGGCCTGACCTTTACTACGTGTTTTCTCTCTCTCTCTCTCTCTCTCTCTCTCTCTCTCTCTCTCTCTCTCTCTTTCTCTCTCTCTCTCTCATGGTAGCATACCCCACTTGTAGAGGGAGCTACTTCACCTGCCCCAGTGGCCGCTGTATCCATCAAGTGTGGCTGTGTGATGGAGAAGATGACTGCGAGGACAACGCCGATGAAAAAGGCTGTGGTACGGATTCTTTAACACAACACAGCCCTTCAAATACCTAGCACATGTTCAATATTGGACATAGAGCCCCTGAACATTCGGTGGAATGGGTAGGAAATCCAAGCTCTCTGTGTGAACCTGATTCACCTCCGGCCCCCATGGTGGGTATGGGCTAGCCAGGCGCTGAGTCTGTGCCCCTTTAAGTGTGTTATTCAAATGCCTCTTTGTGGCACAAGACCGCACAGCCTTCCAAAGGGCTTTAGAATTCCTCCACACCGCCGTGAAGAGTGTGTGTTTTTAGAGGATGGGCCACGGCCCCCCCCCCTTACCCCCTCAAAACTCAGTCCCCCCCCCCCCCCCATTGATTTAAAGTGACAGTGATTTCCCACAATGTAGTCTGTACCATGTCCTTGAGTTCACTATTGCATTCTTCTGGAGATAGGGTTGCCCGTCCTCATTGAATACCTCACACATTGTGTATCTTTCTTTTTTGTACGTGACACTCCACGGCAGGCCCTCCTATCTTCTTATTTGTTTCTGCTTCCTCTGTGTCAAGGCACTGACGATTGATTGTTTTGCCT
This sequence comes from Nannobrachium achirus, assembly GCF_963921795.1. Taxonomy (NCBI): domain Eukaryota; kingdom Metazoa; phylum Chordata; class Actinopteri; order Myctophiformes; family Myctophidae; genus Nannobrachium; species Nannobrachium achirus. The sequence goes on from NC_137829.1 coordinate 25,531,334, forward strand.
CTAGATAATATACCACGCGAGTGCTACCCTGGCGAATGGCCATGTCCATCCACGGGTATGTGTATCGCCATGGATCAGCTGTGTGATGGCACGGTCCACTGCCCCGAGGGAGAGGACGAGACCAACACTACAGCTGGACGCAACTGCAGTTAGTACACTACCAACATGATGAATGTTTAGTTTTCCCTCTTCTTTCTCCCTGTCTTTAGCTTTCCCGTTAGCTTAAGCCTATGAAGCATGAAAACAGTCTGCAACCAAACAAAATTCCCTCAGTACAACTTGTATTAATTAATGAATATTGTGTCCATGGGGGTCAGGTATCTGGAGATGTCCATCTCTGAGCTGTGAACACCGTTGTCACCCTTCCCCTGAGGGAGGAACATGTTCCTGTCCTTCTGGATATATTGTCAATAACAATGACAGTCGCTCTTGCATTGGTATGTATAATTAACAGACATCTTTTGTCAGAAGACGTTGTTAGACTGCCTAAAGATTCTTGGGCCTTTCAGAGACGTCTTGTTCCTCCTGTACTGATAGGAGATTAAAGTACCATTCTGACACGTGTAGCCCATTGACCATGACTACTTTACATTAATGACCAGATTTCCAAAGCATATTGTGGTTTAAAAAGCCTTTGTTATTTTGGCTTACCATTCCTTGGCAAACCAACTGCACAATGACAGAAATATAGGTTGATAAGTCAGATAACAAATGTACTGGTAAGCCAGACACCTACAGTAGACGACAACATTACTTGACGTGGAAGTTACCAACATGAAAAGAAACATTATCACAGTAATCTTTAGACCACTGGTGCTGCAGCCAGGGTTCATATAAAAGCAGAATACAAAATGACAACATCATTACATCAACCACAACCCTGGCATCTCTATTCTGTGCACGTCATCATTGTCAGGACCCAGGTTGTTTTTGGACCCAAATTCAGGAACTCAGCTCAAAGTAGAGGCAGGAAACCAAGGAGGACAGTTAAACAATGACTTTACTTGAATAAATAAATAATACAACACAGGTACACCACACAGGGACCCGGAAACAAGCAACGTGACAGTACAATGAACCAACACAGAGAGCACTGACAGCACTGACAGGCTTGGGCAGTCTTTAGGCCAAGAGCTCGCAGCTGTGAACCTGGGTGGAGCTTTGTCTCTCAATCAAGGACTCACGTCAGGGGGAGGGTGTAAGCAGAGAGTGGGAAAGGCAGGGGACAGGCCCAGTACGTGACACGGGACGTGACAATAATAACATTCTGCAAAAATGGAGGAACATATTGTAAATATAGGAAAACATTTGGCGAATATTTTATGAACTTGTAGATCTGATATTTTCCATATGGGAATATGGGAATGCCCATATAAAACAGCCCATATCTGTTTGGCTGGTTCAGACAGGGATCTCCATATATGGGCATGAAAGGGATTGTATGTATGATGTCAGATGCGATAGACGTCATAGGATTTTCACATAACGAATAACTGATTAAGCATGTTTGGGGTCTCACAGCATATCTCCATATACAGTACATGGATCTCCATTTATGGGTAACTGGTCCGATATACATCACTGGACAGACGGCCCAGACATGGCGCGACCCATGGCGCCCTGAGGCGTCTTACTAGTTATATCATTATTATTAAGTAAGATTGTGACCATGGAGTACGACCTATGCTGACCATTCAGTCTGGAATATCTTATACCATTATCAGTCAAATCAGATTTTTGTGTTTCTCTGCTACAGTACATGGCTTTTGTTAATGTTTAATGCCAGAATGCAATAATTGTCTGTGCATACAGTATATTTTGCATCACTGTCTGCCAGTCATTACATGAATCCTACATAACTGTTAAACCGTTACACATACAATGTGCAAAATCTAAAATTAAATACAAAGAACAGTGCACAAAATTGAGCATAAAGTAAAATATACTTTCACAAATAGAAATGGGTTATCATAATGTGATCTAAAAAGAAAATTACATTGAAATGCCAGGTTAAACCACTTAAAACCATTGACCGGGGTCTCCAGGGGTCTAAGAATAAAGAATGAAGAAGGTTGATTCTGGATTCTTAGACCCCTGGGGTCTATATTTGTGACTGAGTGTGACACAGGGGCAGTCATTTCGGAAGCCACTACTTTAGACCACAGCTGAAATTACTTATTTGTTTTTTTCACTAAAAAGCCACAAAAGCATTTCATAAATATCAGGCTACATTTCACTTAAACGCCAGAGCTTAACTCTGCATGTAAATAAGACTTTTTTTTATTAGTGTGAGAGATCATGCAGGTTAGAAATTTATTTAGAACTTGAATATCTCAAAAGTAGTATTTCAGCATGGCATCATTCTATAAGCCATAATATCTTCAAAACTGTTGGGTCAATCTCCACAACCAATATATCATTTTGTAGCTATGATTCCCAGCTTTCAAATGAAATGAAAAAATGAAAATGAAAAAAAAAAAAAAAAATTCAATGACTAGCCGTCAGCCGTGCTGGGACACATTTGGTCTATTCCCCTCCTTTTTTCCCTCTACACCAAATCCCTTCTCCTATTTAGACTGAACGTTCGCCTATAACATGCCCAGAATAGGGACGATAGGGTTCATGTGCATGGTTAACCCAGCTCAGAAGAAAAGGAATGTGTCTTTTGACCTGTGTTCGGCTGCGATTGTCCTTTGATTTCATGGTGAAGACTTTGACGACTGTTCAATGTGGGGCGTTTGTGACCAGCTGTGCGAGGACAGGACGGGCAGCCACCGTTGTAGCTGCCGAGAGGGTTACATCTTGGAACAGCACAGATACTGCAGAGCCGACACTCACACATGTAAGTGCATCTCTCTACATGAGCAGAATGCTCTTCCTACCGGTATGTCTGAATTTTGAATGCAGGGTGTGATTTTAAATCCTATCCACTGGTTATTAATCTTTTATTGTATTCTGAATACATGGATTTATTTTTGGGAAATGTAGACTTTGTCAGATTTATTTACATTTGATAATATCACAAACTAAACATTTTATTTAAAATGTATTTTAACCATATTAACCCTGGCATCCTTATTTTGGGAAATCCTTCTTAAAACTATTCAAAAAGGTTCTGTATTTTTTAATGAACGAACATTTCTTTGTATTTGGTCACGTCCAGCAAAACTCTAGACCCTTAAACTAGCCACTTGTCCTGTCTGCCAGCATGCCCAGCTGAGCGTCTGCTGTGCTCTCTGATGCGTTGTTGCGCACTAAATGTTGTTTTAGTCAGTCTCTTGCCTTTGTGTAACAGAAAAGAGTGTTGACTAAGAGAACAGCCTCTCTGCCTTTGACCACTAGCCCAGCACGAACAAGTCTGATGACAATGGCAAGCAAAAGAACTTTGACTTCATGAGGTTCAGTCAGGGATCTACTTGTACTGTTGTACATGCAGTGTTATATTGTAACAAGATCAATTCCAGTGGTGCGTGAGTTGAGTATGTATTCCATAATGTTGTTTCTTATTTTTAAATGCGTCTGGGGCTTTATAAACATAAGATAATTATACTTTGTAACTGACTTTAAATTTTGTTTTCTTCTGTAGCTGGAGTCCCCCTTTTAGTATTCTCTAACGGCAGAGACCTGCTAATAGGTGACATCCATGGCAACGACCAACGTACTTTGATCCATTCTCAGAACAGAGGGGTTGCTGTGGGTGTGGACTTCCACTTCCGCCTCCATAGAATCTTCTGGACTGATACAATTCAGAACAAGGTAACAGAAGTTTGTGCTATTCCGGCAGCCAGTGTTACCCCTTTACCTTTTAGAACACTCCATGGATGCAGGGCATCGTAACCCTTCCCAGAGACACTGCAAAAGCTGTGGTCAAGTCTGTGGAGAATAGAATGCTGTATTGTGCAAAGAAATACAGGAGCAGTAGAGGAAATGCTCTGGCCTGGACTATTTTGGTTATCCTTTTAAAAATCGGCAATTTGGATACTGCAATAAAGGGAGAGCTGTTGGCTCCTAAGTGGCTCGGCCATAATGAAGGGGAAGTAGACCAGGAATGGAATCCAAATAGTCTAATCTTGAAACCTGTCTGATGTACTGGTATGATGTCCACATACCAGGGTGCAATTTTTGTAACCTGATCATGTTCAAGGTAATCGTGCAGCGTTTGTTTTCAGGGAGTCTGTCCAGCTATATGCATTCTTTGGCCAGCTCAAAGGGCTTTGTGCAGTCTATGCCTCAGCTTCTCTATGGTTTGAACCGCTGCCACTGGGAAGAAAAGCCGGGGACATAATTGGGACTGGGTATCTGTGTATATCAGCCACCTCTGTGGCGGGCATGTCAGCGGATTAAATGCGGGGTAGACCACAAACAGGGCATGTGAATGTAACTAGGAAGGTTAAACTACCAAGCTATTTCCACATCTTCAGTTTCTCTTTAAACAGGTCAGTTGAAAATCCTGCTTCTCAGACGTCTGGATCTTGTTTCAAAAGAACCAGAGCTGGAAAGAGCAGTATACCCCTCACTAGCTGTGTGGTGCCAAGGCTTCAAGCCTGAGAAACTAGTGCCATCTTAGCATGAGTAGTACAGTAGTTTACAGAAACTGCCCACTCCAAGCTTCGAAGGACTACCAAGATGTGGGCTCAGGCAGAGAAGACGACTAAATAAGCCAGTAAAGTTCATGTACTGATTTTTGCAGTTCCTTAAAAAAAAAGCATACTAGTGTTTTAAACATTTGGGTCCTCTGTTATTCATACTTTAGCAGGTGTTCATATCTCTGACCTCTGGTCTTCAAAGTTTATGAGGTACTGGTAGCCATTTTATGCTGCTTCTTGAGTCCGTTGATTCTCGTAACTCTCTGACCACCTTGGGCCGCCTCTCTCTTGACAACAATGCTATCTTTTGTGGACAGGTGTTCTCTGTGGATATGGACGGTTCCAACTTGCAGGTGGTTTTAAATGTATCAGTTGACTACCCTGAGAACCTGGCTGTCGACTGGGTGAACAACAAGCTGTATGTAGTGGAGGCAAGCGTCAACCGGATTGACATGGTGGACTTTGATGGGAGTAACCGGGTCACACTGATCACGGAAAACCTGGGAAACCCTAGAGGGCTGGCCGTGGACCCCACTGTCGGGTAAGCACATGCTTCATCTCCCATGCACCCATCTAGCCGCAGACTTCCAGTCCCTACATACAGTATACTATGTCATGCTTCGTTGGCACGGAGTAATGTGTGTGTATGTGTGTGTGTGTGAGAGAGATTAGCAGATTGCCCTGGATGGATTAGTGAGGAGCAATGTAAGTGATGACCCTCATTGTAATCCAATAGTATAGTTCAAGGGGGAGATAGAGCCAGGTGGCCACACATAAATTGCTTAGCTTAGATGAATGTACAGTTTTTTAGGTAAGATTCACAGCCACCCACCTGGAGACAAAATGTAAAGTTCTGGATGTGAAACTTAATTAAAAAAAGGAAATCCTCTTATCATTCAAGCTCTTGTCTTTGGTTGAATGCTTGTCTCGCTATTTCCATAAGTGCAGGTGCAGGAAGCAACCCTGATGTAAAGAGCCCGGTTTCTATGTTTTTCCTCTTTCTTTCTCAGGTTTATGTTCTTCTCTGACTGGAATGCGATGAATGGAGAGCCAGGACTGGAGAGGGCCTATATGGACGGCACCAACCGCTATGGGATCATCAGGAGCAAACTGGGTTGGCCAGCCGGTATCACACTGGACATTGAGGCCAAGCGCATCTACTGGGTTGATAGTCGCTATGATTACATTGAAACAACAACATATGATGGCCTTCATAGGTAAACCTAACATGTTCATATGGATGTGTATCAGGGGTCTTCAACAGGGGGTCCGGGACCCCTTGGGGGTCCTCAGAGTTACTACAGGGCGTCCTCCAAATCTTCCAATCCTTTTTATATTAACAACTTGAACCCTGGTGTCCATATTCTGAGAACTGTAGCCAAAAATAGCAGATCTACAAGCTCACAACACCTCACGCTGTGAGGCGTTGTGAGCTTGTAGATCGGCTATTTTCGGCCAAGAGGTTTGGTGTTGAAGGGAAAAAGAGCAGACTAAGTATAGAGTAAAACGTCAAGTTTAAAATTGACATGAATCCCAAAATACACTGATGATTGTGCTGGAAAATGATGAAACTATGTGGAATCTATGAAAAGGTGGTGGGGGTCCCTGCTTCATCTCTCTCCCAACTATGGGGTCCTCCTTGGCCTGAAAACGTTGAAGACCCCTGGTGTATATCATTTTGTGTTTCATCTGTCAGTATTATAATATAAGTCTGTCCTCAAATCTTTTAGAAAAACAGTGGTTCATGGAGGCTCTGTGGTCCCTCATCCATTTGGCATCAGTCTGTTTGAACACAATGTCTATTTCACGGACTGGACCAAGATGGCTGTGATGAAAGCTAACAAGTTCTTTGACAGCAGTCCTCAAGTGGTTTACACAACAGCACAGACCCCACATGGAGTAGCAGTGATACACCAGTTGAGACAACCAACCGGTAAGCCCCTGACAAGGACATACGGTACTGTACAAATATTCTCTTGATAGGCAATCATACAGCCTCAAGTCCTATTTCTTGGGAAGCTTTTTAAAATGGTAAATGGTGCATTTATATATTTATCCAAAGCGCTTTACAATGACTGTGCATTCATTCACATTCACCCATTCACACACACACACACACACACACACACACACACACACACACACACACACACACACACACACACACACACACACACACACACACACACAGACACGCACGTGCACGCACGCACGCACGCACGCGTGCACACACACACACACACACACACACACACACACACACACACACACACACACACACTCACACACTCTGATGGCAGAGGAAACCATGCAAGGCGCCAACCTGCTCATCAGGAGCAATTAGGGGTTCAGCGTCTTGCTCAATGACACTTCGGCACCAACTCTGGGGGAGCCCGATCAAAATGGGAGCTTTCTGGTTCCCAAGCGGCTGCTCTACCTCCTAAGACTATGTATTTTACATTTTAAATGTGAATACTGTATTTTCTGTTGGAATCATGCAGCAAAACGTGTTTGTTATTACTTTTGACAGTGCCAAACCCCTGTGGTGTAGACAAGGGTGGATGTGAACAGATCTGCATTCTGAGTCACAGGAGTGACAACGGAGGGCTGGGTTATCGCTGCAAGTGTCGCATGGGCTATGACCTGCATAATGATGGCAAAAGATGTGTAGGTAAGAAATACAAAGCAAAACTGACACTGTCATGGCAGTAGGTTCAACTTAATAGTTCCTGAGACTAAACTTTCTCTAACAGAGAAATTTGAGTCAAGGGTCACCAAAAAAATGACCTGAATCAACATTGTGTGCCTCTCCTGCCAATGAGAAAGATTATTTCTTCCTGAAAAGATTCCTTGAACTCTTCTAGTCTGGATTTGGCCAAACCACAGCACTCAAACAACCTTGATCAGAATAACATTAATTCTGATCACGGTTGTTTGTTTGACTGCTGCCGTGCCATAGCCCTATGTGGATGATTGTGGTAACACTTTCTATGAAGCCCACATTTATAATGCATTATGAGGGCATTCATAATGCATGGTTTATTCAATAAACAATCATCTACACAGGGCTATGGCAATGCAGGCTAGCACAAGGCTATGTGCTAGGTTAGGACATCTGTTTATTGTTTATATGCTACTACTGTACTGGGATACATTCTGTATATCCATGGTCTTCACACCCAGATTTACTTATCCCCTCCCACACATCCTCAATGGATTGGCTACATCCAAAAGATAGTCACCAGTTTCACCCTGAATTTCCCTCCGGTGATCAATAACGTCAATTATCTTATATCCTCTTATCTTGTGTGTGTGTGGAACTCAGCTTCCAGGTTCCTAACACAAAAGTACATAGCATCATGCCAACATTGTATTTTCTGTTATCCTAATACTTCTGGTCTGGGTTCTTCTCCCCAGCTGTCAGGCAGTTCCTGCTATTCTCCAGCCAGCTGGCTGTCAGAGGTATCCCCTTCAACCTCTCATCTCAGGAGGATATCATCCTTCCCATCACTGGAACACCCTCATCCTTTGTAGGGGTGGACTTCAGTGCAGAGGACGATTCCATCTTCTACTCAGACACAGTCAAAGACATCATCTATAAGCAGAAAGTGGATGGGACTGGTGAGAATCTCATCTATTAATTTAGCTGATCGCTTGATAGTACGTAGCACTACAAAGATCACACCCAGTGTGAGGTGAGCAGTGCCTTTTATGAGTTCATTTAATTAAACTAGTGACATCTGTTTCACAGGGGGTGTTTAGCTTTTTAATATCTTCTCACTTGACCAAATGTCTTACAGAGAAAGTTACTTGTGTAGAAATCCATGACTCACTTTGAAAAAAAGAAAAGAAAGCAAAACCTCACTGCTCTGGTCAGTGCTGTTATTTTTGGGTCAGCTCTAGCTTTCTCTGTCGGGTCCACATGGGGAAAATGCAAGCTGACAGCCTATTTATTTAAATGTGTTCTTCCTTTCATCTCTGCGTTAAATGGTGGCCTGAATCCTTTGATCTGCACAGGCAGGGAGGTGCTCGCAGCCAATAGGGTGGAAGGAGTGGAGGACCTGGCTTACGACTGGATTTCAAAGAACCTCTACTGGACTGACCCTCGCTACAGAAGCATATCAGTCATGAAGGTGGCTGACAAGTCCAGGAGAGCTATCGTACGCAACCTCAACAACCCCAGATCCATCGTGGTGCATCCTGTCATTGGGTATCAAGATAGAATTACTGTACTTGATATTGAAAGGTTAAAGGTCATGTTGACGGGCCATAGGGGTGTACTGTATATGGGATCAAAAAGTATTTGAACTACTTTGCTTAGTTGAACATATTCCCAAGGGCTCTACAGGCCCTCTCCTGTTACTCTACTATACTAAATGTTTTCAGGGATTGTTACCCCCTGTATAAGGATGCTAGGGTTCAAGTGGTTTGTCAGTTTTACTTCTTTCCTATTGGATAGTAGAGATAGAACACAGGTCTTCAGCTGGCATATAGTGTCATGCCCCATATACCCGCATATTTACAGATTTTAGTAGTCATAATGCCAATTAATTCCTCCCCACACATTTTTGTGCATTGCCACTGCTGTTGTATCCTACTGGCTCACTTGCCAGTGAGGAGCCCCCACCGGAGGATGTAGAGCCTTCATCCTACAACTCCCGCCCAACACTCGCCATGTGCTTGCAGTGACAAATATCACCCTCCCCGCCTGGCTTCCCTCCCCCAAACACGAGCCATTTGTGTTCGTATAGACCAGGGGTCTTCAACAGGGGGTCCGGGACCCCAAGGGGGTCCTCAGAGTTACTACAGGGGGGCCGCCAAATCTTTGTGTGATACATGATCATTCTTTTAAATTAACAACTTGAATCCTCAAATCCCTATTCTGAGGAGAACTTTAGCCAAAAATAGCAGATCTACAAGCTCTCAACGCCTCACAGCGCGAGGCGTTGAGAGCTTGTAGATCGGCTATTTTCGGCAGTGAAAGGTCAGTTTACTAAGTATCAACGATTTAAGTGGTTAAATGTCTGAAAAAAAAAACACATTTACATGAATTCAACATAGACTGATGACAGTGCTGTCAAACAAGTCTATGAGATGAAATCGATGAAATCTGCATCACACATTTATACAATATGTAGAGGGGGTCCCTGCTTCATCTATAAGGGGTCCTTGGTCTGAAAACATTGAAGACCCCTGGTATAGACGTTCCACAAAGCCGGATGCACCGCGGTGGATTCGAACCCCTAGACTCTGCGGTGGAGGTCAGATGCTTTACCACTGCGCCACCCGAGGGCATTACAGATTTATTTATAACATACTAATATAGAGGTAATTCTATATTAGTATACCTTCAAAGAGCATAAAATCCTGAAGTCCAGGGGAGTAATAGTGGCAAAGAAAAAGAGCAATAATTGCTTAAGTGCTCCAGAAATGTGATATCAGATGTCATAACATGCCATATGACAGAGTTGATCATGTATTTTTCTCAGCTATAGGACATGGAAGCTTTAGCAAAACTGGCCACTTCAAATTACCTGGCCACTTTAATCAACAGATGTGTCCCACTCCCAACATTCATCAAATTCCACAAGAAACCTCTTTTCTAGAAGAAGTGGTCATTTCCAATAGCTCTGTGTCCTATAACCAAGATTAGTTCAGCATGAAAGCTGGTATTGTAATGAACACTAAGAACTTGGCTTAAATAGAAAAGCTCTATGAAGCTCTCAAAAATAAAATGTTAGCATTCTTTAGAAGTAAAGTTTTTGGTCTCGTAGATATTACTTTATTGCGTGACGTTGTGTTGTGTGTGTGTGTGTGTGTGTGTGTGTGTGTGTGTGTGTGTGTGTGTGTGTGTGTGTGTGTGTGTGTGTGTGTGTGTGTGCGCGCGCGTGTGCGTTTATTTGGCAGGTACATATTTTGGACTGACTGGTACCGGCCAGCAAAGATTATGAGAGCTTGGTGTGATGGGTCACATGCCCTGTCTATTGTGAACACCACTCTTGGCTGGCCAAATGGCCTGGCCATTGACTGGAGGTGAGCAAACATTCCCAGAAACACATGTTCAAAGTTGCATATTATGTACTGTAGACCCAATAAACACCATTCTTCCTTCTCTGGCGAGTCTCAGTGAAAAATATATAATTCACTACTAGATTTAGGATACCTTTTTCTTTGTATGTGTGGGAGCAGTATGTGGTATGGGGGCTATTGGGTGGTCAATATTACAATATATACAGTATGTGATGATGTATTATTCATACACCCATCTGAGATCGAAATATGAAAACCTTTCAAAAATAGATGAAAATGGCAGCTTATAAGTGCTTAAGTATACATGTATTATACGAGTGGTCTTCTCTAATCCTTTTTCTGACATATTGCTTGTGTGACGGTGTTCAGACTCTGATGATCTTTTCACAGCTCTATGCGTCTGTATTGGGTGGATGCCTTCTTTGATAAAATTGAGCACAGTACTTTTGACGGACAGAACAGACTGTCTCTGGGCCGAGTCAGTCAGATGTCCCATCCCTTTGGCCTCACCATTTTTGAAGGTAATAAAATTGATACTTTACTGTATGACATGAAATATTGAGACGTTTTATCACGAGTGGAATATAGTCTCATGCACATGCTGTATACTGTAGTGGACACAAAGATGGCTTGTCGTTCTTTGCTTCAGTGCGGGCTATTTTTCAAATGAGCAATTACTGTCAAACTAACCACTAATTGACTGTAGGTGATGAGAGATGAAGTAGCTCTGGTTGTGCTCTGGTATCATTAACATGTCTCACTTGCACAATGATTTCTGTGTTTAACCCATTAAGACTATGCATATTTCACTGACTGGCGCCTGCGTGCCATTGTGCGTGTGCGCAAGACTGACGGTGGGGAGATGATCATTATCAGGAGAGGAATCGACCACATCATCCATGTCAAGTCTTTCAACTCCAACACTCAGACTGGTGAGCTGCGTTACTTACCATTGCACTCATTATTCTGTTCACGTGTGGTAACATCTTTGCATCACTTCCAGTGATGTGTATCATATACCGTATCGTCGTTGTCGGGTGGAAATCTTGTATTAAACTAGTGAAACAGCCGATCTACAAGCACACAACACATCACGAGGCGTTGTGTGCGTGTAGATCCGCTGTTTTCACTACTTTTGTGCGATGTCCTTGTATGATTAAGCAGTGCTTTACTTTGCAAAAAAATGTACATACAAGATAGATAGATAGTTGTAGATGTAGATACAATATTTCTGCCCAACAGCAATCTGGCTATCCATCGTCAAGGAAAAGTTCGGTCGCTCTTTTCACTTGACTGGAGCTCAGTTTTAACTCGAGCTCAGTTTGGCTGTTCTTGAGAGACTAGCCCAACAGTGACAATATACTATTCCCTCTCCCAGGTACTAACCTCTGCAACAGGCAGACAAACCCAAATGGCGACTGCAGCCACTTCTGCTTCCCAGTGCCAGTTTTCCAGAGGGTATGTGGCTGCCCATATGGCATGAAGCTCTCTCCTAACCAGCGGGACTGTGTGGAGGACCCATCCAATGAGCCCCCAACAGTTCAGTGTGGAGCCAACTCCTTCTCCTGCAGCAACGGCAAATGTGTGCCCATTAGCTACAGATGTGACGGCCTTGATGACTGTCATGACAACAGCGATGAACTAAACTGCGGAGCAAACAGTAAATGCATCCGCTTTTTTCCTACTGTAATGTGGTTGGATTGGACCAGATTGACCCAATCACATTTGAATAACGCAATGTAATCGGGAACATTTCATTTCAAGTGTAGAATGCTAGAATGCTTAATGAACATTGTCATTCGTACTGTTTTGCAGACATCACTTGCTCCCCCTCTGCGTTCACCTGTGCCAACCAGCACTGCGTGCCTGGAAGGTGGCGCTGCGATGAGCACAATGACTGCTCTGATGGCAGCGATGAGCAGAACTGTCCCACCCGCACGCCTAACACTTGTCCGGCCAGCCAATTTACCTGTGCCAACCAACGCTGCATCCCAAACACCTGGCGGTGTGACACCGATAATGACTGTGGGGACGGTTCCGACGAGTTGGACTGCCGTGAGTTGCCTTGTACATAAAGTCAAGTTAAGAGAACTGAATCAAATTGACTGGAAGAACTGCCCTTTTCAGGAAACCTTTGCGCTTTCATCTTTACCCTTTGCTGTCGATCATGTGATACTGTATGTGTTTTAGTTTACAGTAATGTGTCTCACTGTTGGATATGTTGACAGATCTGGCAACCACATGCCACCCAGACCAGTTTCAATGTCCTGACCACCGCTGCCTCGACCCCAAATACGTGTGTGATGGGGACAGGGACTGTGTTGATGGAGCTGACGAGCAGGGCTGCAGTGAGTTGTTTGTTTGTTATCTCTACCTCTCATTGATTGCACATGTTTTATTGTTTATATCATTGGGGTATCATTGGTCATCTCTAATGATATATTTTAAATTTACATTTACTCAGATAAGCTTTTTATTGTCAGAAAGTCTTATATTGGGACTGGACCTCAGAACAACTGACCATTTATGGTTTATTTATGGTTCATGTTAACCACCAAGATGTTCTTGGAAATTGAATGTACAGTGAATACAGTGATGCCTCTTACATAATAATCACTTGTGTACATACCGGTAATACAAACCTTTTACCACACAAATTATTGCTCTATACTTGACCCTTGGTAAAGCTAAACGAACATGCATGTTCTACTGGCTCTCTTTCAGTCTACAACTGCACTGTGTATGAGTTCAAGTGTTCCAATGGTCATCAATGTGTCAACACCTTCTACCGATGTGACGGGGTCTTTGACTGTAATGATCGCTCAGATGAGTCTGGCTGTCGTAAGTATTCCGCTCACCTTCTATGTGACCGTTGTGTTACTATGCTACTGATGAATGTTGCAGCACCAAACTGTTTATTTCATACTTGCTGTGTATGGTCAAACACGTTCTTTGTTCCATGTTGATACTGTGCCATTAGCAACCAGGCCCCCAGGGATGTGCCACCAGGAGTCTGAGTTCCAGTGCCAGTCAGACGGAAGCTGCATCCCCTCTACCTGGGAGTGTGATGGCCACCCGGACTGTGAAGACGGCTCTGACGAGCATCACGCCTGCACGCCTCGCACGTGCCCCAGCTCGCTCTTCCGCTGCGACAACGGCAACTGTGTGTACACCAGTTGGATCTGCGACGGGGACAACGACTGCAGGGACATGAGCGATGAGCGCGACTGCCCGACTCCACCTTTTCGGTGTCCGAGCTGGCAGTGGCAGTGCCCGGGCCACAGTGTTTGCGTCAACCTCACCCGTGTATGTGACAACACCCCTGATTGCCCCAACGATGCTGACGAGTCTCCACTCTGCAGTAAGTGTTCTCTCCAGGTCTTACATCAGCCATACTGTACAGAACGATACATTCCTTCTCTGTCAGAACGATCAGGATATTGTATAACATTTCAAAGATTAATGGCCACATCCTGATAGTTTGGATTTTTTTTTATTTTGTTAATGATTCTCATTCCTGTTGTTATTGTTTTGTTTTTGTTTCATGATGATTTGACATTTAAATTCTGCAACACCAGTGACATCGTTTAACAGGGGGGAAAAACAATAGTTAAAGTTGTTGTTGTTGTTGTTGTTGTTGTTGTTGTTGTTGTTGTTGTTTGCTGTCTTTTTTGTATGTTCAAATCATGCATGTGTGTGATTTGATTTGTATTCACTTAAAATGATCTGTGATTTTCCTCTCTTGCCCTCCTCAAAACTTTCAGATGAGCATTTACCAGGTAGGAACAAGTAGAGTAGAAATAGAGAATAAGTTCTAAAGCTGCATGCTGATGAACATCAGTTGATGCTCAGTGTTGACCGTGAACGCATGTCAATTAATATACAGCATGTACATTAATAAAGCATGCAAATTAATAACTCTAGTAGATGTTTCTACTTGTGTGGTTATTTCTTGCATTGTCCAATTAAGTTTTTCTTTTAAACTGTGTTTCATTTTGTGGCCTTAACTCGCTCTTTCCATCCCCTCCACGCAGATCAAGAGAGCTGTTCAGACAACAATGCTGGCTGCACCCATGGGTGCATCCAGGGACCCTTTGGGGCTCAGTGCACGTGCCCTATGGGCTATCAACTGAGCAATGACTCCAAGACATGTGAGGATATAGACGAGTGTAATCCCCCCGGACTGTGTAGCCAGCATTGCTTTAATGAGAGAGGCTCCTTCCGCTGCCACTGCCAGGATGGCTACACTCTGGAAATAGACCAACACACGTGCAAGGCCTCAGGTAGGGATGGATGTGTCTAAAACCCTGGTTTTGTGGAGCAGAGTTCCAGAAACAGCGAAATCCTCATGTTAATTAATTAACATAGGGAGATGATCCTGTGTTTCATTATACTTGACCCACCACCTACAGTAATATTGCATAATGCCTTAAAGAACAATATTGTACTCAATAGTTATAATAAAATAATAATAATTTAGTCCCCTTTAGTTGTTTTTTAGGGGTATTTGTCACTGTACATTTGACCTCTGCATTTAACCCATCCTAATATATTATGAGCAGTGGGGAAGTGACATTAATAAGGCACCCGGGGAGCAGTTAGCGGTTAAGTGTCTTGCTCATGGACACTTCAAGACATAGACTGGTTGGGACAGCGGGTGAACCGGCAACCTTCTCATTACCAGATGGTCTCTGGTACCACATGATCCTTCCAACGTCCAAACATTTGTTCAGAACGGGACGTGATACAACTACAAACTGACGGGTTCAGAAAGCCTGTCCGAACCGCACGTTTTTTCCAAAGTCGGCCAAGAAGTGTGTATTGTCCGTTATGACTTCTTTGACCTGTTTATTCAGTTCATATTTCTAATCTGACGTTTTCCCTGCAAAATCATAATCTTGCAAATTAAGAAGATAGCAATTATCAGTTCTTGGATCAAGCCTGTTTCTTCAGGAGATGGGGGTGAGGATGTCAGTGTGATTGGCCCCACACAGACCTCAGCTCATTCTTCCTCTCTGTGGTGGCTGCTGGGCAGGAATTATCTGTAATGTAGGGGGGGCTTTGGCCCCCAGACAGCTAGGCTGACACACTGTCTTTCTTCTCCACTCTCTCTTCACACAGCTCTGATTTCCTTAGATAAGACAAATAACATATATGTCACTCAGTGGCTCTCGTTGGGGTAATTAGGACATAATCACCAACAAAGGGCTGCTTATGAGGAGCGTGCCCGACATGAGACCATCTTCCATACAGATAACCCACTGAAAGGCTTATGTAACACAATAGCCCCTTATACCAACACCAGTGCATTCCCCAACCAATGTGAGTGGGGTCTTCTATCCTGTTGTGACGTTTTGGAAGGGCATGTGCAAGCTGATGATTAAAATGAGAATGACAAATAGGTTTGACCAGGGGTCTTCAACGTTTTCAGTCCAGGGACCCCTTAGCTGAGAAAGAGATGAAGCAGGGACCCCCACTACATATTGTATAAAATTGTGTTGCAGAAGAAAGATTTTCATAGATTTCTTAGACAGCTTAGACTTATTTGACAGCACTGTCAACATGTTGGAGTAATGTGTATTTTCATTTAACCACTTGAACCATCAAGTACTTTAATCTGCTCTTCCTTGACAAAAATAGCCGATCTACAAGCTTACAACCCCTTGCGTTGCGTGGCGTTGTAAGCTTGTAGATCTGCCATTTTTGGGTAATGATCCACTCAGAATAGGGATGCTATACAAGTGGTTAATGTAAAAGACATGATCCTATCACACAAAGATTTGGTGGCCCCCCTGTAGTAACTCTGAGGACCCCCTAGGGGTCCCGGACCCCCTGTTGAAGACCCCTGGGTTTGACTATGTGTCTGTCTGTCTGTCTGTCTGTCTGCTTGTCCACAGATTCCCGGGAAGCCTTCCTGTTGGTGGCCAGTCGAAATCAGATCTTGCAGGATGATATAACAACACAGCCCAACGTGGTCCGTTCGCTGGTCCGGGACGGGCGCCTCATCGTTGCCCTGGACTTCGACTCGGTCACCGACCGCATATACTGGTCCGATTCCATCCAGGACAAAGTCTGGAGCGCTCACAAGAATGGCAGTGATAGAACTGTGGTGCGTCAGACTCAGTACATACATGGCATCATTTATGTTATGATCCCTAGCTTTAAAGCAGGGGTCTTCAATGTTTTCAGGCCAAGGACCACTTAGTTGAGAGAGAGATGATGCAGGGACCCCCACAACCTGTTCATAGATTCCATATAGTTTCATTGTTTGACAGCACAATCATCAGTGTATTTTGGAATCATGTCAATTTGTGTTTTCAGATATTTAACCACTTGAACCGTCAACCGTCAAACTTAATAAACTTGACCTTTTACTCTGTACTTAGTCTACTCTTTTCCCCTCTACACCAAAGCTCTTTGCCAAAAATAGCCGATCTACAAGCTCACTGCGAGGTGTTGTGAGCTTGTAGATCTGCTATTTTTGGCTAAAGTTCTCAGAATATGGACGCTACGGTTCAATTGGTTAATATAAAAAAGGAGGGAAAAAGGTTTCTATCACACAAAGATTTGGAGGACCCCCTGTAGTAACTCTGAGGACCCCCTAGGGGTCCCAGACCCCGGTAGAAGACCCCTGCTTTAAAGTACGTTTATTGCGAGGGATATGCACAGATACAGTATATGACTAGCTAAGAGCTTAAGTCTCTCTCTGACAGATATTTGACAGTGGAGTGACGGTGACAGAGAGCCTTGCGGTGGACTGGGTGGGCAGGAACCTGTACTGGACCGATTACATCCTGGAGACCATTGAAGTGTCTAAACTGGACGGCTCCCATCGGACTGTGCTGGTCAGTGAAAATGTCACAAACCCACGAAGCCTGATTCTGGATCCAAGGAACAGGTCAGTGACTTAGAATATGAACAGACAGTGTGGCTGTTGAGATTAGGGTTTAGATTTGGAAATGTTTGATTAGGCCTAAGTCAGCGGTTCTCAACCTTTTCAGGCAGTGACCCCCAAAATAATCATTTTTGAACTGGGGACTCCCCCACCCTGATAAGCACTTGGAATGTAGGAGTTGAGGCATAACATTTTGTTTGACTTGGTTCCACAGATAAATATTGTGAAAATAGAAGATCTACAAGCTGTAGATTGGCTATTTTCACAATTCTTGCCTCTTTCTGACAGTATATTATTTGACAATTTGGCTAATGTATGACCAGTTTAGTCACATAGATTTTTCTTTTCTGTCTTTCTTTCTCACTGTCATCAAAATCATGTTGGGACCCCCCTGTCAACCCACAGGTTGAGAATCACTTGATATTCTTCTCCTGTTTTTCTACTAAACCATGGGTCTTCAACAGGGGGTCTGGGACCCTCAGAGTTACTACAGGGGGTCTTCCAAATCTTTGAGTTATAGAAAGTTTTTTTCTCCTTTTTTATATTAACCACTTGAACCCTATTGTCCATATTCAGAGAACTTTAGCCAAAAATAGCAGACACCTGCAAGGCATTGTGAGCTTGTAGATCGACCATTTTCAGCAAAGAGCTTTGGTGTAGAGGGGAAAAAGAGCAGACTAAGTACAGAGTGAAAGGTCTAGTTTAGTAAGTATTGACGGTTCAAGTGGTTAAATATCTGAAAACACAAATTGACATGAATCCAAAATACACTGACGATTCACGATTGTGCTGTCAAACAATGACACTATACGGAATCTATGAACAGGTTGTGGGGGTCCCTGCTTCATATCTCTCTCAGCTAAGGGGTCCTTGGCCTGAAAACATTGAAGAACCCTGTACTAAACCAAGGCATTTGTTTTCGCAGCGCACACCTGATGTTCTGGACGGACTGGGGAAGAAACCCTCGCATTGAGAGGGCCAGCATGGATGGAAAGTTGAGGACCACCATTATAAACAAGAAGCTCTACTGGCCCAATGGTCTTACCATTGACTATCCAAACAAACTGCTCTACTTTGCTGATGCCTATCTGGACTTCATTGACTATTGTGATTATGATGGGAACAACAGGAAGCAGGTCCTAGCCAGTGACCTGGTAAGAGCATTATAGCGTTATTCACATTTTCAAAATGTGTTAAGCAGATGTACGGTAATGAATGTGAATTCTTACCCTTGACTTATACTTGGTTGCTCACAGTGTCACGCACCGAATTGGGTGAGCTTGTAGATCTTCTGTATTTGGTACTCGACACTGGCATGCAATTAAGTATAAGTCAAGCTACTGTATACAAGAACTGTGGTTTTTGTGCAAACACATAATGCATTCTCACCTTCCTGTGATGAATAATATGAGTAAAACCCACTTCTTGTCTTTTGCTGCTCCCTGTAAAAAGGTACTACAACACCCCCACGCAATTACCATTTTTGAGGATTTTGTGTATTGGACCGACAGATACGTCAACCGTGTGATCCGAGCCCATAAGTGGCATGGGGAGAACCAGACAGTGATGCTGTACAACCTACCTCAGCCCTTGGGTCTGGTAGCGGTACACCCAGCCAGGCAGCCAGCAGGTATGATGGATAATGGACAGACAATAAATGATCCTTACTTCATTGGCTCCATGGCTGGAAGCGTTTGGTACTGAATTGTTCTAGCTGGCCGAAAAATGTGGCCATCTTGTAGGTCAGCTCATTACAAATCCTTGGCTTGGTCATTTAATCAAATTCAATATTGTATTGCTAGCATACAATGGTTCCATTGTATTGGAAATTAAATTCCATAATAACCCCAGTGGACGATTGCATTGACTGTGGTGTGTGTGTGTGTGTGTGTGTGTGTGTGTGTGTGTGTGTGTGTGTGTGTGTGTGTGTGTGTGTGTGTGTGTGTGTGTGTGTGTGTGTGTGTGTGTGTGTGTGTGTGTGTGTGTGTGTGTGTGTGTGTGCGTGCGTGTGTGTGCATGCGCGTGTGTGCATGTGCACATGCACTTGGGTGCATGCATTGGCAATATATAGGTGAAAACCACTGCTTGGGGAGTGCCTGCACACATATCTGCTTGCTTTCGGCTGTGGGACCCAGGTTCTGGACATGTGCCTGTCCATCAGGCTGGACACTGGCTGCTGACCAGATGACCTGTGTCAGAGGTAGGCATCCTTTCAAGGAGAGGGGAAACACTCATCACTTGATTTGATGAAAAAGGAAGTCTGGTCAGATGAAATATAGTTTATTCATCTCATCGTCAATTGTAATTGTGTTTTTTTTACTATCATTATAAGTTCTCCTTTGGAAGATGTTTTTTTTTTTTGTCCAGCTTAATAAGAAGAGAAATCTAAGAAAGAATTTGGACTTATATTTTGGATTAAACTAGGGACATGTCAACAGTATCCTATTTTACATTTTCCTGTAAAATCCTGTTTCAGTCATAAATATTAGAAATCATAAAAGCTTGTCTTCGGTTTCATCCAGACAAGGGGCCTATAATCCAAAGTCCATGGAGTCCCCTTTAGGTCAGCAGCTTAGCCCATCTCAGGTTTCGGCTCATTCAAGCCAAGCAGAACGCATTCTCCCTGGAGGCCAATGATTATCCAAGAATGAAAATGCCCCACAAGCATCCATTGACTCTAATCGCTGATGACAAAGCAAATCAGATTGTGGAACAAACTTTCACCAGTCAATCCTCATTATAGATAAAAGGCTGTTTTCCTGGATTGAGTAAACCAGTGATCCCTCATTCCCAGTAGAGATCATACACTAAAGGTGACTTTTAGCCATAGACGACGAGGCTAAATCCAAGTGCGAGGAACAAGGTTGTATAAATCCCGCTTGTGGCAACACATAAGAGCCACTTTGATCTGCTGTGTAATCCCCAAAACATTCAATGATTCAGTGATTGACCACACAATATTGTGTTGTAGTGTTTTTCGTCTCAATGGCTTGAATACAAGTTGATCATGTTGGTATTGTAATTGTATTTTATGCTTGACTGAATCTTTCCCTTTTTTTCCACCTCAGTTGAAGATCCATTCCTGGTGGTTGTAAGGGACAGTATGATCTATGGCATTTCCCTGAATCCCGATGAAAAGAGTAATGATGCAATGGTTGCTATCGTTGGCCTTCAGAATGGTTACGATGTGGACTTTGATGACAACGAACAGACCATCTACTGGGTGGAGCACCCGGTGAGCCTAACCACTACAGCATAAAGGACCCAATTATTATTACATTATGTATTTGGCCACAGACCCCCAACTGTAAAGAGTTTGTGCCAGGTCCCCCCGCATACAAGATATATATATTAAAAAGATTACATCATCTGACTGACGGAGGTGTCCTTGCCCCCTTTGTTCCCCAGGGGGAGATCCACAGGGTGAGGTCAGATGGCACCAACCGCACAGAATTTGCCCCTGCTGCCATCCTGGGTTCCCCTGTTGGCCTGGCTCTGGACTGGATCACTGAGAACCTGTACTACACCAACCCAGCTACACAGTCTATCGAGGTGAGGGTAAAACTGTGCTGCTTTCTCAGCGGGTAAAGGACAACCGAAATGTGTGTTATCCCTCTGTTAAATGAAGCCGCCATTACTGAGCTGGGTGTGCGTGACAATGCCGGATTCAGTAGGCTTCTGTAGGTCCTATTGTGGCTACTGTGTGTTGCAACGTTCGGTAAGACTGTCTGGAGAAGAACACAATGACTTCCTCTCACCTGTGTCTGTGTGTGTGTGTGTGTGTGTGTGTGTGTGTGTGTGTGTGTGTGTGTGTGTGTGTGTGTGTGTGTGTGTGTGTGTGTGTGTGTGTGTGTGTGTGTGTGTGTGTGTGTGTGTGTGTGTGTGTGTGCTTTGGGCTTGCGTATGGTGCGCTTGCGCTTGTTTGTTTTCACACGCTTGGCCAGGTTTTGAAGCTCAGAGGAGAAGTGCAGTACCGGAAAACGCTCATCACAAATAACGGCTCCCCGACTGGCACTGGCACACCTTTCGGCATCGCAGTGGACCCGACGCGTGGGTAAGCCCCATTTAACACAGCCCTGGCATGGACGCTCATCCCTACTGCCACTGAGCCCTATCAGCCTCCTCAGTGCCATCTGCTCTGCCCCCAGAGTGAGAGAGAGCTCAGGCATTGATACTGAACACCAGCATTGGACCAAGTACTTAACCCCAGTGCTTGAGTCAAAGTATAGATACTCCTGGTCAAATATTACTCCACTGCAAGTAAAAAGTTAAAGTACTGGAATAGTTGCTTTTAAAAATACTTACGTGTTCAAAAGTACAAATCTGTCATTTCGAGCAGAAACCTTGTTTCTCCATATTTCTTTTATCCAATTCATCATACAAGAGTGTCGCCCCAAAAGTAGTGAAAATGGACGATCTAAAGGCTCACAACACATGACAATGTGACGTGTTGTCAGCTTGTAGTTCAAGAATAGCAACCAAATTTAGATTTTCTTCCAGAATGAGGTTGATTTTTCACCGTAAATAGTCACCAACCTGTATGAATGAGGCATCAACTATATGAATAGATTGATGGAAAATATTCGCAAGGTGCATTTTTGGATTGTTTATTTGCCACACTCCCGGACTACACAAGATTCAATGGAAAATGTTCATCAGAAGTACTGTAGTCACTAGAAATGTAATTCCCAGAACCTGACAGGCAACGTTGCGTGATTTTGCTTTGCGAAAGACATTAAAATCCAGAGTATTAATTTATCAGAGTTACAAATTGATGAATGAACACAACTATCTATTCCCATTGTTAATTCATTTCAGAAAACTCTACTGGACAGACCAGGGCACAGAGAGCGGCATCCCAGCCAAGGTGGCATCTGCAGACATGGATGGTTCCAACCCTGTCACCCTCTTCACTGGCAACATGCAGCATATTGAGTTTGTCACTCTAGATATCCGAGAGAACAAGCTGTACTGGGCTGTCACCAGCACTGGTGTGGTGAGCACTTCTGGCTAATTCATACTTTTACCTTTGGCAAATGATGTACCTCAAGACAGGCATTTACTGTACTACCACTACTGTATCTATCACTCGTTCTCAGGGTTGGGAAAGTTACTTTAATTGTCATTAGTAATATAATCATTTAGATCACCTTGTCAAAGAAATGTGACCTTATTTCACTTGATTACGTTTAGATTACTTTCTATATAAATCCAGGATGTACACACCCCATATAAAACAATGTCTTTGACATTACTACACATAAAATGTTCTGATTTGTAACTGTAAATGATAGCAGTTCACTTGGTCATTTCAACTCCACAGATTGAGCGTGGGGATCCAGATGGGAGTAACCGCATCACCATAGTGACCGGCCTGTCTCACCCGTGGGGCGTGGCCGTCTTTGAGGACCACCTCTACTTCTCCGACCGCGACTTTGAGGTCATAGAGCGCGTAGACAAAGCCACGGGCGCCAACAAGATTGTGATGCGGGACAACGTTCTCGGACTGAGATCTCTAAAGGTTCACCACCGAGAGAGTAAGTGGTGCTGGCCTGTGAGGAAGGTGCACATTATTGAAACGCGGTCAGTTCTAAATTATGTTACCGCATGTCTCACTGTCTTACTGTCTCTCCGCTTTCTGCTTTGTTTCGTCACATCTACTCTGCATCCTCAGCCCTCGCAGGGACATCCAACGGATGCAGTAACAACATTGGGGCTTGTGAGCAGCTGTGTCTGCCACGGCCCGGGGGCCTGTATACCTGCGCGTGTGCCACAGGTTTTAAAGTCAACTCTGACAACAGGACCTGCGCACCGTACCAGTCCTATGCGGTCATCTCCACTCTGTCTGCCATCAAAGGCTTCAGTCTGGAAGGGACAGATCATTCGGAGACCATGGTGCCCGTGGCTGGAAGAGGTGAGTGTGACTTCTAAGAAGCTGTTATTCGGTTATCTTTTGTGGTTTTGAAATATGTTCTTCAGGAAAAGAAAAGAGGAGCACTCGTCAAAGAGTAGTTCAATAATATACTCGTCTTGGGTGCGCCATTTCGGGCAAACAATGAACAAGGACACCAGCACTCACTTTAGAACGAATTCTTCATGTTTATTGAAACCTTCAATAAACATGAAGAATTCTTTCTAAAATGAGTGCTGGTGTCTTTGAAAAATGTTCTGACACAGAATCAAATGTGTTATGGTCATGATGATCCATTGAGAGAATAGCAGGCTGATTACCATGTTTGAATTCATGATAATGACCCATTAATGGTCTTGCAGGCCGTAATGCCCTACACATTGATGTGCACATGGCGTCTGGCTTCATCTACTGGTGTGACTTCAGCATCACCGTGGCATCACAGAACGCCATCAGACGCATCAAGCCAGATGGCTCAGGATTCCGTAGCGTGATTACATCTGGAATAGGACGGAATGGGATAAGAGGCATTGCCGTGGACTGGGCTGCAGGTACTCTATCAGCAGGGTCCCACTCAAGCTGCTATAGAAATTAATACACTCATAGTTTGTCATTTAAGTAACAAAATAACAAAAATAGAATTTTTAAAATGTATATTTGGTCCCTGGAAAATGTGGAAATACTGTATATCTAATGGTATTTTTAAGCTATGGTACTACTACATAAGGGTACAAAATGCAATCTATATTGATGAATTAAGATATCATCATTGCTATTAAATGATACAGATAGCTTTATGGTGCATTGACCAAGCTCATCTGTATGGTGATCACTGACCTTTTTCAGCTGTGTCAGACTCAGTTACGCAGTCACGCTGGGTCACTGGATATTCATACTGATTTGTGGCAGTTACTCAACTTGGATATTGTTTTCACAGGAAACCTGTATTTCACCAACGCGTTCCTGACTGAGACATATGTGGAAGTGCTCCGGCTGAATTTCACCTTCCGCAGGGTACTGTTAAAGACCCAAGTGGACATGCCCCGCCACATTGTGGTGGACCCCAAAAACCGCTATCTGTTCTGGTCGGACTATGGCCAGAATCCCAAGATTGAGCGGGCACTTTTGGATGGTACAAACCGCACTGTCCTAGTGTCCTCTGGAATTATAACCCCAAGAGGTCTGGCTCTCGACCGTCAGACGGGCTACGTCTACTGGGTAGACGACTCCTTGGATATGATTGCCAGGGTCAGTCCCGATGGTGGGGACACGGAGATCATCCGATATGGCAGCCGCTACCCTACTCCATTTGGGATCACAGTGTTCGAGAGTAGTATCCTTTGGGTTGATAGGAACCTGAAGAAGGTGTTCCAGGCTAGCAAAGAACCAGGAAGCTCAGAGCCAGCTGCCGTCATCAGAGACAACATCAACATGCTGAGGGACATCACCATCTTTGACCAGCGTACCCAGCCCACCTCAGCCCTGCAGCTCGACAACAACCCCTGTGTCGAGGGCAACGGCGGCTGTTCCCACTTCTGCTTTGCACTTCCGGGCAGCCTGACCAGGAAGTGCAGCTGCGCCTTTGGGAACCTGGCGGCGGACAACGAGAGCTGTGTCGTGTCACAGGACGATTACCTCGTCTACACCACAGAGAGCACGGTGCGGAGCTTGCGCCTGGACCCCGAGGACCACGCGCTGCCCTTCCCTGTGGTCAATGTGCCACGCACCTCGGTGGCGCTGGATTTTGACCTGACAGACGGGAGGATCTACTTCACGCAGAGCTCGGGGGCGGGATCGAGCAGCATCAGCTACATCAGCCTGTCCTCCCCCACATCAGCCCCCGTAGTGGTGGCCTCAGGTAAACACCCATAGGCTTTTAGTTTGAGGGTGGTTAACTGGTGCACTCTGCCAATCGCTACTGTTTTCTCAGACATCCACGCAGCAGGCGCTAATTCAATATCCTGTCAACACAGATATATATTCAGCAGAAAAGTTGACCAATAGCCATACCTAATCGGAAAACAAACATATGTCCCTCTACACTTTTATTAGTAGATCAACCTAGGCTGGATAAGGTGTATAAAAGTGCAATAAAAGCCATTGTCCTTGTGGTGCATTGTCCGTTTTAGGCCCCATCAGGTCCACCTTTTGAATCCTCTAGTGCCAGCTGTACTGGTTCTGCTGCTGTGTCACACATCGATAAACATTAATACTTCCCTCCCTTGAACTAAAGGCTGTACTGTAGAAATTAAAAGACTACAGTACAAACACAATGTACATTGATTGCCCTGTAAGTACTGTCTAGAAGGTCTAGAAGGTTTGTGGTGTTGATGGTGTTGAGTGTTATGATCTATTTGGTACAGATCTTGGGGCTCCTGATGGCATAGCGTATGACTGGATCAACAGAAGGATTTATTACAGCGACTACATCAACCAGAGCATCAGCTCCATGTCAGTAGATGGCTCTCAGAGGACTGTTATCGCTCATGTACCCAGGCCACGTGCCATTATGGTGGATCCTTGCAGGGGGTAAGACTGTAACAGTAAAGTATCTCTTCCACTCTGTTGAAACAAAATACTTTTTCCTACTGTAAAATGTAAGCATAATTCAAGACCGTATTGTACAGTATATTATTGTCCTATATTGTCCCAGTATTGGACTGGCATCTTGAAACAGTTCTCTCCACTCTCCACAGGTATATGTACTGGACAGACTGGGGGACCCATGCAAAAATTGAGCGAGCCACTTTAGGAGGGAACTTCAGAACGGAGATCGTGAATAGCAGTCTGGTGTGGCCCAATGGCCTTACCCTAGACTATGAAGAACAGAGGCTGTACTGGGCAGATGCCAGCTTGTAAGATTTTCTCCTTCTTTAAACATTTACATCATTTTTGCCTTCTTCAAACATTTCCATCTCTATATATTGTCTATGTGGCAAATCTTTTAATCTTACATCTGGGGTATTTTGTTAAATGCAGATTTCACATTCATTTCCATGAAACAATTATTATTATGATATATGTTTGTATATATATATTGGCTATAGAAACTTAAAGGGTAAAACCACCCATTTTCAACATTGAACCATGTCATAATATACCTTATACTGTAGCTGTTGTGTGGAAATTAAAAAAAGTCAGCGTTACCTAGAACTGGAATAGATTTTTGGGGTCATGTGATCAGTAACAGAAGAAGTTGCCAGCACTCAAGGACAAACGCTGAAGAAGACTGAGGTCGAAACGCGTACGTTTGCGCCTGTCCATAGAGGTAAATAAAACATGTGAAAAGGAAATTCCTTGAGTGCTGGCAACTTCTTCTGTTTCTCATGTTATTCTGAGCCGTGCACCAAAAGGACTTTATCTAATTAGGAGTGTTGCGGGCTTTCTGCTCTATTGCAGATATCTCTTTCTACTAGTCATGTGATCAGTGACATACGGTCGGTGTTCTCTTTGCAGGCTCTGCCCTCTAGGCTGCCTCATTCTAGAGTACACCAACCATGTGTCACTGATCACATGACCCCAACAATCAATTCCAGTTCTAGGCAACACAGAAGGGGTGGGGAACCTTTCAATATTGGACGTTCAATATTGAAAATGGTTGGGTTTTCCCTTTAAACTAGTCAAATTGTTACACATACTGGGGGAACATTTGGGGTTTATTTCCAACACCATTTCTGGCCTGTCACCAGACAGAAGATCGAGCGCTGCTCTCTGACCGGGGCCGACCGGGAGGTCATAGTTGGCACGGCGATATACCCGTTCGCCTTGACCATGTACGGCCAGCACATCTACTGGACGGACTGGAACACGCGCAGCATCTACCGGGCCAACAAGCACGACGGCTCCGACCAGCGGGTGATGATCCAGAACCTGCCGTCTCGGCCCATGGACATCCACGCTCTGGCCAGCAGGAAGCAGCAGCAGTGTGACAGTGCCTGTCAGCAGTTCAATGGAGGGTGCAGTCACATCTGCACACCTGGTATGAGAACCGCCCATGATCATCTGGGTGCCGTAATGCTAATGCACTTTTAACAGTGGGTGTCTTACGTATCCTTATAATAATATGAACCCGACCTAATCACCAGTGGTGTAAAGTAACTAAGTACATTTACTTACTGTAAGTACTGTACAGTTTTTAGGTACTTTTATTTTAGTTGATTACCATGTTTATTTCCAATCTTTTCAAGTATTTCCAATTTTACTTTTACTTCTACTCCACTTCATCTCAGAGGCAAATATTGTACTTTTACTCCACTACAATTATTTGACAACTTTAGTTACTAGTTACTTTGCAGATATAAATTATTATATTATTATAAACCATACACTAAAGGACAACTTTGTTTTTTTACAACAAGGGTTCATATTTTAGATTGTAATTAAAGAATGTAAAAGATGAGTGTTAAAATTATTTAATTTACTTCTTTCTATTGTTTTAGAGATTCTAATTTCAGTGGCTGGGGGCATGCGTACAAGTGGCTAAATATGTCATTTTACATATACAAGCCCTTCCCAAGATACAACGCAACCTTTCATGGTTGGATGTGACTTATGGGGGCTAGAAATGTTACTGTAAACAGCAATAAAGAAACTGCTGGCTTATTGTGTCTAAAAATACATATTTAGACACTTGTACGCATGCCCCAATGCGTACACATGCCCCACATTTTATCATGGTGAACGCGATAAAACAATAGAACGAAGCAAATGAAAACATTTTAACACTCACCTTTTCTTTTCACTAATTACAATCTAAAATATGAACCCTTGTTGTAAAAAAACAAAGTTGTCCTTTAACCATCTCAGCCCTATTTTATACACAGGCTATTTGAACGTATTGCGAGCTTGTAGATCTGCTATTTTCAAACATTTTAGTACTTTTACTTTAAGTACATTTTGATGCCAATACTTTAGTACTTTTACTCAAGTGGCCTTTTGCTTGTAACAGAGTATTTCTAGATTGCGGTATTACTACCTTTACTTAAGCAAAACATTTGAGTACTTTTTCCACCACTGCTTTTAACAGTGGGTGTCTTATCTCTTTCCTTACAATATGAACCCGACCTAATCACAAGGCTCTATCCTCCTCTCTATGGATCTGTTCAGGTCCCAATGGCGCTGAGTGTCAGTGTCCGTCAGAGGGCCGCTGGTACCTGGCCGACAGCAAGTACTGCATCCCTGACAATGGGACCCGCTGCGGCGCGGGGCAGTTCACCTGTATGAACGGTCGCTGCATTCGGGCCCAGTGGAAATGTGACAATGACAACGACTGCGGGGATGGCAGCGATGAGCTGGAGAGAGTCTGTGGTAATGGATTTTTGTGAAAAACAAGAAACTTTCCCCCAAAATCTGTTCCTCTTGTTGTTTGTCCTGTTTTTTTGCTTCTCTGTTTCTGTCTGTGATCCGCTTTTGTTCGCGTTTTTGTTTGTTATACTTTTTACCCAGAATTTATCTAGAATTTCACTGTTGATGAAACGCTGCATGACTCTCTGGTCCTTAACACCCGTACAGTGGTGGCGTAGCTCCCTCTGTCTGTCGTATAGCGATCAAAATGCTGCTCTGCTCTTTTCACTCTGAAATACTGTACCCTTTACTCACTGACACTAACACATTTCTGTTTCTCACTGTAACAAATCTCTTTTCCAGGACCCACGGTTCATTTCAGCTCTTTTGGTGTGTATGCTTGTGTTTCACTAATCCAAATTATGTAACCTTTCCCCATATAACAACTTAACTAAATTAATGTTAACGAACTAATCTGATCATATCTTGCATGCAGTCCCTCAAGTGGCATCATCATTTATTGCCTTGTCAGGTAAAATGTCAATTGTGTGCAGTAGTATACATTAGTGTCGATCCTCTAGAGCCCACTGACTCTCAAATATTTTCATCTCAGCTATTTGCTATTTGGGCTATTTTTTCATTTTCATTTCATTTTCTTTATCATTTACAATGACGTGGTATAATGTATTATGTAGCCCCTTATGATGCAAGTTACTGTAACATCTACATAATAAAGTACTGTGAATATGTGTTATCACAAATTGTGTATGGAAAAGGATTTATACGTAGCTTGCCTTAAAATTGTATTAAGCATAAACAATGCTCATCCATTTTCTTGTGGTCATCAAGCTGACCTGCTGTGGTGTGGCCCACTAATGGGTCGTAATATGTCTCTTATTGTGTTCTGATCGGGCAGCCTTCCACACCTGCGCGCCTACACTGTTTACATGTGGGACGGGACGATGCGTGCCATACCACTACCGCTGTGATCACTACGACGACTGCGGTGACAATAGCGACGAGCTGGGCTGTCTGTTCCGACCCTGCGACTCCAACACAGAGTTCGCCTGCAACAACGGACGCTGCATCGCCAAGGACTACGTCTGCAACGGCATCAACAACTGCTACGACAACGGCACCTCGGATGAGCAGAACTGCCGTGAGTCATGTCCATCCTGGGATCTTGTACCTATCTCAACCAGACCTGGGTTTTCATACAGTATAGGTGCGCGTCATAGCTAAGCAGTTATTCTTTTTCTTTCTTCTCCTTTTGTTTAATCTTCTCAGCGGAGAGAACCTGCCTGCCTGAACACACAAAGTGTCAGTCCACCAACATATGCATCCCGCGCTCCTACCTGTGTGATGGCGACAACGACTGTGGGGACAGTAGCGACGAGAGCCCCACACACTGTGGTGAGTTGACTACATCTGGTTCTGAGGGATGAGGTGGGGTTTTCCAGTGTCTTTCTAATGTCATATCAATTTGGCGGAAAACTGAATCGCTTCTCTACAATGGGTTTGCGGAAGTCAAAGACAAAGGACAATGAAGTCAATTAAACAATGTTAAACTTCATTTTTGCATCCCTATTAGGGTAACCATATGTTTAACCTTCCAAACCGGGTACCTTAAATGAATGTGCACGCTTGTGCATGTTCATGGGCACTTGTGTACGCACCATAGTCGTTGCATACAGGCAATGATTGACTGACACACATCAGTGTTGAATTCAGTCACGCTATGCAAACATTACTCATGTTTTCCGATTGGTTGGGTTAGCGTGTACACAAACAGAACATGATAAACATCAATGCAACTGCTGAAAACAACTATTATTATGTTAATTGCAATGGAAACCGGTTCAATTGTGTAGTGAATGTTGAAAACCGGCACATTCGGGACACACAGCTTGAAATCGGGACAAACCCAACCGAACCGTGACTCCTGGTCACCTATTCACTCTCTCTCTCTCTCTGTCTCTTTCTCTCACAAACACACATACACATGCATGTGCACACATGCACACACACACACACACACACACACTCACACGCTCACACAGAAACATCCACGTGTTCGCAGACTGAGTTCCGTTGCTCCAGTGGCCGCTGCATCCCCACCCACTGGTACTGTGACGGAGGGTCCGACTGCGCCGACGGCTCTGACGAGCCCTCCTCCTGCAGTGAGTAACAGACACACAAACACACAACACATCCCTCCCCAACCCCCTGGCTTTGTGCGTCTTCGTCTATTCTCATTATAAGTTTTGTGTGTGAGTCTGTCTGTGAGCCTGTGAGAGTGATGTAGCAGAGAGTGTGAGTCGGTGGTGTATGTCTTTGTCGGGGACGTGGTCAGTCAGGCCTCCTATTGTCCACTGCATTCCTCCACGGTGACGCCCCCCAGTCTCCTCTGACAAACAGCCCCTCCCCCCTCCCCCTTTGTCCCCCCCCCCCCCCCAGGGGTTACTGAGGCGCACTTTTGGCTTTTGTTTGGTCAGCGTACCAAACAACAGCGCATGGGAATGTGGAGTTACCATGACTATTTTGAAAGCCTGGCTTGTGTTGTGTTGCGTCTCGGTTATCATTTTTAGGAACAAGTGATGTAATGTAACTGAGAGCTAAGACTAAGAGATATAACTGCATAATGCAAACGTTTGAATATTGACTATGCATAGTGCACACAAGTTCCTGTTCAGTCACCTGTTGTGTTGAGCTGTGTACAGTTGATGATCATGACATGACACACGATGCATCCCCCCACAGCCACTATGGTCAGAACCTGCAACCCAGAGCAGTTCCGATGTGACGACGGCAGGTGCATCGCCGCGTCCTGGATCTGCGATGGAGACAACGACTGTGGAGACATGAGTGACGAAGACCAGAGACACGACTGTGGTAGGTGTTGTTCCCTAACTTTCTCTCCGGTCCTCTCCTGCGTCATCTTGCTCTTGTTATTGTACACGTCCTTTTCTCTATCTCTTCCCTTTGTCTACTTCCTCCCCTCCTAGGGCAACTTCAATCCCCCATCTTTTCCTCTCCCCCCTCCTTACTACCCCCTTCTCCTCTCCTCTTTCAGGACACTGGTGAATCAAGATGCCTACTGGTGGGGAAGTAATTTTAGGGCAGTGGTTCTCAAAGTGGGGTCCGTGACCCCCAGGGGTCCTTGGAGGGGAGGGGGGGGGGGGTGTTAGAGGGTCCCCAGCAAAATGAGGACCAGATTAACCATTTAAGCCCTGTTTTAAACTTGTATGTGACGTTTGTAGATCTGGCGATCTGCTATTTTTGCTAGATCTAAACATTTACGTAATTTTCTGCCTATGATGACATGCCCAAAATAGGGATGCCCAGATTGAAATTGGTTAATTTCACTCTTATTTCAACAGCTAGAAGGTTGTCCAATGAATGTAAATGTAAAAAAACTGATTGATTGCTTGAATACTTACAGACTAGAACAGGTAGTACTAGTACAGTCAAAGGTAATGCTAGGTAAGGATAACACAAAAAGACCCATAAGTTTCACTCTCCCCACCTAGAATTGTGTACTGAATCTAAACTAAGAACAAACGTCTTCCCTGCCACCAAATGGCGGTCCACAGCCTAATATGTACAGTATCTTACTGTAGGACCACACAGTGGAAACAAGTCTCCAGGACTTTTTTGTGTTATCCTTTTAGCCTAAACTGTACCCTCTGTGCTGTATACATTTCTGACTAATAAAGTATTCATTCAATCAATCCTTGACGTGAACATGTTTTGAGAACCACTGTTTTAGAGAGGGGTAGACAGTGCCTAGCATCTCTGGCTCCCATAGATGTGTCTCCCGCCAGAGTCCAAGGAGTTAGCATTCCTGATTTCTCCTGCCTCACTCGCTACTTTGTGCGTGTCTCCTTTCCCCTGGCTTCCTGGCTCTGGGTGGATCAAGACTCTTATGTCATGTCTCACCAATGTGGGATTCCAACAATACGATGCCCAGAGCGGAAGGGTTCAGAGCTCCCCGCTGAGACGCACTTATGTGTGTTTTGAGGGGGGGATTTTCAAGTCAAGGCTTTAAGTTTGGGAACAATTGTCTGGAATCTCTGGACTGTGAAAAATCTAGGTCGATATTACCACCATCCATCCGGTGTCATGCATGGAAAAAAAGCTTATCTACCGTACAAGCTCACAACGCATTGCAGGCCGACACGTCGTGAGTTTGTAGATCACCTATTTTCAACGTGCAACTCTGGCACCAAGTACTCAAATGTAACTCCTCCTGTGCTGTCCCCCCCCCCCCCCCCCCCCCCCCTCAGCCAATCGCACATGCACAGCTGCAGAGTTCACCTGTACGAACAACCTGCCACCTCAGCGGAAATGTATCCCTCACGACTGGGTGTGTGACGGAGACGCGGACTGTGCGGATGCGCTGGACGAGCATCAGAACTGCACGCGGCGATCCTGCGGCCCCAACGAGTTCGGCTGCAGCAACGGCCTTTGCATACGCAGCTCCTATAGGTCAGAGAAGTGTGGACCCAACAGATACA
This sequence comes from Nannobrachium achirus, assembly GCF_963921795.1. NCBI lineage: Eukaryota > Metazoa > Chordata > Actinopteri > Myctophiformes > Myctophidae > Nannobrachium > Nannobrachium achirus. The sequence continues at coordinate 25,564,556 of NC_137829.1, forward strand.
AACAGAATGTTACAATAGAGAAATTGCAATACATTTTTTATTTAAAGTCGACTTGTCAACTTTTTATTTATATAATCTTTCACTGGTATATTTTTCACTGTAACTATTCCACATAAATGTGTTTTGACAACTTCTCTAAACACCAGAAACGTACCGGAAATGCGTTCCTAAATATTTGCACTCCTTTTTGAGCTGTACTTCCGTATTTGACAAATGCTGTAATGACGAAAACGACAACAATGAATGTTACACAGTTGGACAGTTGTTGTTCTTTGAGAATGATTGGCATGCCTGGCATTTGCATAAACAGTGTTTATCCCTGTAGTACAGTGGTTCTCAAAGTGGATTCCAGGGAATCTGTGGGTTCCTTTAGGGGGGTCTAAATTGACCCATACAAGTCTGTAACTCTGACAGTGTACAAATGGAACCAAATAAACCCTAACGGGTTCATTTGGTTCCTTTTGTACACTGTCAGAGTTATGGGGAGACCTTGAAATGTAAAAGATTGAGAAACACTGCTGTAGTGTATATAAATAAAAAACGTTGTGAAAATAATCTCCCGGCGGCTAGGTGCGACCGACGCAACGACTGTGGTGACAGCAGTGACGAGCGCGGCTGCACCTACCAGCCCTGCCAGCAGCACCAGTTCAGCTGCCAGAACGGCCGCTGCGTGTCCCAGGACTTTGTCTGCGACGGGGACAACGACTGTGGCGACGAGTCCGACGAGCTGGACCACCTGTGCCGCACGCCGCCACCCACCTGCCCCCCCGCACAGTTCAGGTGTGACAACGGTGTAACAGTAACTAAGTACATTTACTCAAATACTGTAGTAAGCTTTTGAGGTATTTGTACTTTGCTGGAGTATTTCCAGTTTCCAGTACTTTTACTTCTACTCCACAACATCTCAGAGGCAAATATTGTACTTTTACTCCACAACAATTATTTGAAATACTAGTTACTTTGTATATTTAGAGCATTATTACAAAACACTTCACCACTATATACCTTTAGGCCATTTGAAAATAGCCAATCTACAAGCTCACATTGCGTCGCAAAATTGGCTATTTTCTGCTATTTTCGAGATATTTTTTATACTTTTTACACATATGAAAACATTCTGCATAAGGAGTACTTTTAACTTGTTTTGGGTATATTGTACTTTAATTACATTTTGATACCAATACTTTTTGTACTTTTACTTTTTTAAGTAAATTTAGAATTCTGGACTTTTACTTGTAAGGCTGCAGCCACACCAAAGTACCTATGAGAGTGGATTTCATGCCAGTAGAGGATTTCTGCATGCCACACAGACTTTGCGAAGTCGAAGGCGGAATGGGGAGTCGTTCTGGAAGTGACTGACAGGTGCATCACTGGCTTTGTGACAGAATGTGCTCTCTGCGTTTTTAGTCAGCCGCGCACAGAAAGAGTTTATCCGCTGGCGACCATACTAGGTGTGGCTGCAGCCTAACAGAGTATTTCTACATTGCAGTATTTATACTTTTATTTAAGTAAAAAAAAAAACGTGAGTACTTTTTCCCACCACTGCAGGTGTGACAACGGACACTGTGTCCCCCTCAGCAAGGTGTGCGACAGGAACGATGACTGTGCAGACAACAGCGACGAGAAGGGATGTGGTGAGTGTGTGAAAGCCACACGAGCATGGGGGGGTGGGGTTGGGGGGTTGACTGGAGGGGGTCATCTCAAAGGTACACACTCCCCTCTCGAGAGGGTGTGAAGAAATTGCTGCCCGGCCAAACATGGTGAAAGACAGAAAAATGGACACTGCAATTTTGTGCCATGCGGTGATTCATTGCTAAAAACAAAACCATAATTTTTTTCAATAGCAAGGACCACAATACAAATCGATAGTTTAAGAGTTTATTGAAGAGAACCGGTGAAACGAATGGAGCGAAATGAATAGAACGGCGAGGGACTTCTGGGTGAGTCGATGAGGCAGAGTGGCCAATGCCGGATTGTCGCCGATGCAGAGTCGATGACGAGTATCAGAGGCAGAGTCTCCGATGCCGAACTTTGCAGAATTGGGGATAAGCTTCGAAGGGGGCCCGCCGTAGCTCCCGTGCACAACGAACCCCCTGGGGCCCTACGGAAGGAAAGAGTAGAGAGAAGAGATAGAAAAATCTGGCAATCTGACTGGAAGTTAAGGTAGCAGTACCTGTAATTAGGTGCTAAACAAATTATGGTAATAAAATAAATTGTCAATAGCTAAATGTCAGGCTTTTACAATATAGCTCTTCCCTTGCAAATCCCCTGCCAGGTAAACAAATTATGGTAATAAAATAAATTGTCAATAAATAAATGCAAAGCTTTACAATATAGCTCTTCCCCTGCCAGGTATCAACGAGTGCACGGACCCCTCCATGCACCACTGCGACCACGCCTGCACCGACACACCCACCAGCTTCACCTGCACCTGCCGCCGTGGCTACCGCCTCATGTCCGATGGCACCACCTGCGACGACGTCAACGAGTGCGGAGAGACGCCCGGCGTGTGCAGCCAGGAGTGTGAGAACACGGTGGGGCTCCAGTGGTGTAAATTAACTAAGTACATCTACTCAAGTACTGTACTTTACCTCAAATCTTTACTTTTTGAGTACAATTTTGAGGTAAAGATTTAATGTACTTAAGTACCAAATGTGTCAAAATTGTACTTAGGTTACACCCACACCAAAGTATGGTCGGCTTTGGTCACCAGCGGATAAACTCTTTTTGTGCACGGCTGACTAAAAACGCAGAGAGCGCATTCTGTACCAAAGCCAGTGCCGTGCCTGTCAGTCACTTCCAGAACCCTCCTCATTATGCCTTCAACTCACCCGATTGGACAGAGGGGTAAAACTGGAGAATTTATCTGCTCCAGCATAAACGCAATGCCTGCGCGGCACGCAGATATCCTCTACTGGCATGAACACGCCCCGTTTTCATGCATTTGAAAATTTGAAATGGGACATTGTGCATAATGAGTACGTTTACAAGTAAATTTTGAATTCTGGACTTTTACTTGTGACAGAATATTTCTACATTGCAGTATTGATACTTTTGCTTAAGTAAAACATGTGAGTACTTTTTTCCACCGCAGCTGGGCTCCTACGTGTGCAAGTGTGCGCCCGGGTACCTCCGCGAGCCCGACGGACGCAGCTGCCGCCAGAACAGCGGCATCGAGCCCTACCTCATCTTCAGCAACCAGTACTACCTGCGCAACCTGTCGACGGACGGGGAGGCCTACTCGCTCATCCTGCAGGGCCTGACGGGCGTCGTGGCCTTGGACTTCGACCGCGTGGACAAGCGGCTGTACTGGATCGATGTGAGCCGCCGCGTGATCGAGAGGATGTCCTACAACGGCAGCAACCGGGAGGCCGTGGTCAACGGCGTGCTGTACGGCGAGGGCCTGGCCGTGGACTGGGTGGCCAGGAAGCTGTACTGGGTGGACAGCTTCCTGGACTGCCTCAAGGTGTCCGAGCTGGACGGGCGCTTCGTGAAGAAGCTGGCCGAGCACTGCGTGGACGACAATAACACCTACTGCTTCGAGCACCCCAGGGCCATTGTCCTGCACCCCAAATATGGGTGGGTAGAAGAAGGCATTCCGTTTAAGCATTTTACTGTACTGTCGTTCAGGGGTGTCGCACCAAATTCTGGGTCCTGGGTACAAGGATTCACTGCGGGCCCCGCAAGAATGTTCTTCATAGGGGGAGGGGTTGAACCCAATTTAGACTGAGAACGCATTATTGTGTGCTTTAACTACTGAAAAATAGCAGATCCACGAGCTCACAGCGCGGCACCAAGTGCCGCACTGCGAGCTTGTAGATCTGCTATTTTTTTTAAATCATGAAAATATGTGCAAGTCTTTGAATATTTTTGACCCGATTCTATAAATGTCCTAACTCCTTCTAAGGTTTTTTGAAAAACCTATGTGTCTATGTCAGTGGTGCCCAAACATTTTCATGTGAAGGACCCCAGAAATGATATGTATTTGGCCACGGACCCCCATCTCAAAATATTTAATTCCAGGGACCCCTCAGAAGCAAAGATTTAGTTACAAATGTTCGCTTAAACATATATTCAAAGATTTGCAGTGCACACATTTTCACGACTTTTCAAAAATAGCAGATCTACAAGCTCGCAGCACGGCACTCAACCTCCACAGGCTGTCCGTCCGTCCGTCCGTCCGTCCGTCCGTCCGTCCGTCCGTCCGTCTGTCTGTCTGTCAGTCAGTCACACTTTTGCCCTGCTCATATCTCCACAACCGTTGCCCCCATCCATGCCAAATTTTGCACACACACTCCTTACCTGCCAAACTACAACCTCCAAGGACCCCCGGAGCTCCAGGGACCCCCTCTTCTAGCGCCACCTTCAGGCCGATTTTTAAAACACATTTTTGGCCACTGCTCCTACAGTTTTGGCCCTAAAATCACGCAAATTGCTACACAGTATGTCTACACTCATCCCATCAACATGAATCTGTCCCATATAGCGCCACCTTCAGGCCGATTTTTAAAAACACATTTTTGGACACTGCTCCTACAGATTTTGCCCTAAAATCTCGAAAATCACTACACAGTATGTCTACACTCATGTCATCAACATGGATCAGGAAGATTGTGGAAAAACACATTTTTGCCCTATTTGTGGAGATAAGTGACCTACGGTCGCTTATCTCCCGATTAGGGAGTCTTACTGGTAGATCTACTATTTTTCAATAGCTAAAGTATAAAATAATTAAGGCCCCTCCACCTTGGGCCCTAGTAACTCAGTCCCACATTTCCCCCCCTTGTGACGCCCCTGCTGTCGTCTTCCATACAGGGTTAAGGATTCTTGTCTTGTCGTTGCTTTTGTGGGTCGATATCACGTAATCTGTTGTTGTTTTCTTGAATTCCTGTCAGCTATGTATACTGGACCGACTGGGGAGACAAAGCCTTCATCGGTCGTGTTGGAATGGATGGAACTGGCAAGGCAGCCATAATCACCACCAAGTTGGAGTGGCCTAACGGCATAACCATTGACTATACTAATGACATGCTCTACTGGGCTGACGCACATCTCAATTACATTGAGTGAGTTTGAGTGACCTGTCACGCTGGCATTCCTTTTTGCTCTCTATTAGTTCACGCCGGCAAGTGAAGTTCATTTCAAACATACCTTTGACTTTTCCCAGGTACTCAGACTTGGACGGCCACCACAGACACGCAGTGTACGACGGGAATTTGCCCCACCCCTTTGCTCTGACGGTGTTCGAGGAGACCGTGTACTGGACTGACTGGAACATGCGCACCGTGGAGAAAGGCAACAAATATGACGGCTCCGAGCGCCAGGCCCTGGTCAACACCACACACAGACCCTTCGACATCCACGTGTGCCACCCCTACAGACAGCCCTTTGGTGAGTTTCCTGTATTCAAGAGCTCATCTCCCAGCATCACCGTCAGAGCCCCAGTCTGGGCTGGGATCTCTTATCACCTGTGCATCCTGATGTATCCTGCCACTTAAGTCCAGTTAAGTGTTTTATCAGTGGTTGCACAATGCCGGGCCTGTGCTTGCCCAGCTGTGCTGAATGGGAATTGTTTGACCCCTGTGACCTCTCTCGTGACAGTGACCAATCCCTGCGCGGTGAACAATGGAGGCTGCTCCCACCTGTGTCTGATCCGTCACGGTGGACGGGACCACACTTGCGAGTGTCCGGACCACTTTCTGACTGTCCAGCAAGGGGGCGTGACCAGATGCCTTCCCATGTGCACCAGCACTCAGTACCGATGTGCTAACAATGAGCGGTTTGTACAGCTTTCCTTGCACTGTACCATTACTTTATGCCTGGTGATCACATTTACTTCACTTGAATATCAAGCTACTTTTACTGTTAAAAGCCTCGCCCAGCAGCTTTTAGACAGGTGTAACGATGGTGGCTTTAGCCAGAGGTGGGCAACTAAAAGACTGGGCCTTTAGATCCAAACTGAACCATTTTGAACGCTGTTTGTGTTTTCTAGAAAGGTTTAAAAAGTTAAATATTTCATCAGGTCATTAGAGACTTTAATTGGCAAGGAAGCCTCTGGTTTCATTGAAATATAACTTATAATGACTTTCCCTCAACAGTTGCATATCAATCTGGTGGAAATGTGATGGTGAGAGGGACTGCAGAGATGGCTCAGATGAGCCCTCTACCTGTCCCCCTCGTCACTGCAGGCTGGGACAGTTCCAGTGTAATGATGGGAACTGCACCAGCCCACACTTCCTGTGCAACAGCAACCATGACTGCCCTGATGGATCTGATGAAGACTCTGTGCTGTGTGGTGGGTCACATTCCACTCTACCGCTATTTCACAAACTATGTTGTATGATCTACAATGTTGCAATGTATTGGACTTTGACTGTTTTTGAAATCTTAGTGTAATATTGCCCAAAATAGGGACACTAGTTTGAAAGTCGTAATTTAAAACAATGCATAACTTTGGACAAAAGTGATCCTTGCATCACAGGTGAGCCCTGCCAGGGGCCCTGCAGTCTGGTGCTTCTTGTTAGCTGAGCTATAGCTTGTCTTTCCTTGCAGCCACCCACCAGTGTGAGAGCCACCAGTGGCAGTGCTCCAACAAGCGGTGCATCCCAGAGTCGTGGCAGTGTGACGGCGAGGACGACTGTGGTGACGGTTCTGACGAGGATTCCACTCACTGCTCCAGCAGGACCTGTCGCCCCGGACAGTTCAAGTGCCGCAACGGACGTTGCATCCCCCAGGCTTGGAAATGTGATGCTGAGGACGATTGCTTGGATAACTCTGATGAACCGCTGGAGGAGTGCAGTGAGTGACATAGATTTGATATATCACGGATTGCTTTTAGTGCTGTTGTTTTCCATTTATTGTTAACAATTTGTATTATAAATTTTCTTCCACAGTGGGACCGGCATATCGCTGTGACAATCACACAGAGTTTGACTGCAGAACGAACTACCGCTGCGTCCCGCGGTGGTCCGTGTGCAACGGACACAACGACTGCTTCGATAACAGCGACGAACAGGGCTGTGGTGAGTGAGACCCCTCCCCCCTTTACATTACCGTTTATTGCAGTGGTTCTCAGCCTTTTCAGGCCGCGACCCCCAAAATAATCATACTTGAACTGTATGACCCTGATGAGCAGTTGAGGCATTACATTTTGTATAACACGGTTCTATTGTTGCGAGGCGTTGTGAGCATGTAGATCTGCTATTTTCACAATTTATGATTCTAATATTTGACAATTTGGACAATGTTTCATTTGTCATTTTAGAGGTATTAAAAAGTCCTGAAATTTTCACTTTAGAAATGTGCAGACAATACACTTAAACCTTATATTGATTTGTTTGCTTTTGAGGGAGAAAGCAGTGTTGCACTTAAGCTAATCATCTGGGGACCCCCCAAAATCATTTGACCACAGGCTGAGAACCGCTGGTTTATTGTTAGGAACCAACCCGCCGTCAGATCCCATCGTAAGATTACGTTACCCCAGGCGTTGTGGTGGTGTCATCACAGCGCTGACGACGTGGAGCAGCTTATACGGTTGGGTGTGGGTCTGACTGAAAGGATACAAGCGTGTTTTGTATCCACCGGGTGTTTGGAGCTGAGTGAAGGGCAATTAGCCAACACCTCAGCCTCCTGTGGAACATTACAGTGCGATGGGGTTAGTGGGAGGCTGTGATGGAGGGGATCTCATCACACACTCCCACCACCACCATTCACCTCTCGCCCCAGATTTATGAGCTGTCTGGGTACATGGGTCAGTGTGTGTGTGTGTGTGTGTGTGTGTGTGTGTGTGTGTGTGTGTGTGGGTGTGGGTGTGGGTTGTTCTGTCCTTGTGTGGGGGCAGGGTTCACACAAGGCTCTTTGTACTTTGCGAGGAGATCCACATACACACACGCACACAAACGCACACAAGTGCACGCACACGCACACACACACACACACACACACACACACACACACACACACACACACACACACACACACACACACACACACACACACACACACACGTCGTCCTTCCTCCCCTCTCTTATCAGAGGCCCTCACTCCATTAGTGCCATCCCCGCGCAGGAGGGGAGATCCGTGCTAATCTGCCCGTAAGAATGCGTCAGCCGGGCCAGGTGGAGAGGGCTAGGAGGCTATCTCTGACCCCCAGCACGGTGTGGTAGAGATAGCTCAGTGCTCCACTCTCCTCCACTCCTCATGTCTCGTCTCCCACTCCTCCTCCTCTCTGCAGTGCATGGACACAGGCTGGCATGGAGAGAGAGTTTAGACATCCATCTTAAGGCATGCAGGCTGCTTTCCTGCTGATGTAATCTCTGCGGTTTTAATTAAAAAAGCATCCACAACAGGACAATACTCCATCGTTTTTTTTTTATCAAGCCACACAGTAAAATTCTCTCCGATCGTTTAACTCAGAGTGCCAGAATTTACCCAAATGGATTTTAATGTGCATATTAAAGACGGTGATACAGTGTCTGTTTACAGTATATATAACTTGCTTGGGTTTAGGAGAAAGTTCAAGGGTTCTTATGAGATTCTTGCATTGCATCAAAAATAAACTGGGATGGAGTGATCCAGTGATTTAAATAAAAAATGATGAATCTTTTCTCCAATTTGAATTATTCAGCTGCAGTCTGAAAGTTCAAAGTGTGTGCGCGTGCGTGTGCGTGTGCGTTTGCGAGTGCGAGTGCGTGCACAGTTCAGTTCAGACCAGATATTTGTAATTTCATCATAATACTCAGTCACAGATGCGTGCATTGCAAATGTTTGGGTTCACGGCTACACTGGTTTGTTTGATGTACATACCTGCATCAAGTACTGTACCTGATGCATCTCCTTGTCTGCCCTTCCTCCAGAGGAGCTGACCTGTGACCCTGTTGGAGACTTCCGCTGTGACAACCACCAGTGTATCCCAATGAGATGGAAGTGTGATGGGGACAATGACTGTGGGGACAACTCAGATGAGCAGAGCTGCAGTGAGTCTTCTCCACACTTAAGTGACCAATCTGCTAAATCATCTCTGCTCACTGCTTTTTTTAAATTATAAATTAATTAGAAGTCTGAGTACTGATGGATGTCTTTAGTTTATAGGACATTAGACCTCTCTTGTGGGAGATACCCACATTCCTGACATCCAAATAACACAATTCACAGGTGAATATATTATTTTCACATCGTCCAAGTGCCTGCTAAGTGCGGGATTTTAACTTGGGTCTAGTCATCAAAATGAAATAAGGGTGTTGATGGCAAAGAATGGCCCCACTATTGTTTTATCAGATGGCAGGGGGGGGTTCTTGTAAAAGACTCAACACTCCTTGCCCTCAGTGCAGCCCAGTGAGAGGCAGCCTTATCAGCTGCTAGAGAAACAGGCTGTCCTCAGCATGTCAAGAAGAGGGAGTGAGACACCCCATGCTCTGGAGAATTTAAACATGTTTAACAACATTGTGAGCTAATGAGCATTATGTTGCTTTTTCATAGGAGAACCAATGTCTGGGTCTAAATCATTATGCGTCCCAAGTTTTGTATCTATGTACCTGCATGTAGGTGAGCTCACTGCAGAGAGACGGAACAAGTTGTTTACTGTTTGAAGAAAGGCATTGCATAGTGCAAACTACAGATTGTGTGCGCAATACAGTTATATGACTGTTGTCTCCCTCTTCCAATGGATTTAATTGCAACAATGTACAAACTTCATTGAAGGTCCAATACATATTCTGACATTGTCAGCCAGTAGGTGTCCTAGTGACACCAGATTCGTGGTAGACAGTAGCTTATAGTTTTACAGAATAGACTAATAACTATATACGGGTACACTATATCAGGGGTCTTCCACAGGGGGTCCGGGACTCCTAGGGCGTCCTCAGAGATACTGCAGGGGGGCAGCCAAATCTTTGTGTGATATGATAGGGAGGGACTTTTTACATGAATGGGATACCCAAAAATACTTATTTTCTATCAATTACACACCCCATGATAGAGTTTTTAGTTTTTGACGCATTCCTGACCAAATCAAATTATTAGCTCAGGAATTCAACAAAAAATGAATTTTAAGTGTGAACTATCACTCTAACCCCTTGAACCCATGCATCCCTATTCAGGGGAGAACATTAGCTGAAAATAGCTGAAATCGGCTATTTCCTGCAAAGAGGTTTGATGTACAGGGAAAAGAGCAGACCAAGAACCAAAAGGTCCAGTTTACAAAGTATTGAGGGTTTGATTGGTTAAATGTCTGATAACACACATTTAACATGAATCCAATATGTAGTGGGGGTCTCTGCTTCATCTCTTTGCCAATATTTATTGCAAAGCCACGAGTCAAACAAGTCTATAAAATTCAAAGACTTTAAACAGAGGTAATGATTTACACTATAGGCCTGGTGCCTGTCTGCCTTGTCTGGTGTGTAGAGTCAGCTACCTCAGCATCTAAACACACATACACACACTGGCACCTGACTTACATATTAAGACTGCACAAACAAACATGGGCACAAATGTGCATACACTAGTACACATAAATAATTACATATACACACACATGTAAATAGATATTTATACACACATCCTGTACATTAGGCAAATACACAATGAACATATTTCGAAGAACTACACAACACCTGCCAGCACCTCTAAGGGTTCTTTATGACTAATTGCTACTTGCTATTCTTAATTATTTCTGATATTGCTGTTATTGCTGCTACAATGTTGAGCGATAAACACTAAATAATTGTACACTTATATAAGCTTGAAATTGGTGTTTTCCCTGTGTGTTTTCCCTCAGCCCCCCGCGTGTGCACAGAGAGCGAGTTTCGCTGTGATAATCTGCGCTGCATTCCCGACCGCTGGGTCTGTGACCATGACAACGACTGCGAGGACAACTCCGATGAAAGGGACTGTGGTAAGTGGAGGCTTTTTGTTGTGCGGTCTGGGCGTATGTGAGTGACAGAGAGCTCTGCACTAAGCATAGAAGCAATAAAATGTCACAGTTTGACCCAGACAGACGGGACCACCAGTGTTCACATTTTAGTCAACCTGCTGGTATACATAAGGTACCGCAAACTGTTATTAATTGAATATTCTTTACTGTAGATGAGGTGTCATCAGTATATCCGTAAACAGACAAATGATTTTTCTTTTTTTTTTTACACACCATTATAATAATGTTCTTATTACTGAATGTCAGTTCTCCAGGTTTTTCTTCAGAATATGTATGACACTTATTTACTACGACACTATGGCATATTAGGAATCCAACTAATAGTGGTTCTCAAATGTTTTATTTGCAAAGACCACCTTAACTCCAAATGGACCAAATGGATCGGTAAAGTTCCATTTGGTTCCATTTGTACACTCTCAGAGTTACAGACATGTTATGGTCATTTACTGTATGTTATTGTCCACTTATTTTGAGTGTCCGTGGCATAAATAACAGAACAGCTATTTTCTGTGTGAAACATCTACGTGCAACATTTGAGTATGTATAACTCAGGCTAGAGTCACTGCTAATCCAGAATTTCCATGACTGAAGCGCACCAAATTATCATGCAAGGTATTTACACGTTATGTGTTGGATTTATTCCGTTGCAGAGTTGAGGACATGTCACCCAGGCTACTTCCAGTGTGTAAGTGGACACTGTATCGCAGAGCGCTTCCAATGCGATGGCAATGCAGATTGTTTGGACTACACAGATGAGGTGGCATGTCGTAAGTCACTCCAATCTTTTGGCTATACATCTGCCCACCTCAGTTTGGGTATCATCAGGTTTAAATAATAATAATTCAGCATGCCATTTGTATAGTGCTTTTCAAGTTATCCAAAATCACTTTATCAAACAAAACAAACAAAAACAAAGCAACTTCATTAAGAAAGAAAGAAAGCTTAGCAAAAATAAACTAAGCTAAAATAGTTAAAATATTAAATTTAATTTTAATTGAGTGGGAAAGGCAAGTCTGAAAAGGTGGGTTTTGAGGGCAGTTGTAAACGAGGAGAGGGTGTAGTGGGGCAGCTTTGATGTGAGTTTGGGGTGAGTTCCAGAGGAAGGGGGCGGCAACCGAGAAAGCCCAGGGTTGGTGCTTTGTCCTGGGGACCACCCTGAGGTTGGCATCACCATACCTGAGGGGGCATAGTCAGAAGTGTAGCTGGGGGCTAGGTTATTAAGGGCCTTGTAGTTGGTGAGCAGTAATGTCTATTTGTTGACAAAATTGTCAATATATTTAGTCTTAGTTTTAGTTATCATAGCTTAGTTTTTATTTCGTTTTATTTCATTTTTGTCAGTGAGAAAAGGTAGTCGACGAACATTTTTCGTTGTAGCTTTAGTCGACGAAATGAACACTGGTTTGTTCGTTTTTTAGCAACCCGCTTTCCCAATGGCACCTACTGCCCTCCGTTCCTGTTTGAGTGTAAGAACCATGTGTGCATCCAGCCTCACTGGAAATGTGACGGAGACAACGACTGTGGCGATCATTCAGACGAGGAGCTCCACCTCTGCTGTAAGCAAGAACCACCTTTGGAATAATTCATCTCACTGCAGTGTAAAAAATGCACTGAAGACTCTGAAGTCAAGGTTTCCATGACGGTTTCTGTCCTTGTTTCCCATAGTGGAGGTCCAGTGTGAATCTCCCTTCCGCTTCCGCTGCGACAACAACCGATGCATCTACAGCCATGAGCTGTGTAACTCTGTGGATGACTGTGGGGACGGGACAGATGAGAGGCAGGATAACTGTAAGTACCAGACACTTAAAATACCACAGGAGTGCATTATGTTTGATGGGCAAAGTTGCCTCTTCTCTCACTTGTTTCCCTGCCCTCGATTATTTTAGATATATCCTGTTATTCCAGTTTGGGTACAGTACAGTACAGTAGTAGGTGTGAGTGGGAGAGCTGTATTTTTATACTGTACTTATATGTACTTTTTGAGTTGACTCGTGTTGTGCATGTTATAGGTCAGACCCCCACACATGGACCCTGTTCCGATGAAGAGTACAAATGCAGTAACGGCCACTGCATCCCTCTGCAGTACGCCTGTGATGACTATGATGATTGTGGAGATGAATCGGATGAGCTGGGCTGCCGTAAGTACAGTACAATACATTGATCTGTGATTTATTGATTGATTGAATACTTTATTAACACGTTTGAAAACAGTACGGCAGTACATTTAAAAATAATCTATGCTAAAAGGATAACACAAAAAGCCCAAAGGACTTGTTTCCATTATGGTCCATTGTACTCAGTTCATCATCACACCAAAAGTAATATAATACATATTTACGTAAAAAAGTGCGGTGGGGGCAGAGGTTGCCACTCCTGCGGGTCTCCTTCCGTGGAGTATAGTTAGTATGGGATGAAATGATCTAAGTCCAATTATAATTTGAGGACAGCCATGTTTTTAGATCAGTTTAAAATGTGGATGTAGCATCGAGAAGTTTCATGGCTGTTGGTAAGGCGTTCCAAATTTTGGTGGCATTAAAGTTACAGTAGCTCCCTCTAGCGTTATGCCCATGGGTGTCTCTCACTCTAGAGAAGTAGTTTGACTGGTACACAGGTGTACTGTTCCTCTGAGTATCCTAAGATGCTGTACTCTGTCTTCCATCTTGAGCCATCCCAGCCTAGTGAGCTGGGGGCTAGGTGGAGGCTTAGATGCTGTCTTATCTGTTTGTTTTGAGAGGTCTGTAGTTCTGTTTTAGTGACATGGGGACATTGGGGCTGTTAGTGAACCATTATGTGCAAGCATAGTGAACCATTATGTGCAAGCATTAATGACTATGGATAAGGGCTCCGGCTAGAGTCATCAGTGCACTCCTGTTGATAAACGAGGAGATCCTGCCCCAAAATCTTGTTCAGCCTTAATATAAGGTCCTTTACACACACCAGGAACATGGTGAATAAACAATCCGAAAATGCGTCTGTAAATATTTTACTTCCAATTATTTATTAATGTTGTGATGCCTCATTCATAGGTTGATGGTTTTATTAATGGTGAAAAATCAGCCACGTTTAAAAATTGTAATTATAGCACTTTTGCTGTGTAATATTCACATTCTGTGTGGAAGTACTCATGATACAAACAGCAGTTTAAATGAATGCTAATTCATTGAAAATTAAGGACTGTCTATAGTAACTTAATTTCATTAAGTCAGTTGAATTGCAGCGGTCACAAAATCAGTGAATATGCTGGCCACACTGACTAGGTAGAATTCAGCTTTAATGTCCTACAGGCAAACACTTTTGAAGCCAGGTCCATCCATACAGTAAAATCAGCGACAGCATAACATGCATTACAGTAGGACTTGATTACAGTCTCCTCTGCGGTGCTTATTGTGTTTCATGCTGCGTTCTGTTATCTGTGCTGCCACCAGACCATGGTAGCGGGCGGTCCTGCACTGAGAACATGTGTGAGCACAACTGCACAGACCTGACAGACGGAGGCTTCCTGTGCTCCTGTAAGGCTGGCTACAAACCCAGACAGACAGACAGACACATGTGTGAAGGTAAGGGGACCATGCAGTTTCTCTCAATGTGGGACTACTTATCACGCAAGACCCAATTTATTCTGAATTTAAAAAGTGGACTCTGGATTTGTATTATAGTATACAGTATGTATTATATTTTCTATTGATTCCCAAACCCACATGCATGCATTTAAATTGGTCGATAGTGTGTGTGTGTGTGTGTGTGTGTGTGTGTGTGTGTGTGTGTGTGTGTGTGTGTGTGTGTGTGTGTGTGTGTGTGTGTGTGTGTGTGTGTGTGTGTGTGTGTGTGTGTGTGTGTGTGTGTGTGTGTGTGTTTATGTGTGCCTGTCAACAAAATAACATGTGGGAACAATCAGTGTGCTACCCCAAAGATGATGGTTAACTTTTGGGTCAGAAAGATCGAGGTTAAGATAAAAAGAACATAATATCCTTATTCCTGAGCCTTATCTCAGGAATGGACAAACAAGAGATTTTGGTGATGGCAGGGGATTACATCCCCAGGTGCGCTTTTGATTGCATTTGCTGTGAATGCCGTCCACACTGTCGCTCTGTTGTTTGTTTCTTGGAAACAGATGTAAACGAGTGTGAGGTCTACGGGACGTGTCCCCAGGACTGCAGGAACACCAAGGGAAGCTATGAGTGTTTCTGTGCCCAGGGATTTCACTCTGTTGGTGAGCCAAATGGCATGGAGTGTGCTGCCCAGGGTAAGAGCCAAGTTCTCTTGTGGAGCCATTGACCCCAAAAGGCCCATTACAAATCCTCCCAGACCTCCCTTCTGTGTTCTCTTGTAGTTTTAACCGGTTAAAATCTGCAAGGAGATTACTGACACTCTGCCAAATTATCTTTGTGTTTCAGGGAATCCACCAGTGTTGCTTCTGCCAGACAATGTCCGCATTCGTCGTTTCAACCTTTCCTCTGAACAATATTCAGACTATGTGGACAACACAGAGCACATCCAAGCTCTGGATTACATGTGGGACCCAGAGGGAGTAGGACTCAGTAAGCTTATTTCATTATATGATATCATATTCATATCATATTAGTTTAACCCAGGGGTAGGCAACCTTAGGCACGGGTGCTAACATTGGCACAGGGGTTGGTGATCACTGGCACACTGGCAGAGAGAGAGTGCACTCATATCTATATACAATTTACATCCTGCATATAATTCTACATTCATTCAAACCGATAGTGATAACTTTGACTGGGTAGAAAGTCTGGGATATGTGCGTTATTGCTTGAGTAAATGATCATTAGGCCTACATCCTAATATAATGTAAAAGGATATATTTCTAAAGAAGAATAAAAATAAAGGTTGTTATTTATAGCCTGTCAAAATATATTGGAAATGTGAAAATTTGATGTGGTGTCATAATTAAACATAATGTTGACATGGCACACTGACTATCAAGAAAATGAAAACATGCCACTTCATGTCAAAAAGGTTGCCAACCTCTGGTTTAACCACTTACACCCTATACTTAGTTTACCGGATTGCCAAGGGCTCTACACTAAATATCTTCCACTGAAATCTGTGTTACATTTACAACCAAATGTAACCAAAGAGAGTGTGCAAATGTACACTCATCAGAGAGTTACAAATGGATCAAATTAACACTCAGGATTTCATTGTGCACAGTGAAAACAATAGTGATAAATGTTTTAGGTCACCTTTAATCTAATGTTCTTTTCCTCTGGTGTTGCTTAGGCATTGTGTACTGGACAGTTATGGGTCGGGGGTCTCAGTTTGGCTCTATCAAACGAGCCTACATGACCACATTCAACGACAACGGCAACAACCCAGTGAAAGAAGTGGATATGAACCTGAGATATGTTGCCAGTCCTGATGGCATCGCTGTGGACTGGGTTGGAGGGTACGTTACCAAGCACGACGAAACTGCACTTAAGTATGTGGTTGTAAATTATGCAATTAATATAACATCACTTTTTCCCCCCTCCCCCTTTCTTTTCAGACACATTTATTGGACAGATTCCGGGACCAATCGGATTGAAGTGGCCAAACTGGATGGGCGGTACAGGAAGTGGTTGATCCATTCCGGCCTTGACCAGCCCGCTGCTATTGTAGTTAATCCAGCACTTGGGTATGAGACTCTTTAGTATCAACATCATGAAGTAATACTGACACTGACTATTATACTTGATATACATATAGACCTACATATGATACTCATGTTGTTTGTGGTCTTTATAGAACCATGTACTGGACAGACTGGGGCAGGAGACCCAAGATTGAATCTGCCTGGATGGATGGGCAGAACAGAAAGGTCCTGCTGGACGAGGACCTGGGCTGGCCTACTGGTCTAGCTCTGGACTATCTGAACGGAAACAGGATCTACTGGTGTGACTCCAAGGAGAACACCATTGAGTCTATGAAGCCAGATGGCACAGAAAGGAAGATCATCGTGTCAGGAGGTCAGAACATTTAATGGCATATAGAGGCATCATAGGAATATACAGACGTATTGTACTTCCATGTCAAGCCTGGATGAGAAAGTGTTTAATCACGTTTGTTAAAGATGAAGCTACATCACGGATGGTACCCATAGCATTAAATTAAGCATCATCGGGTGGTCCAGCATAGGAGTTGCCTTGTATATTCTTTCATATCTATGCATACAGTTCATCAGGTCACCAAGTTCTCTTCCAAAGGCCACACAGAATATATTGATAAAAAGGAAAAACAATAGAAATATCTGTCTAGTAGTAATTTTACTTTTAATCATCAACATCAAATTATGTTGTTCCCCCCCACAAAAAAGATATATTGAGATGAATGAAGTTGAGATTTTATTACATTTGTAAACATTTCTTTCTTTTACGGCAAAATAATTCTGAAAGTAATTGAACACAAAATACGTTTCTTCTGCAGACATTGGAAACCCATATAGTCTGGATATCTTTGAAGGACACCTGTACTGGACAACAAAGGAGAGAGGTGAAGTATGGAAGACAAATAAGTTTGGGACTGGACATAAAGTCAAGGTACTGACCATCAACCCCTGGCTGACTCAAGTTCGCATCTACCACGAGCACCGGCAGAACCACTCAGGTCAGGAAATAGTCAGATTGAAGTAGAGCTCTTAGTGAAAAAAGCTAATTTAAACACCAATCTGTGGTTTGTCTTGAGACAATCAGACTGATCTAATTGCATAATGCATGCTATTAAAGGATTGCTGACATGTTTCCACAAATGATTATCTCTGGTCTTTTGCTGTACAAAAGATGACTCCTATTTATTTTGCTCCTGCCCTGCATCCTATAGTGGCCAATCCCTGTAAGGATGTTTGCAGTCACCTATGTCTCCTCCGGCCTGGTGGATACACCTGCAGCTGCCCGCAAGGTTCCACTATGCTTGGCTTCAACTCCAACGAATGCGACGCAGGTAGGCCCAGTGCTCTCCCCCGTCCCAGGCATCTTGTGTTGGCTGGTCTTGTTGCACCACAATCTGTATGCCATAGTACGGAAATGCATGGCTATGATTCTTTGGTGGTGTTGTTGCTTATGCATTGTGTGTGTGTGTGTGTGCGTGTGTGTGTGTGTGTGTGTGTGTGTGCGTGTGCGTGTGCGTGTGCGCGTGTGTGTGGCTTTCACCCCTGCAGCCATTGAGGCACCAGTTGCAATGCCCCTTGCATGCAGATGCATGAACGGTGGAACATGCTACACTGATGAGGGGGGTCTGCCAAAGTGCAAGTGAGTTTAGCTGCTGATGCCATTCACTACAGTGGATGATTGCCTGAACTGTTTCCCATACCCGAGCTGCTACATAGAGAATTCCATCCACCCATTCCGTGGCTCCCATAATGCCTTGCAACAGTATCTGTAACTGAATCAGGTTTAGCGTTAAATTTAAGAACACAATGGAAGGTGTGTTTATCGCCAAAAGATATGTGACATAAACAGAAATGTTCATAGTCAAATATTATGTTTTTGTTATGTTTAAGTAATTAAAGGAGTTTGTGGCCATGTCAACAAGACATGGGTTAGCACAAAAACTGGCTTCAGCTACGGACAGCATTAATACAAAAATGCTTGCCGGAATGGAGAATAAAGGTATCGCTGTCATGCTGTCCCTGTGTTTTCCAAGAGGACTGACTTTTTTCCTGGTTTTGTCTAGATGCTCATATGGCTACGCAGGCAGCTTCTGTGAGATGGGGAAGTCAACAGGCACTACGGGAGGAACAGGTATTGTAATGCACGTTTCTTACAATACTTTTATTTTGTGTTGATGTTTATGAACCAGTATATAACTGTACCTGTACTGCACGCATGCACACACACGCACGCACACAAACACACACTATTTTGGGTACATTTTGTAACCCAATGGAGAATAGTTAGACAAACACACTGAGTCAACACCTGATGCTGTCCAGAGCACAACCTAAGGGCTACTGAGTAACTCCACAGGGTTAAGTACCTTGACTTACCTCACATGTCTTACTGGGTGTCAACGGCATAACAGAGCTTAGCAAACAGTATGAATCAGCAAATACTTCAATTGTGTTACACATCTCTAATGAAAATGTAACCTTTCAAGTAAAGTTAATATAATTATCATTAAAAATAAAACGAATAAATATTGTATCCTTCTTTTTTTTCTGTAGCTGTAGCGATTTTGCTGGCCGTGATTCTCATAGTGATCACATTGGGTCTGGCTTTTGGAGTTTTCCAAAACTACAAAAGAACCGGCTCCTTCATTCCCTCTATGCCTAAACTACCCAGGTACAAAAGCCTTCAACTTCTATAGAAACTGTTTCCACCTGTTGCGTCTTGTGCTTTCAAATGGAAGCCTCTGCTTTAATGCACATGCATGCAGTGGCTTAGATTAAAATGTACTTAAATGAATTGAACTAGTTCATAGTTCTGCCAGGCCATCCTTTTACTGTCTTAAATGACCTGCCTGGTTAGACAATGGTTAAATCAAATTAAATCAATAAATACATTTGTTTTTATTGGTCTCATCCAGCCTTAGCAGTCTGGTGAAGTCTGGTGACACTGGGAACGGGGTGAAGTTTCATTCAGGTGACAATGTGGACTTGGGGCCGTCGCACATCGGGGTGTCATTCATTGACACGGCCATGCAGATGGTGGGTACTGAAGCATGCTATTTTAGCACTTTTTAAGCCTCATTTATTTTTTGACGCTCAACGAAAACAACAGATTTTGTATTTTCACATGAGCAATGCAGTTGTATGAGGTTTTATAAATTAGCCATTAGCTACTCATCAGAAAGGTACTACTATCAGCATTTGTTCCTCCCTATATGACCTTAGACTCCTAGAATGACTTTGTAACTATGTATTATGTGGTATTTATTAACAGGGATGATTGATTTTAAACTATGCTAGTAGGACTGCTTCTCTCAGCAATGTTTGAGAAACTAAAGTATTAAATGGCATACTGTTGAGTTCAAAGTATCAGTTGAGTTCATACTGCAAAAGAGGTTACCCAAATATTCATTGTAATGAATATTTCCTCAGGATGACAACTTTGCCACGGAGGCAGGAAGGCAGCCGATCACATTTGAGAACCCGTTATATAAGCCCACCAATGCTGCGGGAGTCCCTAGTGATCCTGCAGTCATTCATGCTTCACAGGTACACACTGGATTATTATTATTATTATGTTGAATGTTTTTGAGCGGTGGTCACACCGTCTCCATAGCGTGGCCGTGTGTGTAGGTATGTATGTTTGTTTGTTTGTATGTATGTATGTATGTATGTATGTATGTATGTATGTGGGTGGGTGGGTCTGTAGCCTCAAGCCTGTGTAGTACCTTTTCTGACCACACATGTTAAGGGAGGGGCGCTGTTGTTCAGGCCAGGCCAGAACAGGCAAGGCACACTCACACTCACACACACACACGCACGCACGCACGCACATACACACACACACACACGCGCGCGCACAGACTCCACCGCTCAGTTCACACGGGTGTGATTTTTAAACCTTTAGCCACTTGCAGTATGTACATGCCCTATTTTCAAATGATTTGGAAACTTTTCAAAATGTTCACACAAATGTCAACCATTGGGCTGAAGATTATCCTGATCCTATAGTAAGGTTTTGATACATATGCTTCCACGGCTAGTGTTTGGAAACAATTTGGTTGACTTGTGAAATTAACACAAATCTTAGCTGTTCTATATTACATGTTGTTCCAGATTAGCTGACTTCAACACAATCAAGCTTGAATTATATTAAAGACAATCCATAAATTATCCAACCTATACATCAGCATTTAATGAAATTTGGTTTGATAACGCTAACCCTTTTTTTAAATCATGTCACAAACACAGGTGACTGTTAATGTGAGTGGAGAACACATAGTGAACCCAGTCTATGCAGAACAGAGTACAGACATCGTACAGACTACTCCTGTCAGCTCCAAACCTGCCCAGGTGAGAGTCACCCTCCTCTTTCTGAATCTACTGTAAATTAAAGGTTCTATAAGTTTTTTTTACCGTTTATATTTGTGTTTGCAGGAGTCCAAATGGAGCTTATTCAAAAGAAAATTAAAGCCAAGTACCACGTTTGAAAATCCTTCCTATTCAGAGGTAATCATTCTTTTGTAAAAACCTGACATCTAAAAGGATAGATTATACCAGTTATTCCGATGTCACATTGCTAAAGCACAATAATGCTGATACAGTAGATCATGTAGTCCCTCTGCTATTGTTGTCAGCTCTGCTAGTTTTTCCGGTCTCCTGTTTTTCAGATGAAGGATGAAAAAGCAGCAGGAATCAATGTGGACAAATCCACTGCTGAACCGTCTCCATTTGTTCCCCCTGCCAAACCCCAGAAGAGGGATCGTCCTTGCACCTTCTCACCAACTGAGGACACTTTTAAGGACACAGCCAACCTTGTCAAAGAGGACAGCGATGTATAATGCTTACTTTATGCTCCATTATACGACAGTGTCGCAATCCCAAAATGACTGATCTACAGTACAAGCTCACAACACGTCTGGGACGCATTGCAAGGCTGTAGATGTAGATCAGCTATTTTGTGCTCGTGCCACAATCGTTTGATGAAGTATAAATTGGGCTTAACCCTTACCCTCTTGCAGACGGGAATAAGAAAAATTTAAAAAACAAAAAAACAAAAGAAAACACACACTTTGCACAGAATCTATTTTTTTATGCAGCCTGTGTACAAAACTCAGAATGTTTTAAGAAGAAAAAAGAGATGAACATCTCTATAGCATACAGAAAAAAAAGTCTTTTGTGACTATGCCTTCTGATATTTCTTATGCCAATTCTTGTTTTAATGATTTTGTTTTTTATTCTGATGTACAATATGTATATCTTTGCACTGAAGCATAGAAATGTTAATAAATATGTTGTATATTTGTAAATTTGAAGAGAAAGATTTTGTTGATAATATCTTCTGGCTGTTTGAAATAGATGATCTTATGCTTAGTGGTAAGAAATAACGAGAGCTGCATCGTGAATGTACAGTAGGTTCACCTTATACATTGTTAGCAATGTGTTGGAAAATAATTATATACTTTTTTGCCACTGAATAAAACTGAAGATGTATGCAGGTCATCTTTAATGTTTATATACCTCATTTCAGGGCTAAAAACGAGAAAAGCGATGACAAAACAAAAAGGCAATTATTGGTATTAGTGTTTCAGAAATGTGCTCCAGTATAAATACAAAGCAAAAGATATGTAACAATATTTGATGAATGGTATGCTAAGCATACATATACATTCTACTTATATTTGAATATGATTTAACTCATTTTGTTTTGTTCCCTTTGTGATATTTGAATCAATATGATCATATTTTAATAATGATATAATAATGGCCTCTTTTTAAAAGAAAATGTTTGAAACCATACTTGAACACTCTCATGTATTTTCCATGGTGTTTGCAGTTGATTATGTTCCTGAGAAAAATATCCATTTAACATGAGTTTGCAGATGTCAGCATTTGAAACATCTGTCCTTTTCTAAAGATAGTATATTACAGAATGATTGTTTTGTATTATGAGAAAGAACACAGAAGAAATAAATATCAATGATTGTTTTAAACATGCCCAAATATTTTTTTCTAGATAGAGAAATGGATGCTGCTGAGACCTGAAAATGAATAAATTTCTTATTTTGTAATACAATGTAATATGACTTATTTTTTATTCTATTGGCTTACCTAGTAGTACACAGATTGTAGACATAAAGTACACACAATACAACAGCTATAACAACATGGCAGTAAGTCAGTCATTCAGTATTTGCAACATCTATTTGATTCAGAAGGACATTTCTTTCATCTTTTGGTACAGGAAGCAGCGCATTGATTACAAAGTCTTGAACAAATGATGGGAGGTAAGAGAGCGGGATCCAGAACAACTTTGCGTCCCAGCCTGGTCCGTAACGCGTGCGTGGGTGAAGAGCCATTAGGGCGTGTTGCATACAATTGGTCACTTTGGAGAAATCTGAACTGCACAAGATACCCATGGAGAAGTTCTGAGCTTTCAAATCTGAGATTCACAGTAAATATAAAAGGAGAGAGGGACAAGGGACAGACATTCAGTGATTGTAAATTGCAATACATCTTTTTGTTGGATTTTTTCAATACCTGATATATGTGATTGTAGAGTAGTACGCAAATTACATCCACTCACATTCATCAAAGTAGTTTGCTCCATAGGAGTCTTTGACTTCCTGAGGAAGGCGGTTCCAAAGTCTCTTCAGGTCAGCTTCAATGAGATCCACTCTAGTCACTGCTGTCTTGAAGAACCCCGGCTCAATGATGCTCACTTTGATGCCAAAGTGTTGCATTTCCCTCCTGAACAGAAAGAAGATGTTGCAATTGAAATATACAGAAATGTAATAACCCTGCCTGCTGATGAAGGTTTTGAGCTTTGCAAGGATACCATTGTACTGTTATCATGATTGGATGGGTTGACTGTGTAATCACAAACAGTGATAATTTTACCATTTTTAGATCACTTAAATGCCCAATCTACAACAATAAGTGTAGCATCGTCTTTGATAAAAGTGATACCTGAGGCTGTCAGAGAAGGCCTCCACCCCCCATTTGGACAGGCAGTAGCCTCCACCAGTAAGGGCAAGCCTCCCCAAGACACTGGCCACATTTACCACCCTGCCTCGCGCCTTCTTCACCAGTGGAAGAAACTGTAGGGTCACCTCAATGACACCTATTAGATTAACGTCCAAAACTTTTGTGAAGTCCTCCAACTGCATCCACTCTGATGGGCCAATGGGTATGGACCTCCCAGCATTATTCACCAATCCCCACAATCCTGATAAAGACAAAGAAGAAACAGATGGCTGACAGAAAGTGATTGGCTATAACACATAATGAACAGACTTCAGTGAGAAGAAAAATTATGTAGGCTTCCCTGAGGATATTTTTAACTATTGGGGCAAAACGTTCAAAGATCATGGTCAAGAGCTGAGGGGAGCAAGTCTCTCCTAAACCTTTTCATGATACCTGGTGGGAATGATCATTATAGGCTGTCCCAACGAATTGATGAACCACTTCTTCTACCCATTTTGGAGATCCATGTACTGTACGTATATGGTATATCCCTTTTATGCCCATACATGGAGATCCCTGTCTGAACCAGCCACACATGGGCTGTCTTCCTCCATATAAGGGCAGTCAGATATGGGCTTAATATTGATGACATCAGGGATCTCCATATATGGGCATAAAAGGGATTCTGTTAGAGTGGTTCCCATGACACCACAACATACAATCCCTTTTATACCCATACATGGAGATCCCTATCTGAACCAGCCACACAGATATGGGCCATATCTTGGCCATCTGGCCATGACATCAGGGATCTTCATATATGGGCATAAAAGGGATTCTGGGGAATACCCATATATGGACTTTTACATAGGTGATGTCACCTGTGATGTCACAGTGATGTGTCAGGGGAACCACAGTGTATAGACAGAGATACGGAAAGATGTGCCAGTTTTCATCGTTAACTTGCGACCTATGGTTGCAATAAAACTAGCAATACCACAATGTAGAAATATTCTGTTAGAAGTAATGATCATGTATAGTCAGAACTATTAGTACTAGTATAAAATAGGACTTGTCTTGTAATACTGCAAATAACTGCAATGGAGTAAAAGTTTAAAATTGAAGACTTTGAAATACTCAGTAAAGAAAAAGTAGCACAAACTTGTTCTTCAGTACAATGCTTTAGGCTATTTACTTTCCACTATACTGATGATAATTCATTTCAGTAACCTGTTTCAGAGAAAATGGTCTGGGAAACATGTAGATCTGCATGAATCACAGTAGGAGGATTGTGGGTTTGTCAAGTAATTCCTTTATCTCTCCCAGTGCTTATCACTGACTGGCACCCTATCTGTCTCTACCCCCTACTGTCCGCCCGCCTCACCTCGATCTCCGACCTCTGCGCTCACAAACTCCACCGCCTTCCTGATGCTTGTACTGTCGGTAACATTGAACAGAACGGTCTTGAGTCTGGAAGATGCATCAGATGCCAAATCTGAAGCACCTTTCTCTGTGAGACATGCAGCTATCACATTAAATCCCTCTCCATCCAGTTGTCTGGCCAGCAGATTTCCAAAGCCGCTGTCACAGCCTGTAATGAACACATGCTTCTCATTGAGGGCATCAACCTCGAAGGAATCTCTGATGTACCAGAAAATGACAATGACCATGACCAGGATTATAAAACAGGTTGAGGCCAAGTGTGACAGGATTCCCTGCAAGAAATCAAATAATGTTGCACAAATCACTTAAAATTCTATTCAATTATCAGGTAATGAATTTGTGAAATTAAATATAAATGACATTTTATTTGACAGGCCTGTTATTAATGAACATGATCTTCAAGGTCCTGTGTCTTTTAATACACATGCTTATCAAGACACAAGTGACTTATGGAATAAAATGACAGCAAAAGTGATATCAGTTTTCAAGATATCAAGAATATAAATGTATATCACCTCATAAAAATCAATAATAACAACATAGCTGGTAGACACCTGAGGGTGGAAACGTGTGATTAACCTCTGTATTTATACCGTATAGCCTATAATCCACATGAAGAACAGAGATGCTAGACATTATACTTGTACCAAAATATACTTACACAGGGTATTGTGTAGTCTTCATCCATTTGGCAGTTACCATAAATCACTCTGAATGTTTAAAGATAGATTATAATGCAATATACCCCACAAAATATCTAAAACAATAAGCCAAGTGCCAGTGTCACTCTGCTTGTCCCGTTCCTCATTAATAATCCTTGTCCATCTAGCTTACAGAACTGTGCACAGCTAAAGGATTACACTATTGACATAAGCATGCAGCTAGACACAGAAACACTTGGTAAGCATGGGACTCAGAACCTTGAGACCAGATTCAAAGTATAGACTTTGACACTTGTCTTTTTGAGCGGTGGTCACACCGTCTCCATAGCGTGGCCGTGTGTAGAGGTATGTTTATATGTGGGTGGGTGGGTGGGTCTGTATGTAGCCTGAAGCCTGTGGTGTAGTACTTTTTTTGACCACACATGTTAAGGGAGGGGCGCTGTTTTCAGGCCAGGCACACACACACACACACACAGGGGGGAAGGGGGGAGGGGTTGGTGGGTAAGAGGGTGCTGTTGAGACTAGGTGGGTAAACCACCTAGCAAATCAATGCAAATGTTTTGACACACACACACACTATAGTATACACAGTATGTAATATATATGGTGTATTTTATACAGTATATAGACACAAATATCAATAAGAAATATCAATGGAGTGAGCAGATTGTTTGAAGGTTATTTGTGTTCCAAATGAGAGGTTTTGTGAAGGAGTTGTAACATGACTAGTGTCAAAACTCTACCAATTACATTGTTGCCAAGCATGTATACACCAGCTTGCATGCCTGGGTGACATAACTGCATTCCCTCTTCGATAAAGTTCTGTGATTATGTCTTTCTCTATTCAGCCAATGTATCTGGAGGTCTATTCTCTATAACAGCAGCTTGTGGTGTGCGTTTAAAGGGGTAGTTCACCCCCCAAATTACTTTTCATATTGATTACTCAGCCCATGGAGACTTTAATTCATGGATATTTCTAGTTTTTGTCACATTCCTAAGCCAATAATTTGAGGAGACTCTTGTCTCTCCATAGGGAACAAAGCAGGCCCTTTGAGTCTCCATAGGGAACCACTGCTAGTCATCAAATTATTGGCTTAGGTATGCAACAAAAACAAAAGAAATAGCCATGAATTGAAGTCTCCATGGTGCAAGTAATCGATAGAAACTAACCCTATAAGAGGTTAGACTAGGAGGTAGACTACAAAGACCATACATTATATTTGTGTGAAAGTGAGTTGTCATAATGCACAAGTGAAGAGAACATGTTTTTTTTCTCATGAAAGTCGTTTATTTGTTATCAAAGGTGAATTAAAGACACTGGTACAAATTCTGGTTCATAAAATTGAAAATAAACATTCCTATTGCGTTCAAGTGGTTTCAAGTGGTTTGCGTCAAGGCAGGGCCTTGTTTAAACCTGACCTGGCAGAGACCAACCTATAGCACAGATACTTTTGGATAGACTGAATCCATGAGTAAAAGTCTGTCTACGATGCATGTTGGCATGTAGGACAAAGGCAACCAGAAGAACTTGGCATCCCATCCAGGGGAGTAGCGGGTGCGAGGGTGGACTGCAGAAATGGCATGCTCCATACAGTGGATCACCTTCATCAGGTCTCCATCCGTTAGCAGGGAAAATCTTCCCTGAACCTTTTCAAATGCTAGAAGACAAAAGCATGGTCATTAGCAATACGATATAGTTCAACTATTCTTAAATACATGCTCGTACACACACACACACACACACACACACACACACACATTTTGCCACAATTCATTTGTCTCACATGCAGGCATGTAAACCAACGTTTGTAATAAAAAAGGTTATTCTCGAATTTATTTTATAAATTATCATGATTATCAATAAATAAATAATTTTCTAGTGCAACTCATCCATAGCCAATGAGATTAGCATAATTAATAAAAACGGCTCCATTGCGTTTGCTCAGTGGAAACTGGCCACACACACACACACACACACACACACACACACACACACACACACACACACACACACACACACACACACACACACACACACACACACACACACACACACACACACACACACACACACACACACACACACACACACACACACACACACACACACACGTTTGTAATAAAAAGGTTATTCTCGAATTTATTTTATAAATTATCATGATTATCAATAAATAAATAATTTTCTAGTGCAACTCATCCATAGCCAATGAGATTAGCATAATTTAAAAAAACGGCTCCATTGCGTTTGCTCAGTGGAAACTGGCTAGCTGCATTGTCTCGTGCCACAGCAAAGTATGACGAGTGTGCGCGTGCACACTGCAGGCTCAAAGCGGGAGGCAGTGCATTATGGGGTGGCAGCGCTCAGCTATTGACCATTGAGCCACTGTTCCCTACAAATAAAGATGCATTTGGGATAGTTCAGTCCACTATACTAGGGTACAATAATGCTCCCTATACTGAACATTTGGGCACTAAAAATGGCCCATATAGGCCTAGTGCACTATATAGGGGATAGGGGCTGGTTTAAGACGCAGACAATATGGCCTTTAAATGGCCTATACTGTAAATTGGTGTCTCACTCCTCCAGGCACGGCACCCATTTTGTTTTGTCGTTTTTACCATACTACAACATCCTTACCGATCCACTTTATGACCTATGCACTCTCCAATGTTTCCAGGCCTCATTTAGTCATCATGGTTTATTTTATTATTTAAGTAGCGATCTAGCGAACCTTCACAAAAACTCACCAAAACGCATGTACTCTTCTCCATAGTCATCTTTTAAATCCTGGGGTAATTTGTCCCAGAGCTTCTGCAGGTTATTTTTCATTAGTGGTATGTCCGTCACGTTTGTTTTGAAGAAACCAGGTTCAATGCATAGGACTTTGACTCCAAAATGTGCCAAGCAAAGCCTGAAACAAAACAAAAATCAGTTTTGCCACAAGACATGAACACGCCATGTGATAAGATGCTTGAAATGCATCTACAGTTAGGGTTGGGAACCGGAATCAGTTCCATCACATTTTGCAACTGTTTCCGGAACCGGTTTGATCATACTTTCAGACCTGGTATGTGGACTTCACGTCTGCTATACAATTACAATACTAGTGGTTCTCAAACTTTTTCATTTCAAGGACCACCATTGCAGGGGTCATCGCCATGCTGACTCATAGTGGACATTTGTCAAAATTCTATTTTTGCCATGGACATAGAAATGACTGAGCGGGCAATAATATTACCAGGAACACAAAGAGCTAGCCCTGAATGACCATTACAGGTCTGTAACTCTGAGAGTGTACAAATGAAACCAAATGGACCGGGTCCACTTGGTTCCATTTGTACACTTGAGTTATTGTGGTCCTAAAAAGGTTTGAGAAACCACTGTAGGCTACTAGTGGACTAAAGTCCTAATGTGCCATAGTGTCATAGTAAATCAGTGTCACACATATTCGAAAGAAAACCTGGAGACTGACATTCAGTAAAATAAGAACATTATAATGTTATGTAAAAACTAAATCTAGAATTTGCCATGGACAAGTCTTGCCGTGCGTGTACGGACATATTGATGACCCCTGCTTCTATAACTCTGAGGGTACAAACGGAACCAAATGGACCCGTAAGTTAAAGGGAACCGTTAAGGAATCGGACCTTTAAAGGGAATCGTTGAGGCACTGGAATCATTAAAATCCTAAAGAATCCCAACCCTAACTACAAGTACAGTCGCTCTCACCTTAAACTGTCATTGAAGGCTTCCACCCCATACTTGGACACACAGTAGGGTCCACCAAACGGACTGATTCTCCCAAACACACTGGCAACATTCACCACCCTGCCTTTGGCCTTCTTGATGAGTGGCAGGATGCTCAGTGTTACACTTATGACCCCGTTCAGATTGACTTCCAGCATGGACTTGTAGTCCTCGATGGTGAGCCAGTCAGAGGGAGCGGTCGGCACAGAGACGCCTGCATTGTTCACGACAGCCCACAGCCCTGGAGGAGCATTACAGTCAGTCAAACAAAGATCACAACTACAGTGCTTTAGGCTTAAGAGCAAACATATATAATCAGCAAGACATTCCTGAACTCACCTGTCAGGTGGTCACATGGAACTGGGTGCATTTACATGTGCAGTAACTAACATGCCCATCTTACTCACTGCTAGACCGGTTTATGGTAGGTGTCATGCAACCGTCATACAATACCTCTGACTAGTGTTTGGGATTAAAAATGACACACACGCACACACAGTTTGGGATTCTAGGTGCAGTTACCCTACATCAGTCAAAAGTAATAAAGCGATGCCACTCGATTATAATTTACCATGAAAGCTAGGCCAACTAGCACTTACTTACTAACCTCGCCTACAAAGCCTGGTGTTCACAAAAGGCCGTTTGGTTTCCGCCTAAAGCGCCGCGTCGCTTTGATTTGGTTCCCTCCATTTGTTTCCCCAATCCCTATTAAAATGCTGGAGTAGCCTAGTGTAGTCTTACGCTAAAAGTTGGACTAAAAGATGCATATACCAAACACATTTTTCAAAAGCAAAACTACTCCGCATCAAGGAGTTTATTAGGTAGGCCCTAAAAGTGTGTCCTTGAGCGCAGGGGAATATTTTGGGTTAAAACTGAATCCGGTTTGATCTTTCCGGCAAATTGTAGTCCTTTGAGTACTACAACATGACGTTTTGTGGTTTCCGCTCCAGACCGGTTACAAACCCGAAAAGTGAAGTGATCCCAGACTACTTACTTACCCTTCTTGCCAACTAAAGTCTCAATATCAGCTGTTGCCTTGCGGACACTTTCTGGCTTGGTGACGTCCAGGTGGATGGTTGTCAGCCTGTCTGAGCAGACTTTCTTCAGCTCATCTTCTCCCTTCTCAGTGTAACAGCCTGCAATCACACAGTAACCCAGCTGGTCCAGGTGTCTTGTAAGGATATTACCAAACCCCGAGTCACAGCCCGTAATGTAGACATGTTTCTCCGAGTTGTTGGGTAGTCTTTTTGTGTCTTTGTACCAGCGATACAGGAACCAACCAGGCACCAGTAATAGGATATACAGGAACATTTCTAAAACACACAAGATGGATTTTGATTGATTGATTGATTAATTGGCCATTAGAAGTTTGCATAGGAAAAGTTACAGTTTCATGACTATAGGCTACAGTTCACTGGTACACGGTCAACTAAAAGGATACATCAAAAAAGCTTGTGGGCTTGTTTCAGTTGGGGTCCTTTTTGAACTCATAACAGAATGACAGACAAATAGAACAGTACTATGCAGAAAACAACAACAAAAACAGTCGTAAAACACAATGCATACTGGTATTTAGGCCTACAATAGAAAAGTCAGGAGGAGGTGAGGATAGGCTTTCTTTTCTTTGACCAGTTGCGATTAGCAGTCGCCTCTAAATGGCTTTTCAGTGCCGCTTTAAAGGAAGGTAGGATTAATAGGAAGCTGCAGCGCCTTAATTGACATTGACCAACAGGGTTTTGTAAAATAATACGAATAGGCATATATCTGAATCGGAAGAAGCAGTAAACATAAAACGCTAAAACGCATAAATAAAACTAAACAGCCATTGTGCATAATAAACTAAACATTAAACACAACAATGGCACAGGAATATGATAAAATTAGCTTATTTGATCTAAATTCATATTTGCTATCGATAGTAGGTCTAAATAAAATCCTGACCTTAATTTTCCCCTGCAGCAGAGATCAGACACCAAATGAAAGAGCGACCTGGACGGTCGTCGGTCGAAACTTTAAACGAAGTGTCAGGACACCTTAAATACGTTACAGCTGCACCGGAAATGGATTCATTCTGCTTTCAAAATAAAAGCTTCGTTTGTACACTGACCTGTTTTTGATTGATTGAAGAATTTATTAGAAGTTTGCATTAGAAAAAAGTACAGTTTCATGACTGCACAAATCACTGGTACAAGGCTTATTTCCACAGGAACCACACTTTATGTATCTCATATAACATTGAAAGACAGACGGATAGAACATAGTACTTTAGCTAGGATAACTTCAACTTTGAAGTGCACTACAGAAGTCAGATTTTTATTTGGGCTGCCATGACGCATGTGGTAACCTCGTCACAGTCGCCAGGCTTGTCTACCTGAGAGTAACCTCGCCCACCAGGCTTTCTAACCTGAGAGAGAGAGAAAACAAAGCCTACCCTGTCCTGTTCTGAAGTTAGTAGGGAGTGACGCTGGGGAATCTTCAAATATGTGCCAGTGCCCATATTAAAGCGAAGTGTTAAAGTGAGATATGTTTTCACAAGTGTTAAATAGCTCTATTCCCATAATACTCAGTCAACAGGATGAACAAGTGAAATTGATATTGATAAAACAAACAAACAAACAAACAAACAAACAAACAAAAACATTGCGGCGATGCGGCCAAAATTGGAACTACATGTAGGCCTACACTAAAAATGTAAGCTTGTAAGAAGTGAGTTCTGTCATCTGTGATTGTGAATGGTGAATGAAGCAAGAAGCCTATTAAGAGCTGGAGAGGCGGGGACTGGGAAGACCCGTTTCTGAACAAACATGATAAGGTAAGACTTGAAAATTGAACAGACACCCACGCACGCGCGCGCGCGCGCACCCACGCGCACACACACACACACACACACACACACACACGCACACACACACACACGCACACACGCGCACACGCGCACACACACACACACACACACACACACACACACACACACACAATATATATATATTTACATCACTTGTGGGGACATTACATAGACTTCCATTCATTTGTATGCAAGTCCTGTGGCCTTACCCTAACCTCTATCCCTAAACCTAACCTAACCCCTAACCCTAAACCTATTAAACCGTTGTGGGGACCTACTATTTTGTCCCCACACTGTCAAAGGTCCCCTGCAGGTCACTGTGTGAACATGCGTTTAGTCCCCATAAGTATAGCTAGACACACACACACACACACACACACACACACACACACACACACACACACACACACACACACACACACACACACACACACACAGGCCTATCAATATATGGCACCTTTGATCAATCAATCAAATGTGACAGTTAAAGCATATCCTTACCTCCCCCTGACCCTTTTACTGTAAATATCAATTATTGTCTGTTTTTTTTCTGATTGTGTTATGATGTTTTCTCTGCCTACTCTGTTTATTTATCTGTCATTTTAATGTTTTCATGAATTGAGTACAGGGACCCCAATGCAAACAAGCCGTTGCGCTTTCTTGTGATCTAAATCCTTTTAGTAGACCTATACCTTGTATCTGAACTGTACTGTCCTGTCCTATTCCTATGCTAACTTCTAAAAAAGTATTCAATCAATCAATCACTCTTATCTCTTCCAGACAGAGTTGTGTAGCCTATGAGGAGACCTCTTCTGAACTTTTGTCCACTGGACAATAATGTGCAGTCATCTCCATCTGCTGGAACTTTAGTGTAATTGTCCAGAGAAAGAGTGGGGTAGAGAAGGCCAGGAATTTCCAGATTTTAGGGAAGGAGTTCTCCTTAAAGGAGTAGTTCACCCCAAAAATTATTATTTTTCTATTGATTAGTCATTGATTAGACAGCTTGATAAAGGTCTGGTGACCGAAACGTTGCTATATATTAATAAATTCTCTGAAACGGACAAGCGGCAGTGTGCGGTCAGTCTGTCTTTGAGTCAGATTTCCTCCTCCTATTGATTAGTCATGCCATGGAGACATGAGTTCAATAATAGTTTTTTTGTATTCGTCGCATTACTAAGACAAAAAAATTGATTATTGTAAATTTACCCCCATTGATTCTGGATGGGGACCCAAATAAGGCCCTGGATGTGGTCATGTGGACCCAAAATGCATTTGGGTCCCCATCCAGGGCCTCGTATGTGGGTCCCCATCCAGGGCCATGCATTTGGGTCCCATTAAGAATCAAATGCATGGCCCTGGATGGGGATACAAGGCCCTGGATGGGGACCCAAATGCATTTGTCAGAATCAATGGGGGTAAATTTACTATAATCAAATTTTTGTCTTAGGAATTCGACAAATAAAATATTGTTGAACTCAAGTCTCCATGGGGTGACTAATTAATAATAATAAAAAAATAATAAAACATTTTGGGGGTGAACTACTCCTTTGACTCATGTTAAACACTATGGACCAGAGCTAGGGCAAGGCGGCCAGGCCACATGGCCTTTTTTTAGGGCAGAAAGGGCCAATGCCAGGTCAGGAAGGCCATCAAATACAAAATGTAAGTGCGCGGAAATAATGAATTTAATTGAATTTTTGATACACAATATAACGCAATATAAGTAGAATAAAAATGTACAATAGAAGTAGAAACTCCTGACTCAAAAGTTGACAGCCCTGGACTATACTCAGAGTCGCTGGATTAATTTGAAGATGGGATGAGGGAATTACAAATCCAGATTTTCAACAAAGTTGATACCAAGTGTTTTAAAAACTCAGTACAATCAGCTGGGGCAGTGCACGTATGGGGCATTAAGGCCACTGCATATGATTCTTTGAGGGACAGAAGGCCAAACTGAGGAACTATTGCAGCCACGGCCTTCATGGCCTGCTCTGCTCTGGATAGGAAAAATGTCACAGTGATTACCTGCACAATGGAGCCAGGTAGGTCTATATACTGTAAACTTCCGACAAAACATCCTGTTTTTAAAATATCTTAAAGCACCTTTGCTGTGGTATTATCAGTTGTGGGCTGACTAATAACCCGCTGTAAAAACGGAACAAATTCCTAATCTACAACTTACTTGTCCTAGCGGGCATTGACCTCAGCATCCTCTACTGTTGATGATACATCAAAGCCATGTTGATTATTACTTTTTCTTTATCTTTTTCATTTTCCCACTTACATTTTTCATAGGCTTACATTATGCCAATTTTATTAGGAGAAAGGCTTAACTTAAAATATAGTGCAGAAGATATGATAATACAAAATCGCTGGTATGCTGTAATACATTACATTTATATATTTTATCCATGCAGCAAATTTTCAGTGTAGGTTACCGATAGTATAATTGTGGGCTCGCCTGGAAGGCGAGCACACGTATGTTATCTTCATTATTTATAGTCAGTCAGTCAGTATCTCCTCAAAACTTTGGCGCGATTCATCTATTAAACGCTTACACCTTTCAACACCATTCAAATTTTTATGTGTTCAACTTACTGAGGACACGTGTGCTTGTACTTTTGGTTTTGAAATGTTTTGTAGTATAAATATAAAAAAATAAAAATGTTTAACTTTAAGCACCCAATGCATTTCCAATGGGTTTAGTGAGTGGGGACAGAGTGGAGAGAAGGATAATAGACCCATGTTTATGTTAAGGCGCTGTGGCTGCAGTGTTCACACTTCAGATATGCTATCTATATCAATGCGTTCACACAGGTCTGCTCTCTGATTTGATCCAAATATCTAAGCTGTGTGATGTATATATTCTGAGTTAAAACTATAAGTGTCTATAAATGTCCCTCTCCACTCTAATGATTGACACAGCTGTGATTAAAGCCCTGTCTGTCATTGGCTGTTCTGTGGTGCTGTAGCCTTACATAAGTCGCACCTGCAGTGACAATGCGAAAGTCTCGGCAGAATGCGCCTTAATGTAAGGCTAGTGGTGCTGCAAAGTAACCAAGTACATTTACTCAAGTATATACAAACAAGTACTTGTACCTACAGTACAATTTTTAGGTACTTTTACTCTAATTTCCATTTTTGTTACTTATACTCTACTATAAATACAGCATTTGACAGCTTCAGTTACTTGTTATTTTGCAGATTTTATTATTAATAATAATAATAATTATTAACATGCACACACACACACACACACACACACACACACACACACACACACACACACACACACACACACACACACACACGCGCACACGCACACGCACACTCATACACACACACACACAAACAACTGTTACTGTGTTACTGTGGAGACGTTTGCTTGTATTTGTCTTTGACACATGTTTTGTAGTGTTTTAGAAATTTAACTTAAAAAGAATAAGGTTCCCGGGCGATGGGATTTACAGTATATATCCTAGAACCCGCAGGGACACTCTGTGTGGTTGTTGTTGGTTGTCAGGGAGATATCACAACCAATGCATTTCCAAATCAGACGATCAACCGAAGTGGACCCACCTGGCAAAACCACACCCCAAACACTTTAAAAGCCATGAATTGTAGCCTGTTTGCATTTGGATCCTAGTATATCCTATATGCATTTGGATCAGCATGTCCCGTACTGTATACCAACTTTTACTTTACACTTTTGTTACTTATACTCCACTGCAATTGGATTTGGCAGCTTTAGTTACTTGTTACTTTGCAGATTTTATTATTAATACAAAACATACGGTAGATTAATCACTTAATACTTTGTCTAATTGTAAGAAGCTGATCTACAATGTTACATTGCGACATGTTGTGATCTTGTAGATCTGCTGTTTTTAAAAAGCTTGTCAATATTAGGACCATCTGCGTACTATTACTTTGATGTGGTTTGCTGGTTTGC
Source organism: Nannobrachium achirus (assembly GCF_963921795.1). Taxonomy (NCBI): domain Eukaryota; kingdom Metazoa; phylum Chordata; class Actinopteri; order Myctophiformes; family Myctophidae; genus Nannobrachium; species Nannobrachium achirus. The sequence goes on from NC_137829.1 coordinate 25,600,713, forward strand.
AAAGTGTAGTTCAGGGACCCCTGAGGACACACACACACACACACACACACACACACACACACACACACACACACACACACACACACACACACACACACACACACACACACAGGTCCCCCATCTTTCTTCCCAGGCTTTAAACAGCCATAACTTCAGTTCCCAACATGCTACTGGTCTCGAACTTTTGTTGTTGGTTACCCGTCCACATTATATTTTAATTTTATTTTGATTTAATTGTCCATACCGTTAAAGGACCAGGTCACCTCTGGGACAACCAGATCTTATTTTATTGTTGTGTGGGACACGATCAACACAATCCTGTAATTTCTTGTGTTCAATCTGTGTTTTTAGATATTTTAGTATTTCAGCATGCTACAACTGGTCATATGATGCTTTGTAGATATTGCATCATCTCATGCATCATATGATGCAAAATGCATCATATGACCAGTTGTAGCATACTGAAATACTAAAATATCTAAAAACACAGATTGAACACAAAAAATAACTCAACATTGTGTTGATCGTGTCCCACACAACAATAAAATAAGATCTGGTTGTCCCAAAGGTGACCTGGTCCTTTAAGTTCATGTAATAACACTGCTTGTCTACATTGTATTTGCATTACCATTTTACGTCAGTAAAATGAAAGAGAGCATTGCCTGGGAACTTGACACTTACTATTATTGTTTTGGGTTGGAAGCGAGCCCACACTGTTTCGAAGGAACAGTATTTCTAGTTATAGAATAGTTGTTGCAATAGAGTCATTCATTAGGTTATGACAGTCATCTTATGACCACAAGGTCATTACCCCCATTTTACTATCCACAACACAGGCTATAATTTGATAATGAGATGTCTGACTAATTCATTATTAGGCCTACTTGTACTGGCCACCCATGGCTATTGGACGTGTGGTCATTAACCTTCACTACTAATTATGATAATTTAAGCGTGCCTATTACCCATGATGTAAATAATATCTTTTCATTTAAATGCCAGTCTGCTATTTAAAAGAAATTACAGAACAGACTATTTAGTATTTACCAATAAGATTTCTTCATATTCTAAGGCATGAAGGCTATATACAGAATACTGTATAATGACTCTGATAACAGAATTGTAGTGAAACATTCAAAGGAATTCCCTTAGTTTGAGGAAATTATACTGTATACTGAAGCAAGATTAACAGTTACAGTATCATGTACATTAACTTGGTTCAATGAATGCATGTTGCCTGAAGGCGGTTAAGGTCAGAATGCTGATACAACCCTTATCAGTCTAATGGAGTCAGAGATAATAGGAGAGCAGAGGCATAGGTTACTTCAGAAGAAGATAGGAATTCCCTCTGATGACTCTCAGAGGTGTCTGTGGACACTCAATGTGAAGGAGATCTGTGACTCCCCAACAAGTGGACCAGAAAGGTAGGCTACAGACCTATGTGCTTTCTTGGAATGACAAAATATACATTAGTATTGCCTAGTTATTTAGACTTACAAACAATAATAATAATAATAAAACAATAATAATGATAATAATGCTGATTATTATAAGGGTAATTATAATAAGTAGTAGTAGTAGTAGTAGTACCAGTTCAATCTTCAGTGTTCATTTATGGGTCAATTTCTTCATTTGTACCCTCAGAAATACAATTAAAACTAAATATATGCAATTTCTTTCACGTGAATGAGTCTTATAACAAGGGGTCATTGGCACATGTTTGTAACATATTAGATCCAAGCGTCACCCTGCCATAGATATACATGTACTGTATGATATAAACGCATATGAGAGTCTACAAATTTGACAGTGTTGAGGAATAATATTAGAGGAACAGTTACTTTTTAATCTTTACCTTTCATCAAGTGAGAATATCCCAAGCGCAGAACATGAAGGAATCTCGTAAACCAAAGATGGATGAAAGACGTGAGTGAACTTTATGCTGCAGTATTAACTACCATTATGGGTCAGTTTTTAAATGTCCATACAGTAGTAGTTAATGGAGGCATTTGTTTTGTTTTTTGTTTTACAGAGAAAGAAATGGGGTAAGTTGTTCTGTAAACTTATCATTGATATCTTTAGCTATATGGCTATAAGCCTGCGGTGGCTAATATCCATATTATGATTATGTATTTGTGATATTCCTAAGCCTTTCTTGTTATCTTCATTTTGCAGAGATGAGGGAAAAAATGAGAATATCCTCAGTATTGGATTCTTTCAACTGGTAAATATTTATTGTTATATAATTCCAAAGACGAATGAAATCATTTCTCAACTTTTTGTTGGGACTTTTCATGTAAGAATTGTATGTAAAGATTATGAATATTCTGTATTTAACAACAATTCCCAAGTCAAACCATCATCTTAAAAGCACAGTAAAATATCCCACTAAGCACGCCGTCTAAAAGTGGTCTAATAGTGGTATAGATTTGAACGTTTTTTTGTCGTCTAAACTTAGACTAGACGACTAATAGACGTCTAATAGTCGTCTAAATATAGACGGTCTGCATTTAGACGACTATTAGACGTCTATTAGTCGTCTAGTTTAAGTTTAGACAACAAAAAAACGTTCAAATCTATACCACTATTAGACCACTTTTAGACGGCGTGCTTAGTAGGATATGTTCTATTTTTCACCAGTTTCGCTTTGCCACCTGGAAAGACACAGTAATGATGGTAATAGGAGGCTTCTGTGCACTCGTACATGGTGCAGCGACCCCTCTCATGCTCCTTGTCTATGGTCAAATGACAAACACTTTTGTGGCTTATGAGTTTGAGGTTCAAGAACTGTCAGACCCCAATAAAACTTGCATCAACAACACCATCTCCTGGATCAATGGCTCTTCATATGACAACAACACCATTCTCTGTGGGTGAGTAATGCTGGCAGTCATGTAATGTTTGATTACAGTGACTAAAAAGTGCATTCTTATGTGTCACTTCTTGTTCTTTTGGCAGGGTGAATATTGAGGCTCAGATGACTATGTTTGCATATTACTATATCGGAATTGGACTAGGTGTACTGTTCTTAAGTTATTTTCAAGTAAGTATGCATTTTCTTCATTCAGATTTAACATACAGTAATGGAACGTGTTGTCATAGACTCATAGTCATAGCAATGCCACTCAGCACAGCAAGCAACCAAACTGCATTCATGGCTTCTGATGACAAAAATGTCTAGTAAAGATGGTTGTATAAATTTAGATGTTTGTGCTTGTAGATTGCCCTTTGGGTGACAGCAGCTGCAAGACAAATTCAGAGAATCCGAAAGACTTACTTCCGGAAAGTAATGCGAATGGAGATTGGCTGGTTTGACTGCAACTCAGTTGGCGAATTAAACACACGGATATCTGAGTGAGTTGCGAATTAATCTTGATATACTGTAAGTGTCTTTTCTAATTAGTAGGGCTGGGAGAGCTTTGTATAACATTGTTTCATTTGTCTTTTTAAAATCTTCAAATGCTTGCAGTGAATAACAGATAAAGATACAAATATGTGCCACGTTTTTAATCTACAGTAGTTTTTAACCTGGAAAACAAACTTCAAAATCAGCCAAGGGTTCCATGTTATTGTTTTATTTTATGTAATTAAGTACATAATAGTTTTAACTGCACTGTATTGTTTAATGTAATTGAACAATTTCACTTACACACGACCACTTTCTTTGTAAAGTAAACCCTGTTTAAAAAGGATTATTATATTTCATTCCAGTGACATCAACAAGATCAACAATGCCATCGCTGACCAGGTGTCTATCTTCATTGAGAGGGTCTCAACGTTCATCTTTGGTTTCATGGTGGGATTCATTGGGGGCTGGAAGCTGACCTTGGTGGTCATTGCAGTGAGCCCACTCATTGGTCTAGCTGCTGGGCTGATGGCTATGGTGAGTGGCAACTTATTAAATATCTTTCCTTTTTTGTGACAGCAACTCTCCTGTTGTGTTCTTTTAACTCTGAGAGTGTACACATGTAAACAATGTATACATTTGTACATGATTTACAAATTGGTACCTCATGTATATACCTGCAGTCAATCTTTTTTCTATTTTTCTTTTCTTCTTTTTTTGTATTATTTGTTTACCCCTGATAACTTTCCACTTGCACACAAGTTATCTCAAAATCAAATGGGCAGATTGGCATGAAACTATGCCCTTCCCTCTCATTGTAGGGTGAACTGTACTGATTTTGGTCATGGCTTTTCTTCTAGTGCCACCCATCAACATTCTCATTGGGTGTAAGGAGCAACAAGGACACTAAGGGATGCTAGCGGAGCTTTCAAACTCTTAATCTTGTTTTCTTTTGTATGTTGGCTTTGTTTTTTTTCACACACAAAGCCAATAGACAGCCACAATTCAAATGAAACTCATAACTGAACAAGGAAAAAAGAACACACTAGGAAAGTCAAAAATCTAAAACAAAAATGCTTCTCCGTCAGCAATTCCCAATATCCATTTTCATCATGTGGATGTGGGACGCATTTGATTTGAATGTACAGCAAATGTTATTTGTAGTTCTCCTCTGCCTTTGTCCTGGCAGGCTGTGGCTAGACTGACAGGAAGGGAGCTGACGGCCTATGCGAAGGCAGGCGCAGTGGCTGATGAGGTCCTGTCATCCATCAGAACCGTGGCAGCCTTCGGGGGGGAAGAGAAGGAGGCAGAAAGGTACAGCACAATTCTTCTAAAATTCTGAGGCAGTCTGCCCTACTTTCCTTTTGCCACGTATCGGACTCCTTTGCCAAAAATTACAAATGCTCAATTGATTCTCTCATCAAGAATTATGTCGTGTAACAAAGCCTTTAGGATGCATAATAGAAGTTTCAATTATCACAGGTACGACCGAAACCTTGAGGAGGCTCAGAACTGGGGTGTGAAAAAGGGGGCCATCATTGGTGTGTTTCAAGGCTATCTGTGGTGCATCATCTTCCTTTGTTATGCTTTGGCCTTTTGGTATGGATCTAAAATGGTCATTGACACCAAGGAGCTCTCTCCTGGTACTCTTATTCAGGTACACAGCAATCATACATTAAATAATTTACCTTCTTTAGTGCATTCCAGTAAAATCCTCAGTGTACAAATATAAACAAATGGACCTGTATGCGTTCATTTGGTTACATTAATAAATTATGAGTTAAAATTGATAAATGAACACTGAATATTTCACTTTGTATAATGGATACCTCATTATCAGACAAATATATTTTGAAAGTTGCAGGCCCTCAAATGACCAAGTAACTGGTGTTTTTGTCTACAGGTATTTTTTGGAGTACTCATGGCAGCTATGAACCTGGGTCAGGCTTCCCCCTGCCTGGAAGCCTTTGCTTCTGGACGAGCTGCTGCAAAGTCAATCTTTGACACCATTGACCGGGTAAGAACATTGCAATTGAATATAACTCACATGCTAGACATACCGTTAAACACCATAACATTTTAAAAGCAGCAACATGTGCATTTCAACTAGATTCAATTTGATTGTTACTTTTACAGGAACCAGAAATTGACTGTTTCTCAGAAGAGGGTCACAAACTTGACAAAGTAAATGGTGACATTGAATTCCACAATGTCACTTTCCATTACCCCTCTCGACCAGAAGTTAAGGTAGCTCATTTTTGTTCATCTAGTATTTGGTTAACAGTTGCAGTTTTGTGGAAGAGGAAAACGTATATGGATGACCCGTTGTTTCCAGATTTTAGATGACATGAGCATGCAGATCAAAGCAGGACAAACCACTGCTTTTGTCGGACCAAGCGGGTCAGGAAAGAGCACCACCATCCAGCTCTTCCAAAGGTTCTATAACCCAAAGGAGGGAAAGGTAATAGTCAGACCGTGTGAACAGCTGCCCTGATGCTGCAATGTTAATGAAACCATTCTATTCACATTTGTGTCATTCTTATCCTCAGGTGACGTTGGATGGTCACGACATCCGCAGTCTGAACATCCAGTGGCTTCGCTCTCTCATTGGCATTGTGGAGCAGGAGCCAGTTCTGTTCGCTACCACCATAGCAGAGAACATCCGCTATGGCCGAACCGGTGTCTCCACAGAGGACATCGTCCAGGCCGCAAAAGAAGCAAATGCCTTTAACTTCATCATGGATCTTCCCCAGGTGCTCACAGAACCCATTTTCAATATTGAAGTATGTCATTAATATACCTTAGAGGAGTAGTGTGGGGAAAAAAAAAAGTTCCCCCCCTTCTTTGTTGCCTAGAACTGGAGGATTGATTTTGGGGTTTGTATTGCAAAGTACACTGTGATGACATCACACCCATGACAAACCAGTAAGAAACCAGTAAGAGGGGAGGTGGCTGGGCCCCCGGGGACCCCCTGGGTGCAGGCCCCGTCTCTCTCGGTCACTCGGGGGCCGAGTTACGGCCTTTTTAGCGGGCTACAGTGACAGCCGAGGCGGACGCGTGGGTACCGGCCCCAGCTCTCCCGGTCGCTCCTAGCCCAAGTTACGGCATTTTTTGTGCGCTGCAGTGGCGACCATATCATTTTTGTGATGTGACAGACTGACTGACGGACTGACAGCCGGTGGAGGTTTTGATAGTAACTGCGACCTGCCGTTTGCAATTGTACAGTGTAATTCAGTGGTTCTCAAAGTGGGGTCCAGGGGCCCCAAATTTGTTAATAGTCAAAATCAGTTAGTTAAAGTCAGTCAAACCATCTTAACCCTATATCAGCTATTTTCATATAGCAGATCTATAAGTTCACAACATGCCACAATGCGACACGTTGTGAGGTTATACTTGATCTGATATTTTCAAAGAGAATTCGAAAAATTTGGAATTGTTTTGTAACAACACAAATGTTGTGTGGGGGTCCCTGGCACAAACTATTTTCAGATGAGGGTCCGAGGTCAAACATACATTTACAATTTTGGGGTCCTTCACATGAAAACATTTGAGAACCACTGGTTTAATAGAATAACATTCTCATAAAACCTACAGCAGTATAACTGCTGGTGTTGTTAAAACATATTTCAGAGATTTGATACTTTGGTGGGAGAAGGTGGTGGTCAGATGAGTGGAGGACAGAAGCAGAGGATTGCTATCGCCCGAGCGCTGATCCGCAACCCTAAGATCCTGCTGCTGGACATGGCCACCTCTGCTCTGGACAATGAGAGTGAAGCTGTTGTACAGCAGGCGCTGGATAAGGTGAAGTACCCTCCCCTTCATCAATCTGTACCTCTCTTCAACAGGGGGTCTGGGACCCCTAGGGGGTCCTCAGAGTTACTACAGGGGATCCTCCAAATCATTGAGTGATAGAAACCTTTTTTCCCCTTTTTTATATTAACCACTTGAACCCTAGCATCCATATTCTTCTTTCGAGAACTTTAGCCAAAAATAGCAGATCTACAAGCTCACAATGCCTCGCAGAGCTTGTAGATCGTCTATTTTTGGCAAAGAGGTTTCTTGTAGAGGGGAAAAGTGGTTAAATATCTGAAAACACAAATTGACATGAATCCAAAATACACTGATGATTGTGCTGTCAAACGATGAATCTATGAAAAGGTTGTGGGGGTCCCTGCTTCATCTCTCGCTCAACTAAGGGGTCCTTGGCCTGAAAACGTTGAAGACCCCTGGCCTAAACACAAACTACTTTGACCACCCACTCCAATAATACAACGCATACGGGTATAGTGACACCATAATGTCTATCTGCAGGCACAAATGGGCAGGACGACCATTTCCATTGCCCACAGACTCTCTACGATTAGGAACGCAGATGTCATCATTGGATTTGAGCATGGACAGGCTGTAGAGAGGGGAACACACAGTGAGCTTTTGTTAAGGCAAGGTGTCTACTTTACCTTGGTCACCCTTCAGAGCCAAGGAAGTGATACATCCAAAGCAAACAAAGGTAGGTCTGGTCTAAAGAGTACTGTCACATTCTTGGCGTCAGTCATCACATGGGAGAATCAATTTGATCGATTCCTCTGCCAGATTCAGAGAATGAGGCCACTGAAGAGGAATTTGCCCAAAAAGTGAGGAGTTTCAGTCGTGGGAGCTATAGTTCTAGTATGAGGTAAGTTCAGCTGTCAGACATATCAATAGTTTTGGAAAGGTTGGGGTTATGCTCTGCTAATAACTAATTCTAATATGAACAAGTCAATATGATTTATTTTCTGTAGGAAATCGTTTCGTCTGCGATCTCAAACCCAGTTATCAATTGAGAGTGTCCCTGAAGCGATATCCGGCAGTTTCAAACTCCATTCAGACAGTGAGATGACTACGGTAAAGATATATACTGTATATACTGTGTATATGTATATATATATATATATATATATATATATATATATATATATATATATATATATATATATATATATATATATATATATATTTAATCCCACTCTAGGTTTTATGTCTGTATACTGTACTACTAAAAAAGAACCTATGCTCTTTCTGGCTAATTAATAAGGCAGAGAGACATCATTATTGTCTGGGATTCAACACTGATTTGTGATTTCCCTCATGGGATACCAAACATCTACTGTACCATGGGGTTAATACAGCATAGTTATTGTTAATACAGTATCATAATATTTTAACCACTTTAATTCAAAAACAGCAGATATTCAAGCTCATAGTACACACATGGGCAATATACGGCCCAGGGGCTGGACCCGGCCCTTTGGCCATCTCAATCCGGCCCGCCAAGTCCTCAAAGAATGTTTAAATTTTAAGTTGTGAAAGCAAGTGGCCTAACTTATTGTAAAGATAGTCTGGCATGTCTATCAAATTCATGCAGTTTTAACATAATTCAGCACTATGTGTTTCAAGTTTCAATTCAATTGTACCAAGTGTGGCCCTTCACTCACTCTATCAAAGTTAGTATGGCCCTCTGGAAATAAATGCTGCCCACTCCTGTCATAGTGCGTAACTTCGTGCCGTGCTATGAGCCTGTAGATCCGATTACATTTTTTTAAGCGAACATTTTTTCTTTTCAAATCTTTTTATTGCATTTTCAAATAGAAATAACCCAGAGGCGGGTAGACAATCTCACATCAATGAATATATCATCTGTAGATATCAATGTACATTATTATGAGAGTGAAAAAAAAAACATCCCCTATCCCCCCTCCCCCCACCCTCAATCCCCAGGACGGTTCCACATCAAATTTTTAAACAAAAATTAGAATAAAAGATTATTACAGAAAATAAGAAAGGAAGTAAGAAGGAAGCAGAGTAGATAGATTAAAGCTTCCTGCGTATTGGGTTAGTCAAGGCAGTTAAGCGATTTTTTTTTACTCAAATCTTTGTTCCTGGGGGTCCCTGAAATGAATTATATTTATTTTGAAATATATACCAGTAAGATACCCTAAGAACAGAGACTGACACAATATGTCCATATATGGTCATTCCCAGATATGGACTTAATATTGATGACATCAGGGATCTCCTTATATGGGCATAAAAGGGACAAGGACGGAATTAATTCGCAAGTATGACCTGCGTCGCGACAACCACACTGGTAATCATGAGACTGACACAATATGTCCATATATGGGCATTCCCATATATGGGCTTAATATTCTTGTCATCAGGGATCTTGGCCATATATGGAGCGTGACATGAGGCGTGGAGCGTAACATGAGACATGACGCACGTATGGACATAATCTGCAGGTTTCCATACTAAATGCAACCTATGGTCACAATTCGCAATAATTTTGGGGGTCCTTAGAGCAACATAAGTTTTTCAGAAAACCGATTTCAAATTGGCCTCAGGTCTTAATGGAAACTGTTTTTGACAGAAATGTAAGGCTGATCCAGAGGAACGTTATGTGCAAGCGGCCCCCGTGGTCCGGATCCTGAAGTATAACCAGCCAGAGTGGCCCTACATGCTGCTGGGCTCTCTGGGGGCCGCCGTCAACGGCTCTGTCAACCCCATCTATGCCATCCTGTTCAGCCAGATTCTTGGGGTGAGACACTGCATTTTTCTATTGCATTTGGAATACTTAACACTCTTTGACAGTGATTGAATGTTTGCACTGCACGTCCTGTCCTCTTTATACTATATATGCACTGTTTTTTGTTATTTGTTATTTTTTTGTGTATTGTATTTTTTATACTGGTGGCCAGTGGTGGGATACATGCACTATTCATGCATTATTGTGGTTTGGACTTCTTTTCCCCACACTGCATTTTGCTCCCATAATATTATGATGTACAGAGAATGTACAAATGGACCCGTAAGTGCCCGTTTTGGTCACATTTGATTTACAAATGCATAAATGAACACAGAGGCAGAGGGTTAATTTAACCATTCATTTAACTCAAAGGATGTTCAAATGGATGGGTTACTGTGTATTGTTATGTGCCACGTCTTTAGCTCTAATGGTATTTCTTTGTATAATATTTGCAATTGCAGACTTTTGCCATCCGTGACTTGGACGAACAGAGAGAGCAGATTAATGGGATTTGTGTTCTGTTTTGTATTGTTGCTGTGACTAGTTTCTTCTCCCAGTTCTTGCAGGTTGGTCTTTTCTTATTGGCATGTGGTTGAATTTAGGTCTGCAACTGTTGATTATTAGCGATTATTTCATCAATTACTTTTTTGATTGATCAAATCAGTTAGTCTGATTAATCTTACTTTGACATACAACAGTGGAACACAAAAATGCTCATATACTGTAGCCATTCTACAAGCTCATCAAGAAAGAAAGAAAGAAAGAAAGAAAGAAAGAAAGAAAGAAAGAAAGAAAAATATCAAATGGAGTTACTGATTGTGTAATTAAATCAATACTATGAGGTATAGTGAACTGATTATTGACATACTTTGTTATGAGGGGAAATAACTCACAGTTGTGTTTCAGGGATATGCGTTTGCTAAATCTGGTGAGCTGCTGACCCGCCGACTCAGGAAAATGGGCTTCCAGGCAATGCTAAAACAGGAGGTGGGCTGGTTTGATGACCCCAGCAACAGCCCTGGAGCTCTGACCACCAGGCTGGCCACTGACGCCTCCATGGTCCAAGGGGTGAGAGGCTGTAAAATCCTGAGTGTTCATTTAACTGTACACGTGTAACCAAATGGACATTAAAGCCTGTATCATAGTCGGGTCTGCGGTGGAAGGGTTTACACCGCGGTGTAGTCTTTTCGAGTCTTTTTGAGTCATGAAACTACGTTACATCATTCCTCACGGTGGAGAGCTTTACACCGTGAGTCCCAACACATCTCTCTGTTTTTACTATCAGACAGGCAGGCTCTACACCCCGTTCACTGATTGGTCGACCTGAACCGGTCTAGACGGGGTAAAGGACTTCACCGTGGGCCGTGACTATGATGGCCTGCACTTATTTTCTGACCGTAGACTCTGATACGGGCTTAAGGGTCCATTCTTTGGTTACAATTGTACAGTCTCTGAGTTACAAACGGATGAATTAAAAAGGATTTTACTGTATAAAGCCAGTAGGTCTGCAAATAAGTCTGCATCATCCTTAAGAGATAGCATTACATCAGTTTGAATGATGTGTGTGTTTGCTGTACGTTGAACATGATATTGTCCCTGCAGGCAACGGGATCTCAGATTGGCATGATTGTGAATTCCTTGACCAACATTGGAGCATCTTTTATCATTGCCTTCTACTTCAGCTGGAAGTTGACTTTGGTGGTGATGTGTTTCCTGCCCCTCATTGGACTGTCTGGGGTCTTTCAGGCCAAAATGCTGACAGGCTTTGCAAATGAGGATAAGGAGGCCATGGAGGCAGCAGGTCAGGTGAGTTCCCACTGTCTGACTGTCAGCATCCCCCCAGCAAGTGCATTTGAATTCCAGACTTTTATTTGTAAGGGCATGGTCGCACCGCTCTTTTATTCTACCTATGAGGGAGGATTCTGCTAATGCATTTCAAATAGGAACGGAGCGTTTATTTGCAGAAATCCACAAATGGCAGCAAACCACTCCATTCCCATTGAAATGCATTGGCAGAACAATTAGGACATTACTGTGTACTTACAGAATATCATCTGTGCACTCTTCCACAGGTGTCCAGTGAAGCTCTGGCCAACATCAGGACCATTGCAGGCCTGGCCAAGGAGAGTGTGTTTGTGGATGCGTATGAGAAACAGCTTGAGTCTCCATATAAATCTGCCAAGAAGAAAGCCAACGTCTACGGCATCTGTTTTGGCTTTGCTCAATGTGTTATCTTCATGGCGTATGCAGCCTCATTTAGATATGGAGGATTTCTGGTTAGCGCCGAAGGACTGCATTATATGGTTGTTTTCAGGTTTGTTTTTATTACGGGATTCATTTAAAAGATCTTGGTTGTGCCCAGATATATACAGTGCAGATAAAATCAAAGCAGAGATGAAAAGACATCATTCTGTTGAAGCTGCAATCCCCATATGGAGATTTAATGTCTGTCATTCTGAGAAGGAATCTCTGCTTGGCCAGGGGAGGTATTGCCCTTATTGGCTTCAGGCAGTACTACTACTGTCAACCAACCAGTATGTGTCCTACCTCACACCAGGGTCTACATTTCTCAATGGAAGAGTAGAGAGACCACCTACAACCACTGCAGATGTACTACTAGTTATGTTATATTAACATAAGGAAGCCCAGCCCATATGGACTTACAGGACACTTTTACATTTCATTTAACAAAAACAATTCACCAACATAACAATTTACACAAACAATGATCAAATAAATAACCAACTTTAACACTCAAGCTACTATTTGAAAAGCTGAGACTGTCTTCTACTCCAGGCTCTAGAAACAAAATGTATTGTACCTGTATATGTAATTCTTTTCAGAGTGATTTCCGCCATCGTTATCAGTGGAACTGCTCTGGGAAAAGCTTCCTCCTTCACCCCAGATTATGCCAAAGCCAAGATTGCTGCTGCCCAGCTCTTCAAACTCCTGGACCGCGTTCCTAAAATCAGCTTAAACCACACAGATGGAGAGACATGGGTGAGGGGCAATGAGTAATACCAATGTCAAATGTGTCTTTGCCAAGACCTTACTCTCAAGTGTTAATTTATCCACTTGTGTAACTCTGAGAGTGTGCACATGGAACCAAATGGAACTGTCTGTAAGGGTCCATTTGGTTACATTTGTACACTCTTAGAGTTAAAGTAACACCAGGTCTTACAGTTTAGCTTCTCCCATGTGCTCAACCGAGCCATCTGAGCAGCGATCAGCTGGTTAAATGCAGAAAAGTGATTTCCTTTACACTTCCCTCACCTGTCTTTTAGGATAACTTCAAGGGAGAGATAGAGTTCAACGACTGTAAGTTCACCTACCCTACAAGGCCAGATGTCCAGGTCTTGAATGGGCTGCTGGTGTCCGTGAAGCCTGGTCAGACGTTGGCTTTTGTGGGGAGCAGTGGTTGTGGGAAGAGCACCAGTGTCCAACTGCTGGAGAGGTTCTATGACCCAGATGAGGGAAAAGTGGTAAGTTGAAGCTCTGTCATTTCCATTACTTTTCCTGTTCACTACAATCTTGATTGTTGATACACTGTGACTCTATCTCTGAAAGTGTAAAGGTTCAACTATACGTTTACATTTGAATTTGTGTGCTTTTGCCCCTCTCCACGTCTAAAGTTAGATGAGTTAAATTAACATTTGGGATTTTACGGCATATTTACTCAAGTACTGTACTAAATTACAATTTTGAGGTACTATCTAGAGGCAAATATACTTTTACTCCACTACAATTATTTGAACACTTACTTTGCATATATAAATTATTATATTATAAAACACACATTAACCATTTTTGCCCTACATCTATGTGAGCTTGTAGATCTGCTATTTTCAAAGATTGTAGTTTTTTACCTTTACTCAAGTAACATTTTGAACATGTGCCTTTTACTTGTAACAGAGTGTTTGTACATTGTGGCATTGCCACTTCTACTTACGAAAGATATCTGAGTACTTCTTCCACGCTGCTTAGTACTACAGTACGTTCTGTGTCATCTTCAGGTGATTGATGGCCGCTCATCACAGAAAGTCAACGTGCCCTTCATAAGGGCACAAATAGGCATTGTGTCCCAAGAGCCAGTGCTGTTTGACTGCAGCATCGCTGAAAATATACGATATGGAGATAACACCCACTGTGTTTGCATGGAGGAGGTTATGGAGGCAGCTAAGAAAGCATATCTCCATGACTTTGTGATGACTCTACCAGATGTAAGCCGTCATTCAAGCCTACATTTATGTTGGCAGTCTCAAATACAACTGCTTTTGTTTATTAAAATACATGCAAGGAAAAATGTGATCCCATTGTCTTTTCTATTTTGTTTTTCTTTCTCAAATTCCCACAATACTTGTGTATGTGTATATACTGTAGTATACTGTGTGTGTGTGTGTGTGTGTGTGTGTGTGTGTGTGTGTGTGTGTGTGTGTGTGTGTGTGTGTGTGTGTGTGTGTGTGTGTGTGTGTGTGTGTGTGTGTGTGTGTGTGTGTGTGTGTGTGTGTTTGTTTGTATATACTGTGTATATATATACTGTGTATATATACACACACTGATATTCATATTCTTCATTACTTCTACATGCAGAAATATGAGACTCAGGTTGGTGCCCAGGGATCCCAGCTGTCTAGGGGACAGAAGCAACGCATTGCCATCGCGCGAGCAATCGTCAGAAACCCCAAGATTCTGCTGCTGGATGAGGCCACCTCTGCCCTAGACACAGAAAGTGAACAGGTTGGAAGCACCACCACATACACACACACACACACACACACACACACAGTATTTAACTATAACAAACATTTCTCTACCAACGGTACAAGCCTTGTAGGGTATCATAATGATCCACAAGTCACCTTGACAAAGAATAATAGGTACAAATTTGTACCTACTGTACTTCCATAAGCGCCATCAATAAAGGTAGCAAGAGGTAAAGGAGGTAGCTGAGGTAGCTGTTTAGACTCATGGATGGTTGTTGTTACACTTGTACTTATCTGGATCTTGTGACCATGTCTATGTCTGTCTATGTTCTTGTTTATGTATGAGCACTGTGTTCTTAGAGTCTTTTACCATTTGCTGTAACATGAATTGCCCAGTTTGGGACATAATAAACTTGACTTGATGGTGATTTGTGGATCATCATTTGTGTCACATATTAACATCAAACATAGCCACGCATCATTTATCATCCACATAATCAACATAAAATTCTAACTTAATGATGCTGACCGAGGAAGATGGTCTTGTAGTCCCAGTTCACGATCCAGTCTCTGTTCTCCCCACAGACTGTCCAGGCAGCTCTGGATGAGGCTAGAAAAGGACGTACCTGTATTGTCATCGCCCACCGACTGTCTACTATCCAAACTGCTGACATTATAGCAGTGATGGCCCAGGGTGTTATCATAGAGAAGGGCACACATGATGAACTCATGGCCAAGAAGACTGCCTATTATAAACTGGTCACAACAGGAGCTCCCATAAGCTAAAGCCTGGTTTGTACTTATTAGCACATTGTGTCTCACACTGAAAATATTGGATCAACAATCTCACTACGCATCGCAGAGACTCTCTGGCCCGCAACTAAGTATAAATGTGTAAGTCACAGCAGGAGGCAAGGACATTTTATAGGCCTTCTCAGAGATTTGAACGCATGTGCTTTTCCATGGAATTATTGTGAGAACAGCATTTCTTTTTCTGAAGTTAGCCTCCCCATTTTCCTGAGCACTCATGATTTCTGACATTGTGATAATCATCTTGCTCATTGTATCTGACATAAACAGATATTGACATGACACATTTTATGCTGTATTTATTTGTTTAAAGGTGTATTTTCTTGGTTATGGAATAATAATATAATATATACAATAAGTATTGGTGTGGGGTGGGCATGTTATCAGTGTTGTCAGTCCAACAAAGCAAAAATGGTGAGATGCAGTTAAACATATCTTTATCCCATTTCCAAGAAATGTGGGAATTGTTTGTCTCTGTGTAAAATACCTGGATTATGTTAACATAACATTTTATTAAAAAGATTACCTTTGTTAATCCCTGTGGGAAAATTCCTTTTTCATTCAGTTTCATATACACACATTAGCCTGACATGTCCAGACACACAGAGCCTGCTATGGACATGAAAGTGATTGTGGAGAAACAGAGTGACGGGCGAGCACTTCATCAACACCCCAAGAGAAGTTAGGTTTCCGGTGCCTTGCTCAAGGGCACCTCGGCAGTGAACTGGCACCTCTACATGTCAGTCCACACTGTGGTCTGTGCTTAACTTGGCGTCCGTTTCGGTTCCCAAGACAAGTCACAATGAATTGAGCTACTTCAGAAATAGAAATGAATATGGGTCAAAAATAGCCAACCACAAGCTCACATTGCATCGTCGTGAGCTTTTAGAAATTCATATTATCGCCACAATATAATATTATTGTCACGATATCGATGTTGAGGTATTTGGTAAAGGATATTGTGATATTTAATTTCTTCCATATCACCCAGCCCTAATGCATGAGAAAACAGTCAGCACACAATAAATGTAATGTTAGCCAAATAAACTGACTCCTCCAAGGAGAGTCTGGTTTACAAGGCTAAGGGATGCTTTTCAACAGGTCTTCCTCAGTGTGTGTGAAAAGGACATAAGCATTCTTTGCAGTGCTTTCTCTTAATACAGTATTGCTGGGGGAAAAAAAAATACTATCTGGCTATAGCCTACATTGTCTATTTATTTATATTTTTGGAACATTTTAACAACACACGTGTATGTATAGGTGGTCTCTAGCACTAGCACAACATATTTTCAGATGGGGGTCCACAGCCAAATATCATTTGACATAATACAGTAACAGTGTAGGAAGGTGAAACCAATGGTGAGACAGGCAGTACCTAACACCAACAGTGGGAGGCAGCAGCAATACGCTGACGGGCGTCTACGTCTATCTAGTCTGCTGGAAATGAAGAAGAAGAGAGAAGAGTGGAATACCGCGAGTTTTCGAAAACAAACACAAACGGGGACCAGCGGAGTGATGGCGGCGCGATGGCGGACGCCATCAGAGGCGGACTCGGAGGAGGAAATGGAGTCGGAGACGGAGACAGAGCGCGAAGTTCAAAGTCAAACAGTAGGAGTGAGAGCGGTGGAGGAGAACACAGGTGGTTCTGTAACCATGTCGGGCCGAGCAGAGAAGAGAAGGAGGGGAGACTCCAGTGGATCAGTGGATGCCAGAGCGAAATATGTGGTGGGGATGACAGCTGATGAGCAGAGAGATGGAGTATTCAGGGACCCACGCAAAGTAGGGAAATTCGTGGAAGGAGAGCTTGGGAAGGTAGAACTGGTGAGGATCACAAGGACTGGAATGGTTATTATTCAGTGTAAAGACGAGGAGCAGGAGAAGAAAGCAGTGCGAATAAGACTATTTGGAGAGTGCCCAGTAACCTGTTTCCAACTTGAGGGAAGAGAAAAGAGAAGGGGAGTTATAAGTGGAGTGCCTCTGACAACGAGGGAAGACCAATTCCTTGACGTGTGCGGAGTTACTGAAGCGAGAAGGCTAACACGCTACA
This sequence comes from Nannobrachium achirus, assembly GCF_963921795.1. Lineage (NCBI taxonomy): Eukaryota > Metazoa > Chordata > Actinopteri > Myctophiformes > Myctophidae > Nannobrachium > Nannobrachium achirus. The sequence continues at coordinate 25,618,181 of NC_137829.1, forward strand.
GAAACGGAGAGCGAGAAAAAACAAAGTCTGTACGCCTGACCTTTAAAGGGAGTATGTTACCAGAAAGAGTATACCATGAGTATGTATGTTACAGGGTCAGGCCGTTCGTGAGAGCACCGCTAAGGTGCTACAGGTGTCAGGAATATGGACATGTTGCAGCCGTATGTGGGAGAGACAGGAGATGTGGGAGGTGCGGGAAAGACAGTTGTGAGGAGGAGAAGTGTAAAGGACAAGAACAAGCTAGGTGTTTACACTGTAGCGGCGAGCATCATGCTGGGGCAGCAGAATGCACAAGGAAAATGCAGGAGATCAAGGTAAATCAAGTAAGAGAGGAAGCGAGGGGACAAATGTCTTATTCAGAAGCGGTAAGGAGAGTGGAGGAGAGCACGAGGGCAACAACAGTACCAGCAGAAAAGGAGAAAACAGAAGGAAAGACAGATGAAAAGATTATGAACGTAACCATGGAGAAGAGGCAGTTCCTAGCATTTATTGCCATGGTAATCAACTGCGCTGCAGAGATAAAAACTAAATCGGAGAGAATTAAAATGGTGCTTGATGCAGCCAAGAGATTCCTCAATGTGGTGGACGTGACGGGGGAGGATTTAGACTACACATTGAGGGAAGGATTCTCGTCTATTCAGACGAGTGGTTCAGGGTGAATGACTTAAGAGAAGCTGTGGGGAATGGGAACACGGGTGGACATTATTTTAAACTTGAAATGGGACACGAGAAAATTGTGAAAACTCCCGACCTGTGGAGGGCAGTAATACGCCTTGCGGCGTCCACACTGCCGGAAACCAAAAAGAAGAAGAAGAACACAAACGGCAAAACCAAACCAAGTCCTCGCGCTCAGCAGCAACAGCTCTATCTGTTAGTTAACTTCGATAAAAGGTACGTATTTTTCTGTACTAGAGTAACACATGTTTCGTTGATGACTGGTGGGTCGACTCAGAATTCCTTGAAATGCTGAGGCTAAACCGACAGTGAACGACATGTAACCTTAAGATAGCGACATATGCTAACTGATGTTAGCATGCACCCACCATAGACCAGCGTCAGTGTGGTTCTCAATACTTTTTCATGAGTTGGTAACCAAATGGACCCTTATAGATCATTAACTCTTGAGAGTGTAAAATGAAACCAAATGGACCTGTGTGTAATGCAAAGTATACATGTGAACATGAACAGTAGTCTACATCAAATCAGACTTAATTTTATCCTCCAATTTCTTGTTTATGCCCTAAATGACTGAATATACAAGTTTTGAAGCAATTGTCAAAATATTAGCTCTTAATTGTCGAATGTTTAAGCAAGCATGTTCTTATCATGTACCATTTACCTTAATTTAAAACCCTTCTACACACACACACACACACACACACACACACACACACACACACACACACACACACACACATATATATATATATATATATATATATATATATATATATATATATATATACGTTTTTTTTTATTGTCAATTTTACATCGAGGTGCCCAGATGCCCCTAGTGCCCACCTATCCTGATAATGTATTAATTTGCAACAACATACCATAGTGATAGTTGGCATTAGGGGTGCCACGGTTCAGTCAGCCCACGGTTCGGTTCGTATCTCGGTTTTTGGCTCACGGTTTCGGTACAGTACAAATTGAAAATGAAAAAAATAGAGAATCCAAAATGTCCAGTTAATTTCAATCAAGATGGGGTGCAATCATTTGTTTCCCAAAAAAACATGATAATCAGTTATTATGATTATACTAGGAGGAAGATTTTCTCCCAAAAAGTGTACAGACAAAAAAATAAAGACATTCGGTTCATTCGGTATGGGCTGTTTGGTTCGGTACAGGGCCATTCGGTTCGGTATAACGGTTCGGCTCAGTATTGTGGCCTAGTTGGCATCTAAATTGCTTGCGGCCCAATTAAAGTATGTGTGTGTCACATCTGGTAATGTTATCTCCATGCATATGCATATGAAATTCTCCAGACATGTCTTATCCATAGTACGCACACCATAAACAAACACCGCTCTGTCTGTTTGTTTCATTACAGGTCATTATCATGGCTTCTATTAAAGATCCAAATACTGGTGAGTGGTTTGTTGGTGCAATGGCAGACATCCGCAACAAGCTGTGCACCCGGGGTTCTGAAGACTCTGAGGCGGTCGTAGAGCTGTGTATTGGCCACAAACAGTTCCTGCAATCTGCCGTTGGTATGTATGAACTTTGAGTGTGATCTGTCTTTTGAGTATGTTGTTGTACAGTCTGTTCATTTTGCTTCTTGGATACGTATGCATTCATTAAATCATTAACATGCAGCTCACTGTTGTTAGTCGTAGTATTGCTGTGCCCAACCAGATGTAAGACTTTCTTATGAATATCTTATTCAGTAAGAGGTGCATGAATAATTTGTCTGTAGTAATCTGTGAGATACACACACACACACACACAGTGTGTAAAGCAAAATATATTGTGACATTTTGGTGACTATTTAAATAAGTTTGTCTTTATTGTAGGTAGATGCTTTACTGCCGACTTGCTGCATTGTTTAAATGTATAAATTAAGAATTGATTGATCAGCCTCGTTATACTTATTAAGTACGTTTCTCTCTCTGCTTTCTTACTGTTTACAGATCAATGTTCAAAGAAATGTAAGGCTGACCAGACATTGTTCGAGAAGGTAGAGGCATACAAAAGAGGTGAGCTACTTTGTGCTAAGCAATTTCACAGTCTATGTGCATTTCAAAATTCACTTCAGCACTGGACATTTTTATTTTAAGTGGTATGTTTTTTGTATGGTTGTGTAATATTAGTTTTGGTTCCACCACTTTAACTCATTTGAGTCCTTTATTGTATGAAAACCACACATTCCGCATACTGTATGTATGCATATTATGCATACAAGGGAATCATTGCAATATCTTCTCCCCAGACATGAAAGTAAATGATAAATCAATGAAGGGGAAAATAAATGCCATTTCTGAGATGACACATGAGATTCAGGACAAAGACGCAGAGAAAGAAGACATTATCCAGAAGATGCAGAGACTGACGGAGGATCAAGCTAAGAGGAGAGAGTGTAAGTTGATGTTCTAAAGTTTGACTTTGACTTTTGCCATATTCAACCACAATAGAGGTGGCCTTTTTACCCTATGTTCTATTACTGACACCTACCCGTGTTTGTCTTGTGTCCCCAGTGACTCTGTCTCAACACAAGGCATACAAAGAGAAAATGAGAAATCTCAACAAAGCCAAAGATGCGTTTCAGGATAATCTGGGCTTGGAAATCAGAAGAATCCATGGTAAAGATTGTTCACATAAAGTCTGTACACTGTGTCATACTGGCAGGCTCCAACATTGTAGGTAGCAACAGAACATGAATAAGGAAGCAGGTTTAGTTCATGGAACACACGTAAATTATTTTAATGGCCTCAATAATAGATCTTGGAGGGGCTTGTCAATAATATGGAGAGAAAGGAATAATGTTTTACATTATTTGATGTATGCTGGGAACCTTTGCTAAAGTAGTGTGTTGCTGGGGGTAAAGGTAAAATTCATGCATACAGGGGGTAATTGGGAGACTATTATGTTACCAGAAGTGAATTACAGCAAACATTTACACTGCCCACATCGTTGATCCCATGAAGAATATTTATTTTCAAACCTTCAAAAGATTTTATGTGTTAAACGTTTTGTTTTCATTTCAAAGGTAACAAGTTGCAGTTTGTCTTCTGCAATATTAGCCCCTCTGACCCGAAGAGGCCATACACCTTCCTAATGGGGTTAACAGAAGATGGGATTTATGATAGTAAGTTAATTTAAGTGTAATAATACTTAATGCATGTACATTTGCAATATGTTACAATCATGGATTGAAGTTCCATTCGCCATGACTGATTTCAGTAATTTGAATTTCCTAGGACCAACATGTCTGTCTCTTGGCTAACTTCTTTCTCTAAATGATGATTTATACTTAGTCGCTCGCCAAAAATGGTTGCAGAGCAACCCATTGTGAGTTTGCAAATTTGCTATTTCCTCTGCTTGACAGAGCGTGCAACCAAGTATAAATCAGGCTGAGGCATAACGCTAACCCATGTGGCCGCTAATGTCAAGCCCTACACGATATTAATAGATATTAAAGTCATTTTAAGGTTGAAGTGTATTTGAATTGGTCGAACTATAGCAATAGAATGCATGTTCAGAATCATCTTCCATAAACTCTTAATAGTCTTGGATATTACATAAAAAGTCTACAATTCTACAATTTCTTCATGTAGAACAGCAGAAAAAGGTTTAGAATTATAATAACAATCATAATTTAAATATGTGAATCATTTAGGAAACTGAGCACTAGAGTGGAGTCCTTTCATGCTGTTTCCCATATTGTAGATTTTGACTTGGCCTAACTTCTCAGCAGTGAGATTATTTATTTTATTTTTGCGTTAATACATGTATGCTGTTTCTGACATATAAAGCAAAACCAGTGTCGTCCGGTGAAATTATTACTATCTTGTAAGTGACCTATTCGTTCTAATGAGTATATTTAATCGGTTCTCTCCCTGTTTTCCCTTATCCACAGTTGTGTCAAGCGATCCACAGCTTGAATGTTTGTCTGTTCTGGCAAGCAGATTGCAGGAGACGAATAACTTCTCAGCATTCATCGTAAATATCAGGAAGGAGTTTGCTTCTCTAGCACATTTGTAGGAATTGAGCTCTCAGAAGCCATTTTGCCTTTTTGATCTTAGGTGTCAATATGGCTGCCACAATCTACAGCCACTGAGTCTTGGTCTGAAATGGCATCAGTGATATAATCTTTTATAAATGAGGTGTCTTTGCTTGGTCTTGACCTCTATTTGGCTAGTAATACTATGTAAGAAATGTTGCCTCCCAGTGGAATGCATAGCATTGTACAAGTAGCCTTTTGAAAAAGCTGCATTCTAGCAAATGATGACATACCTTAATGTATCTTGCACTGTTTGAACCACGAATTAAAGTGTTTTTGCATTGATTTATTTGAGTTTGTATTCAGTGAAGAACACCTTAAACCACCTTGACTTGATTCTGCTGCTCCACGCTCCCCTCTTAATACATCACCAGTTGTGCAAAGACGCAACAAAATGTGGAAAATCATAAAATGGTGGTAGTTGTTTTACATTTACTGTAAAGCATCAACATAACATGTTATTGTAGTGATTCCAGGAAAATCTCCCCTCAGAAAGTTGGCCACATTTTTTTCTTTGTTTTAACTACTAGGTTACCTAGAGCCTTTACACCAAAGGTCTGATGAAATTATGAGTGTTACTATTAATATACTTTTTCTTTCTCCCGTTAGTGGCACTTATTTTACTAAGCAATTCATGGGTAGTGCAAAACGAGCTCACCCAACTTGTACATTTTTGATGTGACAATTTAAAAGTCCAATAACTTCTAATCCTTGGCAAACACAAGGAAGGAGTTTGTTCTCATGGTTCAACCACTTATAGGAGTAATTACATTAGATACATTTGATGTTCTAGTACATAAAGTACATTTGTGTTGGTACAAAAGGTCCCCCCTCCATTAGGCAAAAAGCCTCCCATGGGACATTTTGACCCAAATTAAGTTTAGTTCCACATTAAAGGGATAGTTCACCCCCCAACTTATCTTTTTTCTATTGATTAATCACCCCATGCAGGCTTGTATTCATGGATATCTTTTAGTTTTCTATCGCATTCCTAAGCCAATAATTTGAGGAGTCTCCATAGGGAACAAAGGAGGTGCTTTGTGTCTCCATAGGAAACCACTGCATGTGATCAAATTATTGGTTTAGGAACGCAACAAAAACTAAAAATCCATGAATTCAAGTCTCCTGATGGAACAAAATATCCTCTTGATGTGTCAAGATTAGCCTAGATGCTGTTAGTTACACTAGCAAGCCTAGCCAAGTGCCTTACATATATTTCTTTGTCTTGCAGATATATCTTGATGACTATCGCTAGATATTTATTTAAAACAAAATGGAAGAAATGGGGGGAAAGCCCCCAGAAGCCTTTTGACCCAATAAATATTCACTTTTCCCTCTAAAGTGGATTATTTATCCTAATCCCTTCCTAGTGACATAACAAAAATAAATCTAATTCCATTATATTTTGTTTACAACCTTTATAGAATGACAAACAATAAGATACATTTCTTCTTCCATACTTCAATATTGTTTTTGTGGAACTGATAAAATTAGATAATACAATGTTTTAATGTATTAAACAGTAGTGGGAGCCAGGAAATAACATTTGGTGACATTTGATTGGTTTTTGGAGAAAGAACAGCCAGGGGGGCTTTTACCCCACACTACATAATCCATGATGCAAATAAAGACACAACAACAAAATGTTTGAAAATGAAGGTGGGAAGATAATGTACTGTTTAGCCTGAACATGAAGTAGGCCTGTTGGTAATAAATAGTTCAGATATATGTGCACTCAGAGTTGTATTGCTCATTAATCTAGAATCACTACATTTAGCATTATGCATTGTTGTGGCTCCAGGTTCAGGCGTGACCTTTATGAAAAAATATGTTTAGAAGGATGAAATGACAGGTGAGTAGGCTTCTGAAGTTCACATGCTGGTTTTCGTTTGTCTAAACCCCCCAAATAAAAGGTTTACAGTAGCTACCGATAGGCAGAGAATTTTAAATCATGCTATGGGTAGGTTGAATGTGTGTGTTTTCTCAAGAACAATACAGTTCAACCACAAATGGAACTCTAAGCATTCTTAAGAAAAAAAACATTTATTTTCAAATACTTAGTTAGACAGCACTGCCTCAGTTCTCTTTTGCTTTTAGACAGTCAGAATTTGTGCATCATTTCGGTATCAATTGGTAGTCAGGTATGTCACACATCAGATGATTTGACAATGCTCATCATGGGCAGCTCCTCAACATAGGTTGATGGGAAATGGCCTATCTGCCCGTTGAGTGTGCCAAACCACCAACCACTGTCATCCTTCCCATAGATATCCAGAAGATCCCCTGAAAAATATTTTTTATTATTGTATTAGTTCAGCCATTAAAGGAGTAGTTCACTCCAAAATGATTTTTTCCCCCTATTGATTAGTCATGCCATGGAGACTTGAGTGCAATAATATTTGTGTGTATTCATCACATTCCTAAGACAAAAACATGTATTATAGTAAATGTACCCCCATTGATTCTGGATGGGGACCCATGATGCATGGCCTTGAATGGGGACTCAAATAAGGCCCTGGATGGGGACCCAAATGCAGATAGGTCAGAATCAATGGGGTAAATTTAGGGTAAAGGGTCAAGTAAATTTACCCCATTGATTCTCACCCAAATGCATTTGGGTCCCCATCCAGGCCCATGCATTTGGGTCCCCATTCAGAATCAATGGGGGTAAATTTACTATAATCGTTTTTATGTCTTAGGAATGCAACATATATATAAAAATCGCACCCGTGCGAAGTGAGCGGTGCAAACTAATTCCTGCAAGTGCGCCTGCGCGAATCAGTGTTGATAGGCATGCATGGCAATATTCTTTGTGTTGTGTATGATGTCAGTCTGGAGGTCTGCTCAGACTATATAAGGTTTTCGTGTGTCCTGACCTTTACACCAGCTCAAAACGAACACCAACCAGGATTCGAAACAGCAATCATAGACTACAGGTTTTAATGTAGCGTGGTCGCTGTCTTGAATCTTGGGTGGGGGTCGATTTGCGCCGGAAAGTTCCAGGATATGCGGTTGGGCAAACAAAACAGACAGAGGGCAGAACGGAGAGGGGATCAGACAGACAGAAAGATGGAAGGACCTTTCCTGAACTTTAAACCGGCACAAATCTTTCCTAAACTTTAAACTGGCAGATTGAACAACACACAGGATTCAAAACAGTAATCATAGCCTGCAAGGGTAATGTAGCGTGGTTGCTGTTTCGAATCCTGTGTGGTGTTCAATCTGTTAGTTTAAGGTTTAGGAGAGGTCCAGGATATGAAACAACCTGGCCATTACGCCTGGACCTTTCATGAACTTTAAACCGGTCTCAAGTGCAAGTGTAATGGCCAAGACAGATCTAAATTAACATGAACAACACAGCATTTGATTGGTCTGTTCTGTTTGGCTAACACATGTCGTCATGAGTAGAACGGTTTCTGATTGGTCGATTCTAATGTTTAGTTACTCAACTAGCCAATCGATGAAGAATGAAAGAATCGTCCCATGCTAATATGTTTTAACTAGATAAACCGAAAGTGAAATATAGGAGCGGTTTGCACCGCTCAAAAAAAAATACTATTGAACTCAAGTCTCCATAACATGACATGGAAAAAAAGTCATTTTGGAGTTGAACTACTCCTTTAATCCTACTATTTGAATTGATGTGTAATGTATTGCGCATAATGTGACAATCTTACCTTCTTTCATATTCAATTCATCATCTTGATCGGATGTGAAATCATATAAAGCCTTACATTTTCCTATACTGCCCCATTCTTCACCCTTTTGACCTGTTAAATGTTATTTTTTATTTGTGTATATTTATTTATATGATGGAATTAGAAATGTTATGATGAATAATACAACCGTAAAATAGGGTCCTGTCACCTTGTCCTGTGTCATCATCTGTTTCAGATTGGGCTTCATTAACAGTGCTGCTACAGACAATAGCTGCAGTCTCTTGGCTCAGTGTTGTGGTAGTGACTTGCTCAATGGGACCAGATGAAGAGTCCACAGATGCCTTTTTCACAACAGGCCCCTTGTAAATGATGGAAGCCCTCAGTGATTGACGGGATCTGAATGGGGTTTTCCTTATTTTGACCGGGCGGGTCAGATGGACAACACTGTGCTCGCAATCCTTGGACAGAAGAAATAAGTTGGTATGCTGAGAGCTTCTCAATAGTATACTGGGAATATAAATGTGACATTACAGTATGTAGCCTACTTGAGACAGTATGTGTATGCCTACCTTGTCTTTCCATTTGGTGATGCTCTCACTGAATCGGTGCAAAGCCTTAGGTCTTCCTTCTAATTCAGTCAGTGATATGGACAACTTGTAATGAGTAGCCTCGAGAAGATCCAACTTCAGAGTGGTCTAGAGATATCAATATGAAACATAAATTAGCTGACATCTATAATCGGTAAATTAACCTTTCCTTTATTTTGGAAGTTTGATCGAATCCAGAGGAGGTACCTCATCATGCAGTTGTTCAGTTTCCTCAAGGTTTTTTTGGTTTGAAAAAGATGGATTTTCAGAATAAGTCTTCATCAGTTTGTCAAGCCCTAACATGAGAATATAAAAAGATAAGATAAGTTCAATTAAATAGCATTCCCTATGTACAACAATGATTGTTGTTTAATGTAATACAGAGTTATAATGACAAGGTTAATTAACTGAGTCAATAACAGTACCCTCGCAGTCTTTCTTTGTCTTTGTGATGCTATCTTCCAGTCGCTGGAGTTTGATTTTGATGGCTTCTCTTCTCCTATTTTTTCCCATCAGTGACTTTTTGTCCTCTTCCTGATAGAAGACAGATCACTTTAAGGAAAGGCTACAGATCAATGATTGTTTTCATTATTGATGGAGTATAATGGCAATTCTACAGCTAATTCATTAGAATGTATTGCACTGTATGTTTCTCCTGAGTCCTGAATCAACGGTTACTAAATTACAATGCCTGGACAAATCAAGAAGATCAAGAGAGGTTTAATGAAGAAATTACAAAATAATCGGTCATCAAAAACTCTGCTTTGTTCTCCTCAGCCATGACACTGGTCTCCTCTACCAGGGTTTGAACGTCTTTCTCCAAGTCAACCCTTTGAACGGCCTGCTCGATCTGTTTCTGGCCCTGAAGGTGACATGACAGAACAAGTGTTACTTTTATCGATGAATGATGGCATCTATCGGCAGCTTTTGTGTGACTCGTATGCTGTTGTAGAGGTTAGAGATCAAGAAATCACATGTTTGAGAGTCTGCCCAAAGCTGGACATTTGGAGATTGTATCTGTTCAGAATGTTGAACAGAGTTTCAAGCCGCTGTTTTTCCAGCTCCTGGATGACCTGAAACAGACACAAAGTGTATCTCAGTCAGGAGACATGTTTAATCCTAAATAAGGCTACAGTACATCACTCAAGATACATAAAGTATCTCAGACTCGTTTTCTATGGATGATTGGATAGTTGTATTTTTGTTTTAGAGATACTTTAAAAAAATAAAACATCACATTCGTCCAAACCTGATAGCAGTTTTTCAGTGTATTTTCCCACTTCAGTCTGATTTGATGGCCTTCCATATTGATATTGAAGTATTCTTCATCCACACGTGTCTGTGCCTCTGCTGACTTAGTCAGTCTGTTAAGCATCTATAGCGTAGCGGATGTTATTTAGCAAGCATTTGAATAGTGCTACAACATAATATTTGTAGTATTTATGGACAAATCATACTTGACAGTACTCTACCTTTTGTTTTTCTTTCTCTGTGCATATGCGCTTGTTGTCCTCAACAAAATTGAATAGCGCCTCATGCTCTCTTGTTATTCCAACCAATTTCTTCTTCATCTGTCATGGTAAAGAGAAAACACAAGCAGTACGGTGAACTTTTGTTGTATTTATAATTAAGTGCATTAAGTTACATGCAAATACTTTGCATTTTTGATTGTCAGGGTTGATGTATTGTTCAGAAGATCCTAAACATTTGGTGACATAGTTGTAGCGATTGACTGATTTTGTGTCATTTGATGCAAATAATTTTTTTTCCCAAGGGAAGTATATTGTTATGAGAAATAATTGTACTGTTTTGGGGATGAAGTTAGAGTTTCAAGAATGCACCCAAGCTGTTGAGAAAAACTGCAATAAGTAAGCTGTGCCTACCTTGAGCTGCTCACTCCAGTTATTAGCAACAAGTTTTCCAGTTTTCTCAACAATATTATCAAGCTATGACAAAACACAGAATCAGTGAGTTAGCAGTACAGGAATGGCTGAATGGTATGGAAGAGAGACATTGATGAGATAAATACATACGCACACATACATAGAATTAGTTTTAGTGATCATTTAAATACTATGTATCGTTGTAGATGGGACAGAGTAAGAGAGAATACATTAGCCCTACATACAGGCCTCTTCCTCTTGTTCTGTTCATCTGAGGCTTGTCGTAGTTCCAGGATTGCTTCCTGCTGAAAGGCATTTCCTAATGTTCTAAAATAAGAACATCACATTTTCATGTCTACACTGAAGATGGTGGGCTGACAAAAACAACACATAGTACCTGTACCTGTAGTTTGAAAAAGTACGGTACCTGTGAATGTCTGCTGTTGAATACATCTCATTTGACACATGACTCCATGCGTTGTAGATGGAACTGAGGAGGAAGAAATCGTGAAAATGTTTATGGAGTCATGTGACGTCTCAGTTGTGCGATTTTCAGGTACCTATTATACCATACCATACTTCAGTACAATCCAGTGTCAGTTTAAACTCTGAAAGGTCATTTTTTCACACTTCACACAATGCTGTGCACAATCCCCACTTGTGGTGGTGGACAAATGTAAACCAAGCATGACATCTTAGAGTAGTCATGTGAATTGCTTACTTGTTTGTCATTTCTTTAGAGGCCCTGATGAGTTTACCAGCAAGTTTTTGCAGTCCTTTGGCATAAGAATGCTCCAGCTCAGCCCTGAAGTGATAGTAAAGGTCTCAGGAAGGTCAATGCTTTAAGTCACTGTTGGAGACCAACTTGAAGGGATATTTCACTTTCAAACATGATTGGGGTCATTTTAACATCTACTCAGGCTTTTGTGTGCAGTTTTTAAGTTGCTTGATTCAGTAGATATTTGACATTCATCTTATCAGACACGCCACCTTCCTATAAAAACCCATTGAAACTTCAAAATATATTTTAGCAATGATCGATCGGAAACATTCTGCTGACTCATACTGCCATACGTGAGGGGTGATGTTTTTTCATTCATTTTATTTGATTTCGATTTTTTCCCCCAAAATATAAAAAAGATTATTAAAAAAAGAATTGGGGGGGAAAAAAACACGTTCCCTTCATGCATTAAAAGGACAATATCCATCACCAGACCAAGGAATCTATCATGATTAAAATTAGTTTGAAGTTACAATGGGTTTGTTTGTATGGGGGGGGGGGGGATTAGCGTGTCTGATAAAATGAATGTCAAATTTATCCAAATACTCAAGCAATTTAAAAACTGTCTTGGGTGCACAAAAGCCTAAGTAGACATTAAAACTTCCCCAATCATGTTTGAAAGTAAAATATCTCTTTACGTTATATTGCATTGTACAACCCAAAATAATGTGGTGTAATGAATAATGAATGTGGTGAAAAGCCAAGGCTTCACGTTAATTATATTATATAATATCATTCTTAAAGCATTGTAAAAAATAAGCAATTATCTAAATTATTCACTGTGGCTATTTGAAGAAGTACACATACATAATTCAAAATTTGCAGTATAATACATTTTGTACTGGCAAAGACTTTAAGTTTGGTTCTGCTGAGCACACCTTAAGCTGATCAATAAATATAGCTCCAGCTTCTGGAGTTAAGGAATCAATCATCCATTGAGCTTACCTCTGCTGAAAGACTGTCATGAGCTCTTTGCAGAAGTACTCCCCATTTTTTGAGAAGCGCTTCACATTTTGGTACAAGAGATTGTACTGAAACAAAATTCAAAAGCCTTCATGAGAATTCTGCCACATTCTGCAATAGCCAAGTTAAAACAGTAGAGGAAACTTTGACACTTAAAATTCTTTGACAGAAACTATATTTTGCAAAAGTAAATGGACAAGATAATACTTATGATTTAAGAAAAATAATATAGCTGTCCTTTATGAAAAGAAATATAAGTAGCAGCCTACTCACAGAGCAGGTGCTCACAGGTTCCTTCATTTTCAAACTGCACACAATAAAAATCCAGAGTGTTGTGGGTGTAAACGTGGGTGGGTGTAAAAGTGTAAAAGTTGATCCGTTAAGGTCAGTCTTCACACTTCCAAAGTTAAATTAACACTCAGGATTTTGTTGCGTGGCTGTTTATTGACTTTGTACCTGGAACTTTGACCACTCTCCTCCCAAAGTCACTCATGCGGAAATCACCTGAGCTCTGCCAGTGGACAGCATAAGGGGAAAATTCCATTGACAGATTTAACACCTGGGCTTGTACGTAGCTTCAGTCTATATCAATAAGAGCTATGACAAAGCTAAATGTGATCAAGCATTACATGATGGTAAATTGAGCAGGTGCACCAAAACAAGCATGACAGAAAATTCAGTCTTCTGTTTTAATGAACAATTATGAAATTATTAAGTGTAGAAAGGTCAAGGTGTCTATAGATTGGATGGGGGGACAGTTCCAATTCTTAATGTGATGACATGTTTAGCTTGGATATCAATATCACTTAATCTCAATTAACTAATAAACATTTCAACATCTCTCAAAAATTGAAAAGCTACTTTCAAAATTATATCAATTATTGTCTCTGTTGATTGAAACCAATTAGATTTGCAATCTTCAAGTTTTCTTTTTCAATAACAATTCAAACACTTATTGTCTGCCTCCCAGGGGGGGGGGCAAAGTACATTTAATGAAATTATTACCAGAAATGTATCAGAATACTTAACAAAATGCTTCAACTGGAAATACAGCATCTAGCCATATCTTTTGCACACACATAATACTGTTATTGACATCTCATTTACAGTTTATGATTGGAGAATGTATTTTCCATTACAATGAGCTGTGAGTAAAGTACACACATTACACTTCATTTTGTGAGTGGGGGAAAAAAAAGAGAATCATTGTTCGATCATTATTTTGGGGGAGGGGGGAGGTTGTATAGCATCACACAGTCAAAGCCTCAGTTTTAATTTCTCCATCTGTACACTCTCAAGAGTTAAATTAATACTTAGGTTTATACTGTGCACAGCACAAACAAACCCAGTTTTTCAGCATTCTGCCAGCACAAACTATTATGGAGTACCGAATGAGTCTGCAGTGTGTGGAATGAACTTAAACAGCTGAATTGTTCAAGGTCATAGAATCATTAACACTGACATGAAAGCAGGTAAGACATCTGACCGTAATCTGCCAACATACCTACAGTATAACAAAAATAAATAACATAGAATGACACCAACAAAATATATCACCCCCGTATGTCAGACTACTGTATGTTTAAATAGCATGCTTACACAATAGAGTGGAATGCTTTCATTCATTGGCTAAACAGAAAGTGGGTTGTACCAACAGGAGTGCTTTTATATTTTGCCGAGTGCACTTCGATGCAAATATATAGATAAAGAGAATAGATTTGTGTGAGGAAAATGAATAATGAATCCAACTCATAGCAAAACTGCATTCACATAATTCAAGAACTTCCAATACCAAACAGGCAATGTTGTTCATGTCTTTATCTCACACTCAAATACACACACACGCACGCACACACACGCACGCACACACACACAGATTTCTGAACGGTGTCTGTAGCTTGGGTCCAGTGTTGAAATATCTGGAGGTGTTAGTCAGTGTTCATCTGGACAAGGGGCTCCTGTCAGGTAGCCATTGGTCCCATGTGTTTTGTTGGTACCATTAGTGGCATTGCTGTGGTGCTTCTGATTGGCTGGAGAACTGTCGTCCTCATCGGAGCTGGACTCTATGTCACTGCTGTCGTCTTTAGACACCTAAAGACATTAAAGGGTGGTTAAGGAAAAAAGGCACTCCACACAGTTTTAAGTGGCTTGATTCAATATTTGATATTGAATTTTGATATATACAGTGGCTTAATGCCATTGCCGTTATGAAGCGAAAAAAAGTGAGACAAAAAATCTAATGAAAAGATCTAATTAAAAACAGTCAGATTAACCTTTTGGCCTTCTTTCCATTTTCCATTTCTTCTTAAGGTGACTCTCCACCAAACAAACTACTTCAGACTCAGTATGTGGCATTTAGTTTGCCATGTCTGCTTATTATAAGTGACTTTGGGCTTGTTTTCCTGTAAAGTCGCTTAAATATTCATAGTAGCAGGTTTGTTTGGGCTTGTTTCTGAAGTGTAGTTGCTTATTTGTGCTTGCTTTCAAGATTCTTTTTGAAAATAGCTGATGTAATAGGGCTCAAGTGGCTTTGGGCTTGTTTTCACAAAATCTGGCAACACCAGAGTCTCACACAAAAACAAATATACCATACCATCTTTATGCTAGCTTTGCTTTGGAGTTGATCGATTGTTATAGGAATTGAGAGTTGAGATTGAGAATATGGTATCTAGTTCAAATGTGCGACAGGCAAATGTCTCTGGCTTATTTAGGCTTGCTTCTGCACCAGTAGTCACCCCTGAAACATGACGAGCGTTGTGTGATCCATGGCTACAACAGTAGCAGACTAGAGGTCCACTACAGTGGAGTATTTACCCCCCTCATCAATACCACACAAATATTGACAGCTAGAGTTGGCTTTATTCACACCTGACCACCTATGCACCAGACAGGTGCATAGGTACTAGGGTTCAGATCTACTGTATAGAATAAAATAAAATAACCCAGACACCATCTTCACTTGCATAATAAGGACAACTTTAATTAAGGCAACGTTTCGGTCATAGACCTTCAGGCATCAGGTATTTTAACAGTAAACATTTAAAATGAGAAGAAAGTCTGAGTGCACACAAAGGTCTGAGTAGAATGAATACAACCCCAGAAGTGTTTAAAAGGCCAAAATATTTAAATAAATAATTTACTGTACAGTGAGTGATATCTGTACAGTATATAACATAAATTAGACGTAATACTCTGAGGCCATTCTTGAAATGAGGCATGGAGAGCAATCCTTGAAGGGAAAATAACACAGTCGCTACTGGAGCATGAACTTAAGAGGTGGAACTAAAGCATTCAGCTTTGGCACCATTCCTCCAAATGTAATGTTAGATTGGTTCCCCTGTTCATAGAAAAGTATGACGAAAAACACATCAGCTCGTTTTGTTTCATTTTCTGTTTATCATTGAATTGCTATTAACAACATATAAGGAACATGCTGCTGAGTTCTAAAGTATGGGAAACCATCTGCTAAATATTGTAAAGCAGAGGTCAGCAATTACAGCTGTTTTCAAACTCAGAACTGCCAAATATGGGGAAATTTGACATGCAGTGATATACATTTAAGTGTCAAATGAAAGGCCCACTTCACCTCTGGGACAATGATGCATCATGCTGCATCATATGATGCAAAATGCATCACTAGTCATGCTGAAATACTAAAATATCTCAAAACACAGATTGAACACAAAAAATAACTCAGGATTGTGTTGATCGTGTCTCAAACAACAATAAAATAAGATCTGGTTGTCCCAGAGGTGAAGTGGGCCTTTAACCTGCATTCATCCAAGTCTTAAATCTCTTAATTAAACCGTCTATGAAAGCATCTAATCAAATAATTGAGTCTCATGCTGAGAATTTAAAATCATATTTTGAAGCAGTAAAAGATGGTGATGATGAACAACATCCAGGTCAGGGAAAAAAGGGAGCCATTTAATTTAGGGTTGATTGGCATTCAGTCCATATAATGTATTATGAAAGAGAGGAACTGACATGCAAGTGAAATTAAATTCAACAGATCAAACCAGACATGCAGTGTACAGTTTGAAGGACCACTTACATGTAAAGGATTCCATTTTCCTGCCTTCAGGGTTGTCCAAATAGCAGAGAACATGGAAAAGGAAAAGTTAGAAATGCCAGCTCACAACAAAATACCCCACATACAGCAATACTACAGCACAGGCGCTTTCATGGTAGATGGTAGTTATATGTTATTTGAATAGTTTCATTTCGTACCACATTATACTGCACTTCTGAATTAAACAAGAGGCACACCGATAATAATATCGAGTAATAAAGGGTTTATGTTTTGTTAAGGAATCCTTCAGTGTCATGGTTGACAGCCGTGCCTTACCTTTCCTTTTGAGATGGCTCGACACGCTGTCTTCACTATGAGGTAGGCCCAGAAGGAGTGGAGTAACTGCAGCAGGATCAGCAGTAGGTTGAACACCCACCAGGATGGGTAGGGTCCTACGATCTCCCAGCTCTCAAACAAAGTTGTGTTTAGAATCCTACAGTGGGACAAGGGGGAGGCAAGCACATATTCCATTTATTTTATGAGCGAAACAGACATCACAGGTTTACAGGCGTCCTACAAGCTCCATCATTGCAGTTTCAAAGTTGTAAAGAGAGAAAAACGGAAACACTGAAATAGTTAAATAGCAGTGGGTTATCACACTGCTTTTGTTAAAATAGCAGTTGGTCATTCCACTGCTATGGTTAAATTAGTAGTGGGTCATCATCCCACTGCTATAGTTAAAATAGCAGCAGATGTAATAACAAGTAAGGTAGCCTGTGTCATTAGGACAGCTTTGAGACACGTGGTCTGCTTTAAGGTTAATAGCACTATTCTTGGGGCACTCTTGTAAGTTGTGAGGTAAGAAAGGGTAGCATAGCTAA
This sequence comes from Nannobrachium achirus, assembly GCF_963921795.1. NCBI lineage: Eukaryota > Metazoa > Chordata > Actinopteri > Myctophiformes > Myctophidae > Nannobrachium > Nannobrachium achirus. The sequence continues at coordinate 25,635,670 of NC_137829.1, forward strand.
ACAGAAGCCAAAGGGGGATAAAAAAGGCCTGAACAGGCCTCTATTTTTATCCATTAACGTCCGTTAACGTCCTACAGTAATGCAACACCACAAAACCTATGCTTACAGTAGTTGTCCGAATTTCCATGGGATACACCAAATATCTTTGCCAATATATTTGAAAATAGCCGATCTACAAGATCAGCTGTTTTCTGCAAATGTTCCCCGAGAGTAGAGATGGCGGTTAACTACACTGTACAACATGCTCCACAAATCACAAAAATAATCACTCAACAGTAAGAGAATTATATAATGTATTACACTGTTGCATTTAGAATTCAAATACAGACAGTGTTAAATCAAAATCCCTAATAATGATGATGGGTAATGGGATTGAATAAATTTGGAGATTATAAAGCTATGCATAATTTCACCAAACGCGCAATCAGAATTTCAATGATCCAGGTTAAATTTATCCTTGGACCAATTATTGCATACTGTATGGCTGTCTGTGAATCATCTTGCACTTACTGATGCCATGGCAACAGCCTTACAATAATGATAACCTTTCTTGCTGCTGTGGTGGAGAACAGACTAAAATGTGCTACAGTATAATAATAGTAATAATGTTACAGTGTGAGAACAAAGATTTCACTTTATTTATCTCCAGGGGGAAACTTAAACATTACAATAGCCATACCGTAACCAAAGCCATAGTAGTACAGTACATGTATTCCTTGAAATAACTATTTAAATTTGGACTGCTACCACAGGTCAAAATACCACCTGTCAGATTTAGCCCTTCCTATAAAAGCTACATTTATTTGAATGAATAAAACATTATTTTAACCAATCTGTATGGTAGAGTATAATTACAATATAACTAGCGCATCTGCATTGGTTGGAGGTAGAGTCCCTATAGTCTATTGAGAGATTTAGACCCTGGTGTTCGGTAGGACACTAGTCTCGCGTAGCCAGACAACTATTCCAATATCTCTGAATGCTATATAGAGTCTGGAACAGCAGCTCCCTAACGGCGAGTAATGGACGGTAATGCCCGTCATTACCGTTCAAGAAAATAAGTGTAATGTAATTTCTGCTAAGCAGCAAGCTAAACATGCTTATATGATTTTTATTTATATAATGATAAATGTGTGTGATGTGAGACAGAAACGGAAGTGACGAGGAGGCTTCACTTCCGCTTTCATCTCGCACTCATCATTTCTATTCTGCTTTGCCAGACTGTATGCCGGGAGCATTTGACCAAATCGCGGAGGCAACAGTCTGGCTTACTGAAAGCTGCAAAGAAATGTACCAATGAAACTGACAGTTACAATCAGATTGATACAACATACTACATTGACAAGTGAATGAAACTTACCAGACAGGATAAACTCCCAACCTGGAACTTATGAATAGAATTGCAAACATTGCAAACAAGAGGTTGCAGAGTGTCTGGCACTTAGCATAATTGGCCATCTTTGCAGCCTGAAAAAAGATAGAATGGTTGGAAAGTCACTTCCTTGACAACTCATTCAAAGATACATTTGCTTGAAATGTTATCTGTCTAAATAAAATGTATCACAAACTCATTGATGGAACTATAAATGTACTGTACATTGAGGGCAGCATTAAATACAAAACAGCACAGTTTTTATTTTTACTCAGTTTGTGTTGGATTTTGTTTTACTTTGAAATGTGTATGGTGTTTGTTAGGCATGTAATGATATATCGTAAATCGATTAAAATCCATTTTCAAACTGGTGACAATTTAAATCATGATTAAATCACAATTTGAATTGCAGAGGGCGCGTAAGAAATGATAAGGAAATACAGGATCTTTGTAAGAGAAATAATTAAAAAATAGTTTTCAGTCATTTGCCACTGTATTGAAAAGAGGATAAGAGGAAAAAAAAATACTGGATTTGTGTATTTGGATTTGTCTGGAAAATAAATTTGTGTTTAAAAAGATAAATATCTGGAAAAATCGTATCGTGAGCTGAGTGAATCGTTACATGCCTAGTGTTTGTCTCTTGTCTTTGTTAAACGTTGAGAAATTATCACATTACATCTAAACCAATAGGAATTCACCTTGATATAGGGCAGTGGTTCTCAAAGTGGATGTCACGGACTCTCTTTGTTCCTTCAAGTCTGTAACTTTGACAGTTCAAAAATGGAACGAAAAATGTGGTTCCATTTGTACACTGTCAAAGTTAAGGGGAGAACTTCACATTTCAAAGTTTGAGGACCACTGATATAGGGGACAGTGGGGCAAGGTACACACCCCTCTCACCCAACAATCTTGGCAACCAGTCATTCCTTCCATGCTCACCTCCATCAGCACATCAGCGGCATCGTGGAGACACATAACCAGTGTTCCCACCCGCGCCATGTTGTTCACATAGGAAAACGTGATGAGGGATATGGTTGCCAGGTGGTGCAGGAACATGATCAGGAAGTCCTGTAGACACAGTTGCCACAGTCATGTCACACACACAACTACAGATAATCTTTTCAAAAGCTAACTCTCACTATAATTCTTATTTTACTTTTTTGCCCGACGGTGTCACTCGCAAAAAATAACTGATCTGTGTTTTGCATTTGGAAATCAGTTATTTTCAGCGAGCAATACCAACAAAGAAGGATGCACTATACCCTGAACATCCATTGATAGCTACGTGTGACAGGTGAAAGCCTGATTACAAGGTGTAGGACACAAGCACTGCTGTGCTTATGTTATGCATTTGTAGCAATGCATATCATAATAATACAAATACATGGTAATAGCAATACTACTAGAACAATATCACAAGGAATGTGTGAATAATATACTGAACTATAATAGAGGTGCAACAGATAATTGAATTAACCGATTTAATCGATTATAAAAAAAACAAGTTTTAAAAATAGCAGATGTACAAGCTCACAACTCATCACAATGCGACACATTGTGATCTATTTTCTATATTTGTGCACGACATGTTGTATGACAAAGCTAATATTCAATGTTTTTAATTATCCAAAAATGCACTTCTCGTTTATTCAATTGATCAAAAACTATACTTTGACTAAGCTGCAGCCCTACTATAAATCAAAGCGATCAAAAGTACATCCCATACATGATATATCTGCAATGAAGGTACTCAGGAACAGAATCAATTCATTCAACATGAGCTCAAAATGCAAGTACTGTTTTAAGCCTGATTTAAGCTTTAGCGTCTACGTGTTGTGTGCCAAAAATATATTATTTTTCTTGAGAGACACGTCGTCCAACACTTTGTCACTGAAGCATAAATCGGCCTCAAGTCTGAGGAACTCTGTTCAGGTCAGCTCTGGGCCAGCTCTATAGCTGAACGAGGCAGTGGATGGGTGAAATGGAGGAGGAGCCTTCTTCTGGCACCCTGGATATTAAAATGTCTGACATGAGGACAGCAGCAGCAAGCAGCCAGAGCAGAAGGAGTACAAGGAAAATGGTACACTACTGTATGCGAAGGAAGAGCAATGCTGTGTAAAACATAAGAAGGAACGGAAGCAAGGCAGCAGTGTGCAGGGAGAACATACTGGAATTGTCAGGGGATGCAGGGGACCTCCTCAATGTGGTAGATGTGCATGAAAAAACTGAAAAGGAGAAACAAAACACAGACAACATGCAGACAGTCAACAAAATAAAAAAAGATGACAGGATGAATGCATACAGAGCATGGCATCGAGACAAACAGTGCTTATGGGTGTGAGTGACTTGGCAAGGAGGCATGCAAAAACACGCTGAAAACACCATGACCAGAGAGTAAAACCATTCACCAAAGAAACAGCAATGGAAGTTAAAATGCGCTGAAGAGTGCTGAATGTTTGCATAGATGGACTCCGTGAAGCTTGAATCTAAGTTCCATCCTTCCAAACGCTAAGCTACTGTATTTGCTCATGGAATCTCTGCAGATAACACCACAATCAGGTTTTTACTAGAGCCTGAACGATTTATCAGTTAGCCAATATCAATGGCTATCACAGATACACAGGTAGGTACAATACATGTGTGACATGTTGTCTGATATGCCCTGATTGGGGTACATTAGAAATTGATCTGTTTGTGTGTGTTAATAGTTATTTATAATTATAGTAATTTACTGCAGTTTAGTACATCCATATTTCATGTGTGTTGTTGTACTGTATGTCTGCTATGTATGTATGTATGTATGTATGTATAGCTATTCTGTAGCTATCTTCCCACAAATTATTTGTTAGAACACAGATTGAGGATTAAGCAAGAATAGTTCACAAAACTAGGTCTCATGAGTCATGACACTACAGTTATCTGTCACTCAATTAGTATGGTTCCTAAAAATTCTGCAAGTGTGAAGAGAGATCATTGATTAGGAAGTTGATAAACCCTGTGTTTGCGGTGTGATTTGTTATAAACTTGTAAATAGGCAATTTTCAGTAAATTGTAAAAGATGCAGTATGGAGATACAAGATTTCTACCGGACAGCGACGATATGTGCTAATTAAGAGTGGCCTCTGATCTGTTGTAATTCTTACCTTTCTCCTGATGTCTGTGAATTGGGAGAAGAGTAGGGACAGGTAGAACGATAGCTCCAGAGTATAGTAATAATGGATGTCCACAGTCAGTGGCTAGACAAACGGGAAAAAAAGAAAAAAAAAAGAAAAAGAATGAACCATTAAGCCCTAATTAAAAAAATAGCCGATCTACAAGCTCAGAACGGATTCGGCACTGGGATTTTTTACATTTACACATTTTTTTAGTACCTTGGAGAGATTACTATATTAGTTGATAAGGCAAGACTTATAATGAAGTCATAATATTAATCACCCCGTTTGGGAGTGTTCATTTAATATTTGTACACTCTCAGTTATATTAACATGACTTTCCATGTGAAGCTGATGGTCAATTATATAGAAAGCATTACCTGGTAAGGATAGTTGTACCAACATTCTTTTGTGTTCCATAGCCATGGAGTCTACAGAGAAAGCAATAAGAATCAATGCAATGTAAATAAGCTCAGGCTTTTTTGTTTTAACCTTTTGACAGACATGTACAAATATATGTTCATGTCCATGCATTTATGTCATCAATGTCAATCAAAAAAGGAAAAAAGAAAAACTCTCACATGGTAAACCCTAAACAAACCTGAAGGGTAAGCTTCATTTCCCGCACCATCAATGTTAACACTATTCACAAATGTACAATTAAGATTCTGCTAGTTGAATTGATACCCAAGGCAGAGAGGTGCCACGCCGTTAGTCTGAGAGACCATTATTCTGAAGTACCATTGGTCCAAAGGTGCGCATAATATTAATAACTAAGCTCAACCCTAAGCCTAACCCTAACCTCACATTTTTCTGACTTAAGGACTGTCGGACCAATTGGTAGTCCCTGGCAGAACATTGGCCTTAAATAAAATCCAACACATTTATATCAATATGGCCACACAAAACAGATTGCCTTAATGGATGCTAGATGGAATAAGAGTTAGGGTCGTGTAGTCTCGCGTAGACAGACAACTATTCCACAATCTCCGAATGCTATATAGTCTGGAACTACCCATACCAAACGCAAAGAACAGAAGCTGTCATCCGTTTGTCATTTCCATTACCACTGCTAAGTAGAAAGCTATATAGGCTTCCATTATTTCGATTTACTGTATGTTATGACAAATCTGCGTGCAGGAGGCGCCACATCCACTTTAGCCCTGGATAACTTTCAGAGCTTCCGTGCTCCAGACTGTATGATGGAAGCTTTAGTCTGGCTAGCGAGACTCTGGTAAGGGTTAATGCATATATGTTACGTTACCAAATAATGTTCATAACATGCTCAACTTCACAACACACCCTGTCTCACAATTGATGATGGCTTTAAAACTAAAAAGAGAAAAGGTGCACCATGATCAAACCATGAGACAGGACTGTGACTTCGGGAAGACAATTGTGTTTGAATCTCCTGCACTCCTCTCTAGACCTGCTGCTATTAATAAAAACCCCAGGAGACTTGGCCCTGCGGCAGGGATTGCCAGAGAATGAACTCATTTTACAAAGTGCTTCGTCATGCAACTTGTTTCAGTGAAGACATTTTCCCCCCACTGTGCTATCTCACCTATTGCTCCCTTGATCATGATTACTTTAATCAATCTCAGCCAAAATGGTTTCGCTGTTAATTTACTCGAGGCACTGCACGGGCACGGCCAGTAGGCACAGTGCATTACACAACATCAGTGTAGAGAAGCAAAAAAGAGATGAACCATATCCAAAGAACAATAAGATTCCAATGTGACATTCTTTTCCCTCCATTGACCAAGCCGACATTAACAACATATGTTAGCTGAGACTGAGGCTCCACAGTTGCCTCAATGGTGATACATTTGTTCAGTGACAGTAATATCTTAAAAATGGATATTGTGCTAAGAGCAAAAGATCCATTATTTATCATTGCTCCCTGCCTGGTTGGAGTATGTGAAAGATATATATTATTTATCAGCTTTTCTTCCTTTCCCTGTCACCTCCATCACCACTTCAAGTAATCGTACAATGTCCCATTCTTAACTTTCTTGACCGATATTGGAATTTTTAACATCATTCCACAGCTGTGGTAATAGTAATGATAAGGATTAGACCTGCTTTAAAATACTTTTGTAATGCTGTAATAAATTCATAGCTCATTGCATTAGTTGCTGCCAATAAATGCTCGACGGAGGAGCAAAAACATACCTTTTTAAGGAAACGTACACCATAGGTAAAGATGTATGAATAGAATGTAAATCTCCACCTGCAGGAATGAAAAGGTAAAGTGAGTGCAGGTTATGTTTAATATTTTTTTCCCTCTGCTTTAAGATTCACAGGGGAAGTTAGTCACATCTATTATAGTAGAGAACAAAGAATGCAGCAATGCATTCTAAATATGTAAATAAGGCCACACACACACACACACACACACACACACACACACACACACACACACACACACACACACACACACACACACACACACACACACACACACACACACACACACACACACACACACACACACACACACACACACACACACACACACACACACACACACACACACACACACACACACACACACACACCTTTTTTTCCCCATATACATGATACATCTTAAGAAATGCTGCCAATGTTTGACCCCAAGAAAGATCATACTACAAAATCCGGAGTGGTTCCTTGGTGAGTCACTGAGACCAGGACACCACTGACTTCAAAGCAGCATGGCTCAGACTTAAGCAGGACGCACTCGCTCTCTCCCAGACCGAGTCCTAAGCCCTGCTCTGTACTTTACGTAACCCTATACTAGAACCCCACTGTTGCACATTGATTGGTCAGTTCTCCTGTGATCATGTCTGCGCTGGGTTTATTAGGCAGTAGACGTAGTATACAGTAGCTGCCTGAGCTGACAGTTGATCAAAGCATGCACAGAAACCCAGCTCACAACCGAAATCAACTGGAGAGATGGAAAGGATGCTGAATATTGGCTGCTGGGTGCTTGAAACAAAATTTTGCAATGTGATACAGGTTATTTTTCAAGGACAAGGTAATTTGTAACACATCATCCCAGCTTCGTGAACCCGGCCAAAGTAATGCTAGGATGCTACGACATTCTCTGATCAGCAGATCATGTGATTGTGAGAGACCCTGGGTTTTGCATACTTTAAAAGAAAGTGTGCTGCGGTTAGTTCCAGCTACACGAAAATACAAACGTCACTTTAGCATCTTTCCATAGCGCTAGATAAAAGATTAGGGTAACGCTTAACTGAGAAAAGATATCTATTAAACATAAATGTATAACTTTCTGAAGGGACTTGCTGAGGTAGTAATTTTCATGGATGACCGTTGTTGAGTCTTATTGTTACATTTTTAATGTGTATGACAGAAATCTTCAGCACATAAAATATGGCATGTGAAATTGCCATTATCTACAGTACTCTCTGTGCTTGATTAATAGTGGAGTTAAAACAAATACTGGACTGGTCTACCTGGCGTTGGAAGACTGTTGCATGGCAACTGGATCTTCAAACACCACAAGAGCCTGTTTCTAGTGATGCTGAATCACATCTACTGTATGTACAATTACGATGACTCACAACTACTTTCTCTGAATAGAATTTAGAGGGTGGCTAAATTCTGACCATATCCGTTTATTCTTTTCCTCAATACAATGCAGGTATTTATAGGCTGTGGGCAAAATTACAATTATATGTAAGCAGTGGTTTGAAGCTAGCTGTTTAAGTTCATTCCTTGACCTGATGATGACCAGCTTCATGGTCGAAACATGGTTGCCTCTTTTTCTTTTTTTTCTTTAAGTGTTGCAAATACTTAGTAGAAAAAATACAAACTGGTAGGCAGTGATACATTTAAGTTTCTGTGAGCTGCTTAAATTCCCCATTCATGGGAGGATTGCTGCATGTTCTATGAGCCACAATTAAAGAAACGTTAACACTTTTTGCTTCATTACACAGTCATGAAACACTTATGTAAGATGACTGGAGAGTACATTTAAATACGATCCTCTGTGCAGTTCATCTAGGCACAAAGGATTCTGGGTGAGTAACTCAGAGCTCAGTTTCAATAATGAGGCTGCTGGCTTTGTTTATGAATGTGGTCTGCACGCATTCTGGATCATGCACCTGCAGGCCATGCTTGTTGATTCTGTTCAACTTTGTCACCTATCCAAATGAGCACACTGTACACAACACAAATAACTCATAGCACTGAAATAACTTGCCCAACCCTAACATAAGTTAGGGTTGGTCAATATTACTTCAAATCAATATCACAATTACTTCTAACATGTGCCTCGATTATGATTCACGATTATTAAAAAAGCTATATTGTGTGTGTTCACACACACACACACACACACACACACACACACACACACACACACACACACACACACACACACACACACACACACACACACACACACACACACACACACACACACACACACACACACACACACACACACACACACACACACACACACACACACACACACACACACACACAACTTCTTGAGTCTAAAGGTTCCAAATATCAGTTTCAATTAATTTTAATTAATTTCCCAGACCCAATATAAATCACACTTTAGCTACTGAGAATAATCTCATGAACAACCTTTGTTGTACGTTAAGTCTTGCTTGCAAAGCTACAAAAGGAGATTTAGATAATAACAATCGCGGCCCCCTTTTGCCTTATTTACATGCAATTCAATTTTAATAAATGGCTGTACCCTTATGAAAAAGGGGTAAAAAAAGTCAAACTTGTTGCCAGTAGATTACTGATTAAACCAGGTATTTTGCTGGAGTTCTATCATTATCCATCTCAGAGCAGTAGCCAAGTGTTCTTCCATAGATCAACACCCCTGGCCTTAACGGTGGCTATGAAAGATTGAAAAGGCCAGCTATGCAAGAAAACTTCTTCCTCCAGCCCCTTTGCTCTCATCTGCGAACAAACACTGGAACACTGGCAAACAAACATGACTGCTCAACCAATAATAGTACTGACATTATGTACAGTATAGCTGCTCTTGGGGGAAACCTCATACAAACCTCAGACAAAAACAGAGATCTCCATATGGACATACAAGGGACACAGACTGGGTACAAATGGGTGCCATGCATTCCCAACTTGTTTAAATCAGGACTAACAGAAAAAAGTTAATTTCTTGTCCTGTCTAAGGAATACTGGGAGAGAAAGAAATATTGCAAAAGCTCAAATAAAACTAGATACTGCTAGATCTGCATTCTGCAAGGTCTCCTCACTGGCTATTAAATAGTAAATACTGAATGAACTACTTATCCTTTTTAAAGCACTACATGGTTTGGCAACAATTTATATTTCAGATCTCCTCTGCCTCCATGACACAACCAGGCCTCTATGATGCTCTGAACAATTATTCTGGTCCATTCCACAGTCCTGATTAAAGATTAAGGGCGAGTGCATCCGTGGCTTTGCAATAGTTTACCCTTACATCAATTCTTCCCCTTCTATGGGCACTTTTAAATCTCGTATTGAAATCAGGAGTCCGCAAAAGATGTACTGTGTTTTTATTTTGGTTGTCTTCGTTTTATTGATTTAGGTTTTTACTCATTTGATTTTCCTTCATCACTTAGGTCAGAATTTGCTGTTTGTAAGTGCTGTATAAATAAATAGAATTTGAAAAGATGATAAAAAATAACAAAAAACAGCAATATATGACAGGCTAAATAGAATATGATTGCTGCTGCAAGGTCTGGGCTGGATCTGACTGAAGAACTGCATTGCATAGCAACAAAGACAGTAGACACAACATACTATAGCCAAAGATACAATTGTAAAAGTCGATTATAGTATGCACTGCAGCCACTCATATTGCATGCAGATAACAGCTGTGGGGATATTGTTGCCGTAAAAATAACGAATGCAAACTGAAACTTGTTCAGAAAGCCCACACAAATTGGAGGGGACTTATGAAACACTAACGTTCTCTCTGCAAAAGAGTTTTAGCTTTGAGATCCCAAAGCTGTAATAAGAACCCAGTGTTTTAATCAACCAACAGAGTGCTGCTGAGTGAACAGCAGCCCCAAGGGTCTCACAGACTGTGTGGCTGTGTCTCCTACTGCCAGCTTGGCTCTACTGGTGTCAGACATGACTCCGCTTTGACAGCCACACTCCCTTGTTGTCCTCCGCTCTCACACCACTAAATAACCACAATCTTGCCGATGGGACGCAATCTACTGCAGATCAGCCAGGCCTTTTGGCCAGTGGGTTAAGGTTTGGTGGGCTCTCCCCCTCAGCGATGCACTGCCAACATTAAGTGTACAAATTCTACATAGTTACCCTTGGGATATTGCAGTGTGTATATATATTGCTTTGTCATAGTGCTGGTATTCACATTACTGTCATGGTCACATTACTGTTATGGTCAAACCAGACACAAAGACACAGAGTCGGCACTTATTTAAATGTCAGCTAATAAAAAGACATTGTATGTCTGTGGTAACCAGTGTTTTACACTGGTGGTTCCCAAACTTTCCAGGTCGAGACCCAAAAGAGACATTAAACGTTTGCCCGGGACCCAAACTAGTGAAAACAGCAGATCTACAAGCTCACAACGCGTTGCCTCGTGCCACGTTGTGAGCTTGTAGAACGTCTATTTTCACAAACATTTGTTTTCTAATTTACATCATGGAATCTTAGCTTTTTGGGGAATATTTTTTTTGAAAAATAATTTCTGAAAATAATAATTAGAAACGAAATAAAGGAACCAAAAACATTAAGGGACCCATAAAAATGACTCCCGACCCAGTTTTTAGGAAACAGTGTTTAGCTCATGCTTCTTACATGCTTTCACAGAAGCGGGCTAGAGTGCTGGGCTTCTCCTGGTTGCGGCGCTGTCTGAACCAACGCTGGATAGTCCGCACATCCCAGTCGAGCTGCTTGGACAGGCCTTCCAGCCGCTTCTCATCTGGGTGCTGGAGATAAAAATACATTTTTGTTCAAACCTAGTAGTCATGGTGGTGATAATAAAATGATACATGGGACAGAATTGTTGTGAACTTTATAGAAAACAAAGGGCGCCACCTTGGTAATAGCAGTGAAAACTTTCTCTAAGATAGCATTCGGTTGGGCTTTTTGTGGGCCACTGGCTTGGATCTTCAGGCCCATAGCGCAAGGTCTCGCAATAAACCTGTAAGTAAATATGTATGAATTAGTGATTAATATAGAAACACCTGTACAATACTGTAAACCATAATAAAAGATGGGGAATTCAGTGATTCAGTGAGAGTCAGTGATTACAACAAGCCAATACATCATCTACAAATCCCATTTGCTTTAAAAATAAATAAAAAAAGAAAAAAGAAAAGACTAGACAAGTTTTTCTTAATGTGGGGTCTGGGACCCCCACCTGTTCTTGGAAGGGTTGCAGAGGGTCCCCAGCAATTTGAGAACAGTTGAACCCCTGTTCAAAACCCCTGTTTTGATGCGACACACTGAGCTTATAGAAGTGCTATTTAGCTATTTTGAAATGTTTGTTATTGTTGTTTTATTCTGAAATAAATCTCATCCTCTCATCTTCTCTTATGGGGGTTCCTGGCAAAAGAAAATCTTCAAATGGGGGTCCTCACAGCCTAGTACAGTAGTATGTTATACATTTTTTTAGGGTCCCTGACATGAAAATGTCTGAGAAACACTGGGCTATACTGTAAAAGTGATTCATTCATTCAAGTTATTAATACTACCGAGTGCATCAAGTAAAAAGCAAACTTTTAGTCTGTGTCTAAAACAGTCTACTATGGTGAACTCAAGTTTGTTTTTCCCAAATATTTTCTAATAATGAGTTAATTAAGTTACATTATGTATTAAACAATGTTAGGCTACTCAACTCATTCTATTAATTGACTCATACACTATCGGCCATGATATGGTCATTCATTTTATATATGAAGAACATCTGTGAGTGATTTGAGAAGGGGGGGGTCAATAATAGCCTGTTCTGATGCCAAAAACGGTTGACCCACATTTGCATGACAGCCACATAGACGCAGAGACAACCATTAGGGCTCTGGGATTATTGGACAAAGGGCCAGAGTGAGATAGAGCCAAGGTGTATGGTACAAATACATCCTTCCTATGAGAATGGTTTGTTAAGAGGAGTTTACCAGTTGCCTGTATAATGACATTTGTATGGCATGACAAATCCGATGTCATGTTGTTGTTACACGTAGCTCTGAATTACTGTTATGTGTTGTAGCCTACTGAGAAGACAATTGGAAGGTTGGGCAAGTATAGCCTATTACTTGAATTCTGCAACTTGCTACTGCATGGTCGCAACGTTGTACTGTACAACGTTGCGACTTGTAATGTACACCGACTATAAGAATAGCAATGCAATGATATAGGCCTGCAGAAAATAGGTTGATCATCCTTGATCATTGTGGGTTGCCATTGTTTAGATAACTGACAAGCAAATCAACACAAGTTCAGGTCAATGGGAAAATATCCACTCACTGGATTATCAAATCAACCCAACACAATCGCTATATGTATGAAATAGTAAAGTCAGTAACTGAACAGCTATAGACCCACCTTTCGAAAACCAGCCGTATCATAAAGATGCAGAAGGCTAAAGGACACGCCAGATAAAGATCCTCGGCTTGCGGGAATGTTGCCTCATCTGTGTTTTTTAAATCAGCCCATGTTACATTATGAGGGAGCCAAAATCTCTCATTCCAAAACCACGCCAAAATACCGGCCATCTCTTTGAAGCAGACACTTTGACAGGGTAGAAAATGGCCCAATGCGTTGTAATGTTCTTTCACCGGCGATCTATGCAGGTTTTGGTGATGAAATCTGTGCTAGATCGCTGTCCGTCTATTTCCCCTTTGCTAGCCCAGTGTAGGGAAGTAGACTCAATCTGCTCCTCCGCAAGTGATTGGTGCATTGAAATGTCACGCATGATGCAGCCACCATAGGTTAAACCCACTGGATCAGAGCACAATCAAGGTGAAATTGTTTTGCCCAACCTGTCTTTAGGAGGGTTACACGAGTCTACAACAATCAGACACATAAATTAGGAAGGAATATAATTGTTCAATTGATTAATAATGATCATGTTTTATTGGACCCACACACACAAACTCGCACCCTCCGCCCCCTCCGCATTTCTATTATTTAAGTCGAGTCAATTAACGATTAAATAAAGACAATTAAAGGTGCTGGTAGACAGTAGACACTGGGGATTAGGGAAACACTTTTGTTTCACATAAACGTGGGTTTACTAAAATACCACGTATTAGTAAACCACGCCATCTACTGACCATTTTTCAGTTGCCACGGTGCAAGACTTTTGTGAATGACAAATCTCAAAAGTATGGCATTCTAAAAGTTCACACATAAATAGCCTATCCAATCCCTATCCTGTCCTATGTCTGGTGTGATACTGAAGTCTAGATCAGTGGTTCTCAACCTGTGGGTTGGGACCCCCAAGGGGTCCCCAGATGATTAACTTAATGTGCAACATTGTTTTCTCACTCAACAGTGAACAAACCAATATAAAGTTTAAGTGTAGCCTATATTGGGTATCTGCACATTTCTAAAGTGACAATTTGAGGACTTTTTAATACCTCTGAAATGACAAATTAAACAATGGCTAAATTGTCAAATATTAGAGGCAAAAACTGTGAAAATAGCCGATCTACATGCAGATCTGCTATTTTCACAATAGAATTGTGTTGTACAAAATGTAATGCCGCGACTCTTAGTGCTCGTCAGGATGGGAGGGGGGTCCCCAGTTGAAATATGATTATTTTGGGGGTCGCGGCCTGAAAAGGTTGAGAACCACTGGTCTAGATACAGGCAAAGCAGTACAATTCCCACTACTTCTAAAACAGCAACACAACAACACATTCAGATGAAAATGGATGTAACAAACATGAAGAAATCATATTTTCCCCACTTTTTCAATCAAACAACATTATTTTCAGCATAAGTAAAACTGCTAGTTAGTTAAAAAATGTTTATGCTGGACATTTGATCTTCATGATGACCCCAGGTTTGCAACGTGTCTATCTCCCGGACTGGCCCTCTCTGTCCTAGCTTTCCTAGGTATCCTATCTAAATAAAAAGATAAATAAATCTTTGATTTAAAAAAAGGGCAAATGTTTATCTAGTTTGAAGCCAATACATATATAGTCGAGTAGTAGGGACGCAGTGTTAATATCTGTTCTCGAGCTGTCGAGTAGAGAGTCATGTGTAAACATAATATCTGGTCTTAAAACATTGTTGTGTAGAGGGGCCCTTAATATCTTGTCTTAAGGCCCATGTTGATGTGCTTCCATGGGTCATATTCCCAAACAACAAAGTACACGTGGGGGGGGGGGGGGGGGGGGGTCCTGTGGTATTGCAGAACAGGTCTTCTTGTTGCTTACAAACAGGACTTGCGAGGCACACTGTTGCTCTGATCCACACCAAACTTGGCACAAAATAAATACTGTTTAGGGGTCACCGTCTGCCATGCATGAGAATATACACCAACAGTGTGCCATGGGCCCACGGGTTAAACTGATTGCTATAGGCCAGTGGTCCGGGCCAATTGCGATGCTGTAGTAACTTTTTTTTCCCTTTACTGCTGGAGACCCCATGGGACCCATTCAAGGACTCGATCCTGGGGCCAATGACCCAACTTTGAGAACCACTAGGCCTACTCTAAATCACGACCTTCCATAATCTCTTGAACTGTTTGGAACAGCTTTACAGTTCAGGGAAGGCAGTCCTGACAAGTGGACCATACTAGCCTAGCACAGCTAAACTATCCACCCATGTTAACACAAGGGAGAAATAGGGTGTGTTCCTCCACCCGCGTCATCAGCGCCCACACCCTAAGTGGGGTTGGCGATAGGGCCTTTCTGTGTGGAGTTTGCATGTTCTCCCCGTGTCTCCTTGGGTATATGCCCTCACACAAAAACATGCAGTATAGTCCTGGTTTCTATACTACCTCCCCCTAGCCAGCCAGGTGCTCCCAAACCTCCCTGGCACGGCATGGGGAGAGCGAGGGAACCAGGACTAAAGGTTAGGTAGTTGGCACCGGGTGAGAAAAATGGGTTGCAAAAATGTGGGATAAATATATATATAGGCTACTCACGTGATATAGTATGGCTACACCAGGCTAGGACCATACAGCCTCCAATGTGTCTCCAGACACATTTGCATCTCCTGAAGTGATCAGTCCGAATAGTTTGTAACTTTTATTTCTTGTGCACCCAAAAAGTGTCTGGTAAACAAAGGATAATCTCATTCAAATGTAAGAACGGTGAATACCGGTACATTAGTATTAAACAGAAGTATAGATGACAAGTAATAGAGGAGACCACTTAACATAAAAAAAAAAGAAAATCTGTAATGTTTTTCCAGAAAAAAAAATAATAATAAAAAAAAAAAAAAATATATATATATATATATATATATATATATATATATATATATATTAAAGACTTTCAGAAAAATAAAATATAAAAAAATAATTGTCAGTCTACAAGTTCACAACTTGTGAACACATATACTTCTATTTTCATTATTTTCAAAATAGGCCTTCAAATATCTGTAATAATAATAATTTTGGGTAACAGGGAGAATGTATCTTTTGGGTCTTGAGCTGAAGAATTTGGGATTCATTAGATTTTTTTTTGTCCACAGTAGCTTTTAACTTCATGCTTTATTGCTTTATTTTATTTGAAGCATATGATTACCAGATTATTGAAATTATTCACAACCTAATACTCTCCTTCTGTCCAACAGGAACAGGTTAATTAATTGGGATCTCCAAATGTCTCAGCTGAGTCTCTCATCTGTATATCACATATCACCATCATTATTTTCATTGACAGCATGAAATATAAAAACATTTATCAAAATTATAACGAACAATATAGTGTGGGGCGTTAAGGGGAGCAAATGCTAATTTCGTGCAAATTTGTCTTAAAGCGCCAAATTTTGCACAGATGTAGCCCAGGGCATGCTCTAATGATTTAGCTAGGGCGCCCGAGTTTGCGACCTTCGGGGTCGCCACAGCAGCCAAGTCAAGTTGGGCTTCCATCGACTTTCTATACAGGAGGAAAATACCCTGGGTATTTAAGTAGGATGTGAGGGGTCTAAATAGGGGTTTGTCATGATGCTGAATCCATTTTTGTTTTGCACCAAAAACATTCCTTGGGCTATAAATGGCTCCAGAAAACGCCCACAAACCTGTAATTAGTGATGAAAAGTGATGAGTCATCACTTTTCATCACTAAACCATCGCTTTCTGGGCCATTTGTAGCCCAAGGAATGTATTTGTGCAAAACAAATGCTTGCAATGGATTCAGCATCATGACAAACCCCTAGTTAGACCTCTCACATCCTACTTAAACACCCAGAAAAAATGTTTTTCTGGGTATTTTCCTCCTGTATAGAAAGTCGATGGGAGCCCAACTTGATTTGGCCCCTGTGGCGACCCCGAAGGTCGCAAACTCGGGCGCCCTAGCTAAATCATTAGAGCATGCCCTGGGCTACATCTGTGCAAAATTTGGCACTTTAAGACAAATTTACACAAAATTAGCATTTGCTCCCCTTAACGCCCAGCACAAAAATATCAAAAATCTAAATTCTACAAGGATTCAATATAAATAGGCCACATCTCTAAGAAATATATACAGAGGTTATGTTCATCAGGCATTTTTTGGCAATTAAACTAAAAAGATACAAAATATAATAGCATAATAGCCTATATTTTTTAATTTTCTTCCAATTAACAGCCGAGCGCCACCTGGTGGTGTAAACCTGACCTCTCGACCAGCTAGTTGCACTGCGCATGTGTAAAGTGCTAAAATGCATTGTCGTGACGTCTACAATCGCGCCATCTTTGGAAAACAGTACTGTCTGTCTGTGTGAACTGAATGAAACTTGGCTTCATCGTCATTCAAGAAGAACTAGCTTGCTGTGATAACTAATATACTGGTTTCTCGGGGTGAGGTAAGTCATTGGGTTAATTTCGGCGGTAAAAACCATATGTTTTGAGTGTGTGTTTGTGTGTGAACGTGGTAAGTGGTGTTGCCATGCTAAAAATACAATATGCTATTAGAATCCAAGAATCCATTGCTAAGTTGCTAACCGAAGGCCGAGGTTGGAGGTGTTTGTAGGAACGGTGCCTCTACGCTGAATCCCGGCTTGGCGGTGCTTCTGGTGCGAGGCCTTCATTATTGCTAAATGTGCTAACTCCGCCCCACCGGCTTCACCGGAGCCTGATAACATTGCACGCCTTGCTGATTTCTATGGCTGATTTACTAACGTTAGCTTGGGGGCTACCAGCAAACTAGCTAACTATTAGCTGTTGGCCGAAAACATTGCAACCTAGCTCTCAACTGAGGTTATTAATGGCAATACAACTTTTTAACTGGAACATCTGCAAGAAGAGTTGATTGATAAATATACTAAACTGTTAACACTTAACAGTAAGAGTTATATCTGTCTTTAGGATCCCGGCAGATTTGACCCCAGTTAACTGATAAACCACGTCGATGGGCCATTGAGTGTAGTGAGATAACAACATTTTTGTCTTGTATTTAGTTTGAGCCCAGTTTGAGGACGTCAACAATGGGGATCAAGGCTCAACGTCCTCGATGCTTTCTTGACATTGGAATCGGCAACGTGCTTGGTAAGTAAGAAACCAAGTCGCTGACTACTTAAACAACTTATTTGAATTAATGTTCTTGACCATAACATATTTTTTTCCACAGTGGGCCGAGTTGTGGTGGAGTTGTTTTCAGATGTTTGCCCCAAAACCTGTGAAAACTTCAGGTGCCTCTGCACAGGTAAATGATATCGACTTGTAGTAGAGTCTCTAGGGATTTGATGGGACCGTACCTATGTTCCCAAGGTTCTATGTTCCCAGGGTTCTATATTCCCCATTTACCACCTAATCCTAACCCTAAACCTAACCCTAACCCTAACTAACCCTAAACCTAACCTGGAAACATAGAACCTTGGGAACATAGGGAGGACCCCGATTTGATCTGTTTGTCAAATTGATTTATTTGTATCTGTGAAAATGAGTCATGAATGAAATCGATGCAATTTCACTCAGTGATTCTGACCCTAGCTTTACAGAGTTCCAGAGTTGTGTGTGGGACATACATTTACAAGTTGGCAGTTGGCACTACCCTGAAATTCACTTAAATTAGTTGATACTAACTGGCTAAAATGAACTGCAATTGAAAGTAGCCATCATAAGATCCTAGGTGTCCCCACCAGTGTAGGCTACTCTTTGTAATTTAGTTTGAATGGATAGAAACCTTTTTATTGATCCCGCAGGGCGATTCAGGCACCATGCAGAGACAGCACAGGAGTAAAATTAACAGATACAGGTCAGGGCATAGAAGTAAAGTACAGATGTATACACCCTACAGTAAAACATATCATACATCATCCTGGCTGGTACAGAACACAGACACTACAATCTATACAAACATCTTCCTGATGCAGAACGAGGGAGAGTAACAAGATTAGCCTAAAGTTGTGACATCAGCACAAACCACAGATGACAACAGAGTGGTTGTTACAATATTTTGTTAAAGCTAGTAGCGTAAGAATCATGATGAGAAATTGCAACCTTATATTTAATTAATAATCTGCTTTAATGTTTTTAAAAAAGGCTTGTGAATGCTCTTCCATGTTTTATGGCATTTTATCATTGTCTTCCAGGTGAGAAAGGTATTGGCAAAGGAACACAAAAGCCTTTGCATTACAAAGGATGTCTCTTCCACAGAGTTGTGAAGGACTTCATGATTCAAGGAGGAGACTTCAGTGAAGGTAAGCGTTATAACGACAAGTTACAGAAGCAAAGATATTAGTTCATCATGTAACTGACTTCTACAAAAGCTACACAAATTTGTACATTTGGATTGAGCATTTTTGGAACCTGCGCTGTATGTAAATGATAAGAACACTGCTTCTCTAATGCTTCTCTGTAACAGGCAATGGAAGAGGTGGTGAATCCATCTATGGAGGCTTTTTTGAAGGTAAAAAGACTTGCTCTTATAGATGGCATTTATTTAACTCTGTCATAAAAGATTATCGTACTTCATGGCCATACTCTTTTCCCCAGACGAAAGCTTTTCTGTCAAACATAACAAGGCATACTTGATGTCCATGGCAAACAGGGGTAAAGACACCAATGGATCCCAGTTTTTCATGTAAGTGCCATGTTAAGCCTCTTGTTTTTCTTTCATTTATTTTATTAGTTGGTCCCATCATTCTTAAACATGAACAGCAAAATGTCATCTTTGTCTTCAATTCTTCATCTCAATGCCAATCCCCAGAACAACGAAACCAGCACCACATCTAGATGGGTAAGTGTTCTGCAAAATGTACTGTATGAATCTGCCATTATGGTACTGTTGGGAGTATATACTGTGCAGTTAAATTTATGAATCAGACATTGTGGTACTGTCTAGAGTATATTTTGTACAGCTTAACACTAATTGTATTTTGCAGTGTCCATGTCGTGTTTGGCCATGTGATCGCTGGCCAAGAAGTTGTACAGACCATGGAGAGCCAGAAAACAGATGCCAACAGCAGACCATATGCTGAGATGAAGGTTATGAACTGTGGAGAGCTCATCCCTAAAATGAAAGGTATGCGTGATGGAAGTGTTTTTGAACTTATCGAGTCCTTAGCCAATGTAATTATGTATATTATTGTCTTGACTGCTACAGTTGGTGGAGGAACTTAACTACTGCTTTAAATTATTTGCAGCAAAAAAAGAGGAGAAGGAAAAGGCATCCTCAAGCAGCAGCTCTAGTGACTCTGACAGCTCCTCTGAGTCCTCAGAGTCGGAAGACTCGGGTAAAGATGCCAAGAAGCGGAAAAAGAAGGCAAAGACGCAAAAGAAAAAACAAAAAAAGAAACATAAAAAAAGGTACATAATTATAGCATTAATGTATTATGCATTGATTATTAGCAATTAAAGAAACCTTTATTTTGGTCAAAGTATGTTTTCATATGAAAGAAAATTTTAGATATAAATACAAATGAACCACTTAACCCTATGCACTTGACCGGTCTATACTAGGTCTGCCAATCTACAATGTATGACTTTTTGTGAGGTTATAGCTCTGCTGTTTTTGCCTAATTGTTTGCCCCAGAATATGGGAATGCTAGGGTCCCCCCTGGTTAAAACATTTATCTCTATCAATTCACGAAACCTGTGCATGTGTTTTGCGTCCCAGGCATGACGCGGGCGCTGTCCAACCAAACATCCTCAAACTTGGCATATTTTTCCCATTATGACCCAGCTGAGTGTACAGTGCTGAGTGGCACTAATAAGGTCGCAGTTACTTGCACACTATCCAAACCTCCACCGGCTGTCCCTCCGTCACTCCCTCCGTCACTCCCTCCGTCACTCCCTCTGTCACACGTCACACGTCACACTTTTGCCCTGCTCATATCTCTGCAACCGTTGCCCCGATCCATGCCAGATTTTGCACACACACTCCTTGCCTGCCAAACTACAACCTCCAAGGACCCCCGGAGTTTCGGGGACCCCCAGGTCCCTGGGGGACCCCCAGGTGTAAAAAATTACCAAATGTGCAAAAATGACCAAATGACCACCCCAACGGGGCTGCTCACGGGGCATTCCCGGGGACCACCCACTCCTGGTGCTCCAGAACGGATGCAAAAGTGGTGGCGCCCCCAGTGGAGGACCCCCTGCCACTGCAGCTCACATAAAATGCCGTAACTCGGGCTAGGAGCGACCGGGAGAGCCGGGGCCGGTACCTATTCGTCCGCCTTGGCGGCGAGGAGACCCCACCCCTCATTTCTCACATGGCCCTCTAGCGCCACCATGAGGCCGATTCAGATTTTGCCCTAAAATCACGAAAATCACTACACAGTATGTCTACACTCATGTCAACAACATGGATCAGGAAGATTTTGGAAAAACACATTTTTGCTCTATTTATGGAGATAAGCGACCAACGGTCGCTTATCTCCCGATTAGGGAGTCTTACTGGTAATTATCTGACTGTGGGTCTGCGGAGGATGCAACATTTTTTTGGGTGGCAAGTGGCTAAACCGGCTGGCTTCACAGACTGGTTAAACTTCATGTCGCATAAGTCCCCAATTAGCCAACCTGACCCACTGGCTTGCTGACAATGGTACATCAGATAGTGGGAGTATTGGCAACGGGTGGGGCGTGTATTCTGATCGTTCCAGACTTGCATGGCCCGAGTAGGTGGTTAAGATAAAGGATAAAAGACACTACAGCTCTGAATTTTCTTTCTAGATCTGAGCCTGAAAGCGCTGAGGAGAAAGACGAAGAGGTGCTTTTATCTTCGGTACGACCTGAAGAAATTCCGGCTATTCCAGAGAACAGATTTCTTATGAGGAGAAGTCCCCAAGCAGTTCAGAAGGAGAAAGAGGAAACTGGAAAGGATCGAAGAAGAGAGGAAAGACCCAGAGAAAGAGAGAGGTTGGTCTTGGTCTCTTTGACTAAATCCAGGATGTGCTTTCTTTCCTGGATAGTTTGGTCTTCTAATCTAATGTGTGATCATTTACATGTTTTTCTTTTCCCCTGATGATTGGCAGAATGTTTAACTCTCAGTCTGCCTACAACAGAAGACTTGTGATGACACGCTCTGGCAGGAAGATTAAAGGCAGGGGACCACGGGTAGGTACAAGGACTATATAGCAATAGCTCATTAAAAAGTGTGACTGGGTCACTCAGCCTTTTAGCCATTTTAATAAGCTCACTCGATTGTGAGCTTGTAGATGTGATGTTTTCCAAATAGCCAAAATGCAACATACTGTATGGTTACTTGGTTATTTATACCTTTTATATTACCTTTTCTCTTCCAGCGATATCGGACTCCGTCTCGCTCGAGGTCAAGGGATCGCTTCCGGCGTAGTGAAACTCCTCCACATTGGCGACAGGAGATGCAGCGCCAGAGGATGAGAGCAACCAGTGGCGAGCGTTGGATTAAGGGTGACAAGTAAGATACTATAATCCTCTTTATTCAAATTTTACATTTCCTGGTGATTACAGGGCAAGAAATGCATTATTCATTGCATTGACACTGACACAATGTTCTAACATACATTTTGGAAAGAAACCATCCATTTCTAGCATGTAAACATCAAATCTTATCTAAAAGGAGAAATTGTTGGGGGTTGGTGCTGTTTTCAGGGGTGGGGTTGGGGTCGAGGAGGTCTTGCTTACTCAAAAACTATTTCCATACTAGACAACAGTGGGAAAATCTGGTGCTTTGGAACCGCAGCACGTGTCGAGACCAGTGTTGCCTCTTAATTTTTCAATGGTCTGAGCAAACACAAAACCCCGGAGCATTACTTTAGCAACCGCTGACGTGTACACTGGCACCACTTGTCCAACCTGTTAGATCATGACAAGTTATATGGCTTCTTCAACGAATCTCTGTACTCTCTAGGTCAATTGCAATAAGAAATGAAAGGCTATTATATTTATTGGTGTTATATGTGAACACATAGATGAATTCATGGTTGACACGTAATGTTGACATGGGTTAAATGATAATTTTGTAAACGGTTAGTCGACAGTCGATTAGAGCTGGAATAGTTGGATACCGGTAAATCCCACAGGATAAAGTTACCGACGTAGCAGGTTGGTTCAGCTGTTACTGCGGGCGCAAGTCTGACTGACCCTTGCACTGCACTGTGATGCCAGGGCGTGCAGCTTAAATAAAAACATTTTGGATGGTGTAATGGGATGTTACATTTTGGAATCCATGTGCCAGTGCGACTTAAAGTACATGTTTTTCATCCAATAACGCAGGAGTCTGTCCCCATTACAAAACGCTAGACCCGTAAGAGATGTAGAGCCTACCATCAGCTCCCAGTACTTAACGCACGTACAGCTTACCTCACCCAAGCCGTGCTACTGATGCGCTGAGTTGGTGCAGATGATCAGGGGATCGAACCCATGACCTTGTGGTCCAAAGGCGCTGAGTAGGTGCAGATGATCAGGGGATCGAACCCATGACCTTGTGGTCCAAAGGCGAGAAGCCGAGAACTCTATTGACTACTATCTGGAACTACCTGAAGACAAGTTACCTCTGCAAAACAATAAAACATGTGCAGACCAGTTGAATGCTGTAGTCTAGTATATTTTATTTAGGTAGTGCCCATGTATTTTCTGTAAGTCCCTGTTGAGCACCTACAAGCCTGACTGAAGGGATTCTCTTTACAAATAAAGGACATCAGTGTAATTGAACCCTGATTTTATAGTCCTTGATCATTGCATCAGTTTCTGAAAAATGGCTTCATACAGTATATGTTATGTCATGCAGCAATGCTAATGAGCTATTGGAAGAATCTGACTTGATTACTGCTTTCTGAAGAGCCATTGCTTCAGCTGTCCTTTCTATTCACAACATTGTGATATTTACATTTCTTGCAGAGGTGACATGGTCGACGCCAAGGATGAAGCTGCTAAAGCTCTGAAAGGTGGTGATAGAAGGCCCTCTGAAACAAAGCATGAGAATGCCACTGAGGGTAAGAAAGACAAGAAGAGCCACTCTCACCGATCTAGAAGCAAAGAAAAGGACACTTCAAAGAAGAAGGCAGAGGAGAGGGGTGACAAACACAAGGCAAAGAAAAAGGCCAAATCTCAAAGCCGCAGTAAAAGCAGGGAAAAGGGATCGAAGAGCAGGGAGAGGGATCATAAACAAAAGGGTGAGAAAAGACGAGGCCGCTCCAGGAGCAAAGACAAAAACATCAAAGAGAAAGAAAAGGAGTCTGAATCAAATCGCAGCAAAGAAAGAAACAAGCATTCAGCATCCGATAAACATGGAGACGATGCTAAAGGAAAAAATGGAGAACGAGCGTCAAAAAGCAAGGAAATCGACACTGTAAAAGATGGACACCGGTCAAATAGTAGGAGCAGGGACAGAGGAAGGCGTGCTTCATCAAGAGACAAACCGGACCATCGAGAGAAAGGGAAAGAGAGGGCAAGGGAGCGTAGCAGGAGTCAGGAAAGACGGCGCCACAGTGAGAGGGACAATGATAAAAGGGGAGCGACATCCAGGAACCGGGAGCGAACAAGAAGCCCAGACAGAAATAAGACCAGAGACTCTAATAGAGGCAGGCGCTCCAGAAGCAAGAGTAACCACAGAGACCACAGTAATAACCGCTCATCTCATAGGAAGAATAAAGACGGTGAGTCCACCCACCGAAAGAGGTCTAAGAGCAGACGTAGTAGCAGTTCTGAGAGCGACAGAGATGAGAAAAGGCAGAGTCGAAAGAGTCCCGATTCTAAGAAGAGGCGGGAAGGTAGTCCGCAGAGGAAATCCCCTTCCAAATCCAAAGACGACACCAGAATTGTGACCGTCATCTCCTCAAGAGGGAGTCGTGACACGAAGGGCAAGGACAGAAACAGCAGCAGGAAGATGAGCTCGAGTTCAAGTTCTGATGACTAGGTGTGTGATTCTTAACATAGCTAGACATTTGATCTGATGGACTTGGTTAATACCCATGGGAGTGTGAGGTTTTTATTTTTAAATGCATCTGTAAATTACATGTTGGCTTTACGATATATATCCAATTATACGGTTTCAAATTATACAGTTTCTTAAAAAAAAGAAATTGGGGGGAAAGAATTTTGAATGAATACGTTGAACAGACATTTTAAAGCCTTTTTTTCCTAGCATTTATTTTTACTGTAATTTTATAAATGTTATTTAATGCCATTGGATTTGGGCTAAAGAATGTAGGTAATTGACTGCTTACACTTACTGTCCTACAAAACCAAAGTGCACTAACCTACACAGTGTTTTTGAACAGATCAGCTACATGGGTTATCAGTAAGCAAATGATATTGCAGTAATCCATAAGATAATTGTTTGTCCCTCAAAATCATGAAGCCTGATTTGACCTTTGAGACAAATGAGGCCATGTGTCCAAAACTGCACTTTGGCTTTATCGGGCAGTATAGGCACATGGCATACGTTCACTGGGCAGTTTATTTTGCTGTAGCAAGTGATGATGTGGAAGAGTCGGTCTCCTGTTATTTCTTGCATGCTTATTGCTTATCCCTGATTCATTGTGGATAATCTGTATTGATAAGTACCATTATTGTCTTTATTTTTTACTGATTTTTGAGATGTCTTGTGTGCTGTTCAAAAGGAAAAATATGTCTCTGAAATGCTGTAGGGGAAAAAAAACAAACATAAAATGAGTTTGTACAAAAACCTATTTGTGAAGTTATTTTTTATTTTCACAAATATCGAGTGGAAAATAGTGTCACTCCAATCATTTTATTTAAAACTGCCTTCCTGTAAGGAATTTACTTTATGTGAAGAGTACAATATGGTGGTTGTGCATTCATTTCAGTGTCTTGGGGACATTTTTACAGTAAAATAGGAGATGTGAGAAGTAAGTTGTATAATGTCGTTTTTAACACCTCCATAGTGATCATTTAACAATTTCACTTTTGACAGCTGGTCACAATTTGTCAAAAAGGCTAACCCGTTACCATGTGAAACCAAGACGCTTCTTTGCCTCAAGAATATCTGAGGTCTCATGAAGATCTTTGATATTCTGGGTTGCACCGCAGATATATGTTGGCATCTCAACACCAGTAACATCATGAACCTGGTAGCTAGGTCTAACTCCCCCAAAAATGGGTCCAAGCCCACCTCCAATTCCTTCCCTGGCTGCTTTGCGTAGCGGAAGGACATTTCGCTTGGCCTCTGCTGCTGTATTTATCACATGTTTTGCATATTGTCTGAATTGTTTCTCCTCTTCAACAACAACGTCCGTGTTCTTTGCTTCAAACTCCAGTTGCGCTGCTCTCAGTTTCCGGTCCATAGCACATTTTTCAGCCTACAAATTAAAGAATGAAAATGTTAATTGAATCTTGAAATGTCATTCCACTTGTCTCTAAAGTCTAAAGCCTTCCTTAAAGTTAAAGGACAACTCAGCCCTAAATAACATCTAGGCTCATTTTTCTACTTACATTGATCCCAAAATACTCTTTATTGGGCAGAAATATCCCTGTTGTCCAGTTTCCCCAGCAGCCCTCGTAGCATAGAGTGACTGCAACAAATAGTGTAAAAGCGATAGGCTCCACTCTCTAAGCTACGAGGGCAGCTGTGTTATGCTGGGGAAACTGGACAACAGGCCTACTAGACCCCATGGACAGTAATTTGGGATAAATATAAGTAGGAAAATGAGCCTAGATGTTATTTAGGGAGTTGTCCTTTAAGTTACATGGTACACAACAGTACTATCTTTGCCAACTGTTTGCCTGGATCCAGCTAATCATGCTTTTTGAAGTGAAATTGTAATTCAGGTTGTCAGGCTAGACTTTCCATTTAATGTTTTTAAGGCAGACAGACAAAACACCCTCAAGTGAAGCACACAAGTACTAAGGCAAATATTTAATTAAAGGTAGGGTAAGTAATTTTTGAGGGGTTAAAATAAAATGGTTCGTAAAATAGTTATTTGGGCTCTCCATGTCTCCAGCTATTAATCAAACATAAAATGCATTTCAGTTCGGGATACCACTTTTATCCAATCAGGATAAAGAACAGACAGGATACAGATAAAACAAGTGAAATTTGAAGTGATGGGACAGAAATTAGCACACAAAATTGGAACTGGAACACTAAAAATGAAACCGATAAATGGGTGCTATCTCCTGATTTGGCTGAAATTTTGCAACTGCCTGAACATTTTGTGCAGGAGAGATGGGGAATACTCCTGTTAGTGAACAAACACTAGCAATTATTTCTATCAGAAAATAGTGCTTCAACCTAAAAAGTTAGTTTTAACCCAAAAATATCACTTAACTACCTTTAAAGAAACATAATGCCCCAGTAATGTTACTGGTATTGAAGTGCTATTTTATCTGCCTACATTTCAAAAATGATGAAACAACTCAGAAGCTCCGGCACTCTCTTGGAACAGGATATTTTGCAAAATGTAATAAAAGTCCAAATAGTTCACGGCATTGTGAATAGTATGCATTAATTCATTGTAATAATAAAACATGTATGCATTCCTAAGTTTAGTAACCCTATGTATAAAAGTAATGCATTATATTAGCTTGTTACTCATGGAAGTAATATGTAATTCACTGTTTGATATAGTCACCCTTCTGGTCATTACCATCTGATTGATGTAGTGACCTTGTAACATTCTTTCACCCTCTTTCTTCTTTTGAGCCTTCAATTGTTGCTTCTCAAAGAATAGACGGTCAGCCTCTTTCCTGGCTTGTAGAATGCCCAGTGAATTCTGTTGTTCTGCCAGATTGTTCTGCTCCTTTCGCTGCCTCTGAAAACGTAGATGAAAATTGCCATGTAAACGTTTAGTTCTCACAAGAGAAAAATGGAGAAACAACTTTGTATACTTTGGGATATTCATCCAAATTCAACGTGACTCAATGATTTACCATCAGTTCCCTGTGTGCAGTAATTGACGTCAACATTGCAGCCTTTGTGTCATCTTCCTCCTTCTGTTTCTGTGCCTGCTTAGCTTCTTGCTCAGCAATGGCCTTAGCGATCAGTTCTTCTTCGTTGATGACCTGCTCCTGTTTTGTGACTGTTAGTTTGTCGATGATCTTATCCCTAAGCATCTGACCCTCTCTGAAGGACAAAATTAAGCTATATTACATCATTGTACTTGCATCATATTTCATTAATTTGTCTTATAGTGTTATCCTGCCAGGGTGATTCAGAACAAGTGAAACTGTAACATAAGTATGCTTCGATTTCTGCATCACCACATTACAGGTGACAAAGGAGCAGGTCAGAGCTGAGATGGTCAATGTGGCTGAGCAAGGTGATTTGGACTTTCAGAGGATGTCCTATTGTAGGTTTCAAAGTCATGTTCTAACTTGAAGCACTTCACTTGTACTTACCGAAACAACTCTGCCTCTTTGTTTCTCCTTAACTGCATTATTTTTTGTTTTGCAGCCATATAACATTTCCTTTGCTCCGCTTCC
Source organism: Nannobrachium achirus (assembly GCF_963921795.1). NCBI lineage: Eukaryota > Metazoa > Chordata > Actinopteri > Myctophiformes > Myctophidae > Nannobrachium > Nannobrachium achirus. Next base: position 25,664,174 of record NC_137829.1, read on the forward strand.
ATCTCCTGTTTTTGTGCATCTATTGCTTTTATGATATCTTTGCTGGAGAGGTGCTCCTGTAAGTACATCATGTGTATTATAATAATAATACAGAGAGTTAAATTAACACTGTTTTCTTTTACAGTATATATATATAATATGTCAACAACAATAACTCTTGCTCAAACCCTACCAAATGAGACTGCATGATGTTTCTCTTCTGCTGTAATTGGCTTTGTTTCTCCATGTTTTGCTCCCATAGATAAAGTTCCCGAAGTTTTTGTATTTCCTCTCCCTCTTTCTTATCCTCTTGTTTTTCTCTCTCTCTCACCAGCTCACGTTCGTTCATCCTTAAGGAGATGAGGATTAAAAGAAAATAATAATATATTTTTTTTAACCAAGCAAAGTTATTAAGAAAAAATAAATCACAGAAGAAGAATACAATCAATAATTAAAATTAAATTACTTAACAAACAAATAGATACAAGTCAGAACTAACTCTGATGGACTGCAGCCCTTCCTGAAGAAACCCACCCAACTCAGCCAGGCTCTTGAAAGGTACCAGGAAGAGGGAACATATTTCCCTGTCCTGGCCTCTCAACTTGTTGCCAGCATGATTTAAAGTTGATTTAAAGATTCTCCTGACTGTGGTGTTTACAAGCCCTTAATATGTTTCCCCCCTTGCATTGTTACCTATCAACCCCTCTTTCCACACATAGATTCCTCAGGTTGGCGGACTTGGGGGTCCTAGCTGTCCCATGGGCTAAACTCAAGTCCAGGAATGACTTTGCCTTTGCTGTCGCAGTCCCTAGAGTCTTTAGAGCCTAGACTGTGTGACAGCATTCCCCTCCCTGTCAGATTTCTTTAAACCCTGGCTCAAGATGTTTTATAGACTAGCTTTTGATTCCCCCTGATGTTATCTATATTTGTCATTGGTTGTTTGTTTCATTACTTTACTGTTTATTTATGTCCTTAGGGCACCGTCACACCGCACTTTTATTCTATATCTATGAGGGTGGATTCTGCCAATGCAATTCTATTTTTCATTTTAAAATTCGGTTACATCAAATTTAACTCATGAAGCGTGCCATATAGGAGAAAGGAGAAACATGCTTGCCTTCACATTAAAGGAACCACGACAAAACACATAACATTATAATAAATAATTTGACTTGATTATATTCATGTTGAGAATTTGAATCATAAACAATAGGCTAGTGATGGGTATTACAAAGGATTCAGTTGCACTTTCTTTGAAGTTGTGTTTAAGTAAAACTTACTGATGTTTCAAATCTTCTGCAACAGCCTGCCTCTCAAGCCTGCTCTGAAGTGTTTTCTGCTGCTCCACTTTCAAAGCTTCATCCTCTTGGGATTTGAATCTGGCCTTGAATTCTTTATCTACATCCTTATAGTTGTTCTGTATTCTTTGCTTCATTTCGACCTGTGCTTCCCTCTCCTTCAAAACTTCAGTCAGCAAGAGTGCACTCTGCAAAACAAAAGTACATTCAGTAACATTTTAAAAAGTTTGTTCCAATTATTGTACAATTGCCAATGGTGTTAACTCCAACAGATATACAAACATGAAATTGTTTGACACGGTCAGTTTGATAATATTGCTGAGCCTTGGCTCTTGCAATAGCCTCCTTCCTCTTCTGTGCTTGATATTTGGCCTCTTCTATATCGGTTAATTTTCTCTGTTCTTCCTCGATGGCCTCCCGGATCTTCTTTGCCTCGAGTTTCTTTTGTCTTTGACCCTATAACAAACGTATGTTTTATACAGAGTGATTGAAGAAATTCTCAAATCTTTTACTAACACTGTAGTAAATACTTTGGTACAAGAAAGAGTCCTATATTTAAAATCTTACTAGTACAAAAAATGTTAAGATCAAAATATTAAAGTACCAGGTGTACAAATTATCATTACTTCATAATTCAAGCTGGATAGCCTGTAAATTACCCCCACTCATCAATTCATTCTTTGCTAAAATAGTAATTTGTTTGTTGATTCATATTGTATTAAACTAGCACGTCTCCTATTTCCAATCTTAACATAATATAATGGTCCTCACTAATGCTCATAATTAAAAGATGGCAGCATTTCTGTCTACACTAACTCCAATTTAGGGTCACTAACTCCACTCTAGTCTGTCTCAAAGGTAAGCTGTGAACAGAAAATGGGTGAAGTGAAGCGCTCCTTAGTCTGCAATGTAACTAAATATGTCAGATAAATGCAATGGAGTAAAAACTACAATATTTCCCTCTGAAAATGTAGTGGGGGAAATGTGTAGTTGAAGTTCCAATAAAGTAGGCTACAGCTGAGTAAAAGTACAATTACTTTCCACATCTGCTGCATAAGGAAATTCATTTTCAGTGTAATGTTCAGTGCATTCAAGCCAATAAAGTAAATAACGTACTACGTACAGAAATGGTATTGGTCCAGAATTTCACCATCTCTTTGGAGCGCAGATGCATGGCCTCTCGTTGTTGTGCTGCATCTCTGATGCGCTCCTTTTGATTATTGTACTGGTTTGAAGTTGAACTACCTTGAATTCGAAGCCATTCGGCTTTGGGCAAAACAGTGACCTGACGAAGATCTGGTAGTTGCATTTCCCCATTGTCTACGTCTACCTCACCTGAAAACAAAGCAAATAAACAAAATATAAAAAATCCATACAGTATATTCACATGAAAGCATCTGTTACATAAAACAATGAAATGTCAAGGATTATGTGAAAAACAAAATGCCAGAGTAAACAATAATACCCAAATACCAACCCAACATATAAAAAAAAACAAGAACAATTTAAAATTATTCTGATTTGTGTTATTGACAGTATTGATAACAAATGACATTGATAACAAATTCATTTATATTCACTTTCCTCTCACCTTTTATGCTGAAACCTCTCCTTTGACCTTGCTGTAGCAATGCTGCCATAATATAGGCTGCCTACAGCGCATTCATACACAATTATCTACAGTGTTTGAATTAGATAGCATGTGTGTCCTCAACATTAGACTTCTAAATATAAAAGAAAAGAGGTTTCCTCAAAGTAGGCTGAGAGTGAGGAAACAATGGTCATTTGTTAGATGTTTCTAAGCAACGCTTAAACCAATTAGAAAACAGGTTGCTGGTCGACAACAGCAGATGGCGCCATTCCTTCTGGTTTTAGGCTACGCTTCAGTTCATTCATTACCAACCACCATTTTTCATTCATTCCACGGTTTCCAGCTACCAAACTAGTAGCAGTAGCCTAATTATCTGAAATGCCTGTCATGTGAGAGTCTGTCAGGTGATGGACTGTGTGTGTTGAACTTTCACATAATTTGGTGCCAATGGATCGATCGCTTGACTCGATGCCTATGGGCCTACTTGTGCGAGTGGTAACGGTAATTTTAATTGGTAAACAAACAAACAAAATATCCTTATTTGCTTTCTTTGGGGACGAAACCTGTTACGTACGCTACAGATTGTACAGAAATGATGGCCGTCCTGGATAAAAACAGGATTTGCCAGTTGCAGACTGACGGGTTTGCCACAAAGGATGAAGAGGCGGGTTTACTTCTAAAGGGGCAGTCTTACCATTCAACACGTTCAGACGAGCTCTGTGTCCAATCCATCCTAGATCCTACCCACTCCTACCCATCCAACACCAACAGAAGTTTGTGCACCAAGTTACTGAAAAGGAGAACACTGCAAAATGGCCCCGATAGACATCAAAAGTATATTAATTAGCGAAAGTGTGGATGCTTGCTGCAAGAAGATTTTGGAAGAGAATGGAATCCAAGTCACGGAAAAGCCAAATATGAGCAAGGATGATTTGATGGCAGAGCTAAAGGTAAAGTTGTATTCGGTCTCAGAATGACTGCGTTCACACGCACTTTCTTTTTCATAAAAGCGTGCGTGCATGCATATGATCTGCATTGCAATCAGTGTTTTTTGTGTCCTTTTTAGTCGAGAAACGTGTTAAGTTTTATTAGCATAGCCTATTATATAACGATTATCTTAACGACAAATGATAGAATAAAAGTGTCAACACGTGAAAAAAGTTTACATTATTAGGCATACGTTTTGTTTGAAGGATGCACTTTAACCTCAGGATATACGTTTACACTTTTGCGCTCAGCTCGATTTTTTTGTGGCAAAGAACAAAAATGGATTGCTCGGCTATAGGACCGCCCTCGTGTACCATTATCTGATGCAACTGCATCCAAGGCTTGCTGCCACACACCCTCTGCCTCATCATCACTTTTGTCTGCCTGTCCAGATGTGACCTAAATCAGTTCATCATCAGTTCAGTTCAGTTGGGCCGGTTAGGTTACAAATGCTGTGATTTCTTGTACGAAGAGCATGGCCAATTAGAAATGACTAAACTATATAGTCAATAGTTTAATGTAAATATAATAAGTTATAAATTGCACAATATGCTGCCAGCTAGGGTAGACCAACAAACAACAGCCTTGTTCCACATGCCACTGTGTGCTGTAGTGTTGACAATAGATCATCTTCTTCGTACTGTAGCTAACAAACATAAACATTTACATACATCTCTAGGAGTATGATGGCCTTGTCGTCAGATCTGCAACAAAAGTAACAGCTGAAGTCATCAATGCTGCTGACAATCTCAAAATCATTGGAAGAGCAGGGACTGGTGTGGACAATGTGGATGTTGATGCTGCCACCAAGAGGGGCATTATTGTCATGAAGTAAGTTTGAAATCTATACCTAAGGTCTGAAACCCCTTTGCTGTGTTGCCCATTGCATGTTCTTGTTAACTTGCAGTATGTTCCTTATAATTGTATTATTGTATTAACTGAATAATGTGTTTATTTCCTACAGCACACCCAGTGGCAACACCATCAGTGCTGCAGAGCTGACATGTACCCTTGTGATGAGCCTCTCAAGGCAAGATTATGTAACTCATTTCATGAAACAATTTGTTTTGTTGTAGTAGCCGCCCGCAACTAAAACTTGAAACTCAATGGTTGGGGTAGCACATTTAAAAACAAATGAACAGGGCTTCCATTGATTTCAATGGAGAAGTTGTGCTATGTTCCTCAAGCTAAATACACTATACACAGTGAAATGAGCTGGGGCAGAGCATGGCCACGTGGCTACAGGGCATATCCTTATTTATTTTTTCAGGGGCATAAGGCCAAACTGAGAGGACACTACAGCCATGGCCATCATGGCCTCTGTTTAATTCCTGCCCTGTGAAATGCCATTTTCCCAGACCTAAATTTGTATTTTTTGTTCCCCAGTGTATAATTGAGAATGGCTTTTTAATTTGATCACTACTCTATGGGTAATAAAACATTATGTTTTATACTCCTATCTTGATATTTCAATACATCGTAAATGAAGGCTTGTTCCCTCATTGCGAGAACAAATAAAGTTTGAATGAATTAATTAATTCAATGAATGCATACATGATCTATCCTGGATTAGTGTATGCACATTCAATATGAATATTTCTGTCTTTTACACCTTATTTATATTATGTGTGCATTACGTGCATAGCTGGATATAGGGCATACTTTTCCACACTTCTTCACTGTACACACATAATTTTGATTTATGTATTCTTCTGTTTTCAGATATGTTCCTCAAGCTGCCATGTCGATGAAAGCAGGGAAGTGGGATCGCAAGAAGGTAATGTATGGGGGGAACAATTTTTGGTTGCATACAGAATGGAGATGTTGGCACTACTGTGTGCAATTACTGTCACATGGTCTGCCCCATTGTTCATTCAGTCATCACTAATTAAATGTGATAACTTGAGTCTGTGCCGTTTTCAAGCTTCTGGACCGTGGACAATGTTTTGCTAATTATTTTGCAGTTCATGGGTGCAGAGCTCTATGGAAAAACCCTTGGAATACTTGGACTTGGAAGAATAGGAAAGGAAGTTGCAACTAGAATGCAGTCGTTTGGCATGAAGGTAGGTCATGAGATGACAGCGTTGCGTCCTTACATGTCTTTCAGGGTGGTACTGTGGCATTTTAATTATTTTGTTCAACCATACATTATTTTCTTCATGACAGACTATTGGCTATGATCCAATCACTCCATATGAAGTGTCTGCTACCTGGGGTGTAGAGCAGATGTCGCTGGAACAGCTGTGGCCTCAGTGTGACTTTATCACTGTCCATACTCCCCTAATGCCCTCCACAGCTGGTAAGTTTTGATAGGGCTTTACTATGTGGAGAACAATATTATCAACATTGTGGCAGATTTTTAGGCCCAACTCAAATGCTGGTCCTACATTAAATATCCAATTACAATATTTTTCCAAGGTTTACTTAATGATACCACATTTGCCAAGTGCAAGAAAGGAGTGAAGGTTGTGAACTGTGCACGAGGGGGCATCATTGATGAGGCTGCTCTCCTTAGAGCTTTGGAGTCCGGACAGTGTGGAGGAGCAGGCCTCGATGTCTTTGTTGAGGCAAGGATATTCAGGACAATGTTTATATGATTACTGTAAATCAAAGGTTTTATTTATTTAAATAACCCTTCAGTACTAACATGAAGATACTGTAATCTTGTCTTTGCGTAATCTTACTTCATTTATATCATTTGGCCACAGGAGCCACCAAAGGACCGTGCACTGGTGGACCACCCCAATGTGATCAGCTGTCCTCACCTGGGAGCCAGCACCAAGGAGGCTCAGGCGCGTTGTGGACAAGACATTGCCCTCCAGATAGTGGACATGGTGAAGGGCAAGAGCCTTGTTGGAGCTGTGAGTTATTATTTTGCAACAAAGCAGGGTTGAAGTCTTAACACAAAACACAAATTAAGGTTGAAGACAATAGGACCTGACAATACAGTAGTTTAGCTTTTATAACATATTCCAACATTGTTTCGTATATATTGTATATAGAGGCTTGCAAATGAGTGAAGACCATTTCAGAGTCAATCTGAAATCACAAAACAGTATGTTCTAGTACTGTCAAACTTGTATCAGTCAACTTTCACTGGTTTACAGATGCGTTGTGTGGGTACAGTCAGACATTAAGCCTAAAAGAATATCAAAGAAAAGTCCTGGGGAGAAAGAATCCTTGGTTTTATTTTTTATAATATATAGGATAATTGTATTTGATAGCAATTTATCAACATAGCATAGAATATTAACACATCAATACATCTCATATGTACAAAAAAACAAAACAAAACCACAGATGCATAAGCGGCGGCAGTGAATGACACCTCCTTTCAGGGGGAATTCAAATCTACCTAAAATGATGCATTTTAACTGTGCGTTTGAATGCATTTGTTTAGTATCCATTCATAATTTATATTCTCACCTCTGAACTCATGGTCCTATCCAAAGTGACTTGCTGTAAATGTAGTAATTGAAGCCAAAATCGAGCGTGTACTGCAATAAAAAAAAATACTATGATGTGTGTGCAAAATGGCTGTGTCAGTGTCGTCCATGAAGACGTTTTTTGGTCCACAACAAAACATGGGCTCTTTCTCTTTATTCCTGGAAGAGGTGGTGTTCTGTGGTTGCCAGGTTGCCTCAGGCACAGGAATGCACAATACGCTGTTGCCAAAGAAGTAGAGAAACTTGATCTGGGCATCCGAATCAAGCCACTGTGAAAGTTTGTGTTCAACTGTGTGTCTGCATTTTATTAATACAAATGTTCCATAATGTGATCTTGTCCCAATACAGGTGAACGCACAGGTTTTGGCAAGCACATTCTCCCAGGAATCACATCAGTGGATCACACTTGGAAAAGCCATCGGAGCTGTACTGCAATCATGTAGTACTTCCAAACATCCATTCAGCCAAGTGCAAATCACTACTCGTGGTAGGAACTTGAACGTTATACACTTTTTTTATTGTGACCAACTGTAAGTTAGAGCAGAAGACATACATTTATGACAAGGCTATTTTTTTTTTACTTTGAATGAGGAATAACAAAAGACATCATTGGTGAATGGCCCTCTAATGTTGGTCTTCAACTCCCTCTGGTGGTGTAATTCTAAAATGTTTTCATTCACACATTCTCTACCTCACAGAGGTATTATTTTGTGAAGTAAATCGTTTTTTGAGTTAGTTACTTTGCTACATATAAAATAATCTGTAACCCTTAAATTCAAATCATTATTTTCTGTAAAATCATTTTTATTTTATGTCATTGTTGCTCTGGCATTTGGCCCTCAATTCTTTCTTCACCCAAAAACATATTTTCTATCGATTACCAATAATTTGATGACCAGCAGTGGTTCCCTGCCTATGGAGACACAAATAGCCTGCTTTGTTCCCTATGGAAACACAAAGAGTTTCCTAAAAGTATTGCAATTATTGAAAAAATATCCATGAATTCAAGTCTCCATGGGGTGAGTAATCGATAGGAAAAAACAGTCATTTTGGGGGGGAACTATCACTTTGGGGGCGGCATAGCTCAGGGGTAGAGAAACCGTTATTAGAGCACGAAGGGTTCCCAGTTCGAATCCGGGCTCCCCCTGAGTTAATGTCGAAGGGTCCTTGGGCAAGACTCTGAACCCCTAATTGCTCCCGGTGAGCAGGTTGGTGCCTTGCATGGTTTCCTCCGCCACCGGTGTATGATTGTGTGCGTGAATGGGTGAATGTAATGCACAATCTCTGTAAAGCGCTTTGGATAAAAGTGCTATATAAATGCACCATTTACCATTTACCACTTTAAGGCCAAGTGACCTTGCCCTAAACATGAGGAAATGGGCAAGTGTCAGTATATTGACTGTAGCATGCAAGCATAACTTAATTATGTTTATTACTCACCAGGTGATTGCTTGAAGACTTCCACTGGTTTCATGACTTCTGCTGTAATGGTTGGGCTTCTAACTGGTGAATCCAACCTCGTCAATGCACTGACCTTAGCCAAGGAGTCTGGAATTATGGTACAAAGTCCAGTCCCGTTTGAGGAGTTGGTTATCACATGCTATTAATGACCAAGTCCTGAATTACTAGAATCTCATCTTTGACTTTCTTTTTTAGGTAAACCAAAGCCATAGCAAGTCTGAGGGGGCTGCCTATGGGGTGTGTGAGGTGCATGTGTCCACCAATGGCTCCAGCTACAAGGCCAGTGGGTCATTTCAAGGAGGCATGCCCGTTCTGCAAGAGCTGTGTGGCAGTGTGTTCCGGCAGCCAGTCTCACTCACTGGCAACCTGCTGTTGTTCAAGGCCTCGGCCAGTCCTCAGCTCCTGCCATCATTGGCTGGTAAGAGAGTCATTGTTGTCTTCGCCATTCAATTTCTGACAGGCCGAGAGGCGAAGAGTACCGGTATATTTTTGTCTGTGTGGGTCTGTACTCTGTACAGCTCATCTTGGACATCGATCGGTGTGTGCACACTCTCAGTGAACAAAGGAAGGCACTCCAACCCTTTATAACTTTTGAACCGTAGTTTGTAACAATCAAATATTTTCCCATGGATTCCTTGGGAAATTACCTGCGTGCCTGTGAGACTGTAGTTCCCATTCTACTGTCTCACTGCTACATGAATGATACCTAATACTGCTGTAGTAGCCTAGCATGTACATTTGTTGTTGGTAGGCTACCTTAAACCAACAACACATCGACCCGATGTTGGCATCGATAGGTGTTGGAAAGCGTTGGTGGCTGAAAATCTGTTGTTGAATAGGTGATGGTGTGTACACTGTTGTGTCGAGTTGAAACTTGTAGTGAGTGTGGCTTGTATCCAGATGTCAGATATTCTCTGAAACACTAACACTAAGCATAGGCTATATGGCTTACCAATATCATAAGCACTTTCTCCTGCTTTTCTTTAAGGAGAAAAAGGTCTGTAAAATCCAACTGGAGCAACCAGTGATATTCTATAGGTTTCACTGTAGTTTTCACAATTGCAAATCGCACTGCCAATTGCTGCGACCATGCACGCAGTGTTTAATGTTCTAACATTAAAGTCGCAGTACATAGTTTTGGCTATCAGTGGCCACCTTGGACACAAGTAACATGGCAGCCAATGTGTTTGCAGTTGGGGAGCGTGTCGCTGTTAATACATGTCATCTTTTCGACACCCGACTCACCCTAACCCTAACCTCAGTGGAGTGAGTTGCTAACCCTCCGGTCGGAATGATGGTCGTTCGAAAGAGCGCGATTTTGCCATTCTCTGCGTCCCTGCTCAGACTCGCTAGTGACGTGACATTCCATCTTTTTTTTTTTTTTTAGATTCGTTTTTGGACGCTTTTTTATGCCTTTATTGATAGGACAGTAGACTGACAGATAATGGGGGGAGAGACAGGGAGTGACATGAGGCAAAGTTCGTCCGGATAGGGAATCAAACCGGCGACACCGCCAGGGATCCATGCCTATGTGGCAATGCCTAAGTGATATGCGCCCAGACCAGTAGCCAGCGGCCACCCGTGACATTCCATCTTTTACTGTTTTGTCTGAATGACGTGGCTTTGAAGGAACTAGCAGTAAATTAAGCTTTGGTGAGCTCCATGCCTGTGCCTGTCTGCTTGTACACTGTGCAGAGTGCTGTCATGAGTTTTATACAGACACACATGGTTCATGTTTATATATGATAGAAGGTGAGTTATGTTTGTTTGTCTGTTTTCAAGGGCGGAGATGGAATTTTTGAAGTGTGTGTGGGGGTGTGGGATGGGGGGGGAGAGACAAACTCAGACCATGAAAGGCATCGTTTTATTTTTATGGTAGATTCTTACCCATTATCTCCACACACTGCCATTATAATAAGGTGTCAGTCGTCTTACCATAGAAGATCGTCAATTTCACTCGACGTCCTCCTGTCAAGATTGTTTGACTTACTGTAGTATGTAAGGGGCGAGTGGTCCCCAGGTGAAACGGTCCATAAATAGGGAACCTTCTCTTGCGTGTTTGACATTTCTACCTATGGGTGGGACACTAGTGCTTTAATGCCCGGATGAAACTCATTGTCCCCTATACATAGTTATACTGTAAAGCCCCTAGCAGGGACCTCCCTGAGTCTATAAATGTACAGAAAGATGTTTGTTATTGCTTTAAAGGGGTGGTGACATCCAAAAATAAATTTTGAGTTTTTTATGCTTTTTTTAATGTTTCCTGGCCTCAATTACACCAAAAAAAACGCAACTTTTGACATGCAGTGGTTTTCCTGCTATCTGTGTGTTTGTGCTGGTTTCTGCATAATGAGTCTCAAACGCGCAGTTCATTGGCTACTGGACTCATACGTCGTCAGTCGATTCACCTCTCTCCCCTGAATACCAGTAGAGTCGCCGAAATGAAGGTCGCCCGGAATGGTCGCCGACAAGTGTCGCCGACGTGTTTGGAATAGTCGCCTGGCGTTATAGAAAACTCATCCAGGCAGTGAGAAATCTCATCGAGAATGGTCGCCGACGTGTTTGGAATAGTCGCCTATATTTATAAACCATTATAGACAACAAAGGTATAAAGGGAGTGAGTGAGTGAGTGAGTGAGTGAGTGGGGTATATATTTATAAACCATTATAGCCTACTTAGCATTTAAAACTCTGATGCCCAAAATAGACAACAAAGGGAGCGAGTGTAGGCTACCCTACCCATATGTCACCCATTCACACGTTACAGTAGTATACTACTACATGTTTTGTACCTGTGCTATTTAGAGAAACTATAGGGTCTAAGCTTTATAACTGTACAAGCTGGCTGCTGGCAACTTTGTCTCTGACCAACGACTACAACGTATTGGATGCACAGATCGCTTCGTTGGGATTAAAACCGCTCGTAGTCCTACCATAGTGGTGCGGTGGTACGTGGCTTTGGAAATAAACGTCATGAAACTTTACCTTTTTCTATGCAAACTTCTAATAAAGTCTTCAATCAATCCATTTCATCCTCCATGACACAAACTACTTTAACCGAGCCTATGCTCGCGCCTCCGACCAAGACGACACGAGGAAAACAGTGTGCATGCACTCCGTGCAGCTGTCAGTGTGTGCCAGGGACGTGCAGAGAATGTTAGAGAGGCAGGGGCTGACACTTCTAAAAGAGGTCAATTCTTTCAACATACTTGCATTCAAGTTCAGGAGCTGCATTCAGGTATATGGCACGGAAAAGGGCGTTTGCATTTCTTTCACCATAGTAAAAAAAACACATTCATGGTCTAGACTGGAGAGCAGTAATGGCGAGTGCCAATGTGCGGCCGGAGGGCACTTTTTACCAGTGGATAAAAGGGCAGGGGCTCAAGCCCCTTTGATGTCTAATGTGTGCACGTGCCACTATGTGCTGAGTCGCGGCTCGCAACATGATGCTGTCAGACAGTAAAATAAAACTTTGTGGATATAGTTTGATATAATTAGGCCTACATTTCTGTTGATGTTTCAACCAAGGGACGAGTTTATTTTATTTGTGATTCCCCCAAAACACTCATGATAGCTGATACAACAGAAGTAAATGACATTTCACAGAAGATCTTTTTAATTAAAATGGTCGGATATTTTCACTACTCTTACTCTTACTCTTACTTTGCTTCCTAAGCGCATATGGACAAAGCAGCAAAGTGGCATTTGACATCATATTGAAATGTGCACAGTCAAGTATCTGTTTCACCAAACAGAAAGATTAATAGCCCACTTTGAAATTCAAAGTAGGCCTAAATACAAAGTGCATTTTGTATGGACATTCAACAATCATAGGCCTATTAAGAAAACAATCCCAGGCCAGTATGAAATAGTATTAAATGAGAATAGGCGCAGAATTTTTTTCTTTCTTTTTTCTAAGATTCGATTAAATCAATGCATTCTGAGAGAGTCTCAGAATGCATGTCACTGGTATCAAATAGAAATAATGTACTAAATGCCACAACTTAGACCTGACATTATAGAGTAGGATATCACATGAATCTTATAGCTTTGCGTCAAGAGTTAGGGATTAGGGGAACGTTTAGAGTTCACATCATCACACTAATTGTAATATTAGGCCTACATCCCAGCCAATTATTGTAGGCTATTACAATAGGCCTATAATAGGCAATTTGTGTCGGAGATAAATCGCTGTCTGATATGACGGTAAAAAACAATTGAAACTCAGCCTGCAGCCCTGCACAGGACCTGCCAAACTAAACGGACGTGGGTACCCTTTTAATTGATTGACTGATCATTTACAGGCTACAGCTGATGGCTTTGATTACTTCTACATGGCCCCGTGTGAGAAATCTCTCTGTCCATATGGCAATGGCAAAACGCAATTAAATGGGCTGGATGGCATTACGCACGACGCGTAATGCGTGCCATGTCTCTCCATTAGTGTTCCACACATCATTGTTGCATCAATTGCTATAATATAACACCCCTTGTCTTAAAATCTTTTGCAAATTAAAAAGATCTTCTGTGAAATGTAATTTACTTCTGTTGTATCAGCTATCATGAGTGTTTTATATGGATATGGGGGAATCACAAACTCGTCCCTTGGTTGAAACATCAACAGAAATGTAGGCCTAATTATATCAAACTAGACCTATATCTACACAGTTTTATTTTACTGTCTGACAGGCATCATGTTGCGAGCCGCGACTCAGCACATAGTGGCATCGTTTGTGTCATGGAGGATGAAATGGATTGATTGAAGACTTTATAGTTTGCATAGAAAAAGGTAAAGTGTCATGACGTTTATTTCCAAAGCCACGTCGTTGCGAGCCGCGACTCAGCACATAGTGGCATCGTTTGTGTCATGGAGGATGAAATGGATTGATTGAAGACTTTATAGTTTGCATAGAAAAAGGTAAAGTGTCATGACGTTTATTTCCAAAGCCACGTCGTTGCGAGCCGCGACTCAGCACATAGTGGCATCGTTTGTGTCATGGAGGATGAAATGGATTGATTGAAGACTTTATAGTTTGCATAGAAAAAGGTAAAGTGTCATGACGTTTATTTCCAAAGCCACGTCGTTGCGAGCCGCGACTCAGCACATAGTGGCATCGTTTGTGTCATGGAGGATGAAATGGATTGATTGAAGACTTTATAGTTTGCATAGAAAAAGGTAAAGTGTCATGACGTTTATTTCCAAAGCCACGTCCTACCACCGCACCACTGTGGTAGGACTACGAGCGGTTTTAATCCCAACGAAGCGATCTGTGCAGTCAGACGTGCTGCTATTAAATCTGCAGATCCAATACGTTTGTTTCTCTCGCAAATGACAATCTGGCAACACCACTGGCTGGCTGCTGCTGCGTCTCTGATTTCCTCTATCCCAACATAACCGCAATTTAGCTCATGTGTTTAAAGCAACAGTTGAGGGGCCAGGATGTTTAACAGAAGACAGGTACAGCTACAGTTATAAGCTTATGTAACGTGTGAATGGGTGACATATGAACACTCACTTGAATACTGGGCATCAGAGTTTTAAATGCTAAGTAGGCTACACTCACTTGAATACCACTCACTCACTCACTCACTCACTCACTCACTCACTCCCTTCCTTTATACCTTGTTGTCTATAATGGTATAAATATAGGCGACTAAGTAGGCTACACTCACTTGAATACCCCTCACTCACTCACTCACTCACTCACTCCCTTTATACCTTGTTGTCTATAATGGTATAAAAATAGGCGACTATTCCAAAAACGTCGGCGACACTGTCGGCGACATGTAAAAGCTGTCGGCGACAATTCCAAATCAGGCAGGCGAGAATTCCACCGAAATTGGTGAGCCTTCCTCGGCGACTCTTCCACGTTTTCCGGCGACCTTCATTTCGGCGAGATTACCTGTTACCCTCTCCCCTCTCCCAGTGTCCCTGTCTGTATTTCTCCACAGCCCAAGTTTTGAGGAAGTGACCTCTTACATTATATTATCCTTTAATTGTAAATATGGGCATATAAAATATATTTACCCATTCGGATATATTTACATCAATATCCTTCATATCAAGTAGTCAGTTTATGCTTTTGTGAAATAATGAAAATCGCTATGTATTTTCCGCCCTGGCTGGGGCCGTGGACAGCGCCTCCCTCCTCATCACCGAGTCCCCGAGGACAGCGCACTTCTCCCGGGGGCAGAGCTCCGTGGACCGTGGAGCAGCCGACTATAACTCCACGCTGCCCTGTCCTCCCTCCACACACACGGGCACGGCGACTCAGAGAGCAGACAGTAAAACGCTATGATAACACGCAATAGGTGGTTCTCTAAACGGAGGCATTTAGACAAAATATGTTACTATAATAACTACAGAAGAAGGACCGTGAAGTGTTTCTGCAGCGCGGAGCAGAGCTATAACGTTACCGCGTACGGTCTAAATTGAACTCCGCGGGGGTACAGATGTAACCACAGAGATCCGGTAACGTCGGTCCCGGGGAAGAAAAAAACACTCGCGACTCTCGATGCTGTTTGTGTGTGCCTCGTCAGGGCTCAGCTCAGCCTCTGTGTGTGTGTGTGTGTGTGTGTGTGTGTGTGTGTGTGTCACAGTGTGTCTTGTTCAACAAGACACACTGTGACACACACACACACACACACACACACACACACACACACACACACACACACACACACACACACACACACAAGACTTGTTGTACCAAAGCAAAGCAGCGAAACACATGCATCGCGTCTGCGAGCATGCATCTCTCGGTCATTGTGTTGGAGCTGGGCGGACCTCTGTGTGTGTGTGTGTGTGTGTGTGTGTGTGTGTGTGTGTGTGTGTGTGTGTGTGTGTGTGTGTGTGTGTGTGTGTGTGTGTGTGTGTGTGTGTGTGTGTGTGTGTGTGTGTGTGTGTGTGTGTGTGTGTGTGTGTGTGTGTGTGTGTGTGTGTGTGTGTGTGTGTGAGCGTGCGTGCGTGTGGCCAGTGGCCACTTTGGGTACCAGTTTGAGAACTGCTGAGTGGGAGAGAGAGGCTCCCCTGGTGGTGATTATAGAGTATTTCAGGTGACAGACCGTTTTTCATGACACCTAAACAGAGAGAGAGACCATGGCTCCATGGAGTGGATTTTCAAGTTTAAACATTTTAAAACATGTTTTTAGGACCAGGGCAAAGACTTTTATGATTGGTAAAAACAGAATGTCATTTAACCTTTAAAATGTTACTTTATAATTTTATGGGACATAATATGCTATATAGTTGTTAAAATGTTACATAGTGCTGCTTTAAATAAGAAGGGTATGAAACCAAAAGAGTCTAAATACAGATAACTTTGTGCCCATGTCCTGAGGCTGTGCAGTGGTTATCTTTACTGCTCAAATGATTTAAGCATGCACATGTTCCAGCGTTTGTTGTTAAAAAGTGAGCCACAGGCTATTTTTAGTACCATAGTAGCCGACTGTCACCTTTCAATTGACTCATCTCCAGACATAATTCGACTTAACAGTACTCTGTAGTAGTCTGGACAGCAATGTTTGGTGTGTTGAGAATGAGACCTTAAGGAAAACACTTAACAGCAGTTCAAAGACACTTCAAATCACCATTGAGGGGCATTTAAACGGTGTCAGGCACATTCGCCTATGATTTTTTCGCCTACATGCATTTGGTCCTTTCGCATGGCACTTTCGCCGTGGAGGAGAGTCTTTTCACATATCCTGACTGGCCCATTCACCGCAGTTGAAGAGCCATTTCGCCTGCCCTATACTGTCCATGTTTGCATGACAGTGGTTTTACCTCACCTGTCAAACGGTGACCATTACACATGGCTATCCTATGCACCCCATAGAAATCACATTAATACAGATTAGAGCTATTGGAATCAGGTGCGTCCAAATAATTAAATGGGTTGGATAATCACCCGCGTCGGCTGGTTAGATAATCACCCGCGTCACGGTTACTGAGGTTAGGGTTAGGTTTAGGCATAGTTTTACTGAGTTTAGGGTTAAGGTTAGGTTTTGGTGGTCGGACCAAAGCAATTTAAGGGTGTTCGACCTAAGGACAGACATGTTTCCCTGTTTGACACCACTGTCACAGTCACTATAATATTTAAATGACAAAGGGATAATATGCAAACATAGACAGTCTGACAGCAGAATTGAGCATAGGCGAAATGGCTCTTCAACGGCGGCGAAACGGCCAGACAGGTTAGGTGAAAACACTCTCCTCCACTGCGAAAGTGCCACGCGAAAAGACCAAATCCATGTAGGCGAAAAAATCGTAGGCGAAAGCGCTGGTGACCATTTAAACAATCCAGAGCACCACACACAAACAAATGTCATTGCTGTTTTTTCACCAAATGGGTACAAATACTCTCATGGGTTGTGATAAGGAGAGTCAAACAGGGTTTTGATATGCCTTCACTTCTGCCCATAGAGGGTGCCACAAATGTGAAAAGTTTAACAGTATGTCTAGAATGGCTATTTCCCCTTGCAGCTTCCTTGTCTCCTGCCAGGTGCATTCCACAACTGACACAGTCCTGGCTGGGTTGTGGTTCTAGTCAAACATTAGATTTTCTTATTTCCCTCTTGGATAGACTGTAATAAATCTTGATCTTGACTAGTCTTCATAACAGTATACTTCCCATGGGTTATCTTTTGTCATTGTTTTTTGTCTAGGTTTGCTGGCCACAGCAGGAGTGGGGATGGAATCGTTCAGTGCTCCTGCAGCCCAAACTGGGGATTTGTGGTATTGCATGGGATTGTCTTCGCTGCTTGGAGACCTCGGTGCCTTGAAGCCATTGGTCAAAGAGGCAGTGCAGCTCACCATTTAAATGACCAGGGCAACACTTAAAATGACAATACACTGCTGGAATAGGCTAGGATTCAGTATCTGAAAAGCTAACAATTTAAGATTGTGTATTTGTAACATTCCAACTTGTTATCACCATTCAAATACTTCAGTTTACTTATGATGTCAACTTGTTTAGAAGTCGATTACATAGAGATTGGAGATCATTTTTGATTAACAATTAATTATAATGTATAGATGTTTACATGTGTTTTTTGAACTAAACCTCAATTAAACAAATACTGTGTGCTGTGTTTCATTGTAGATGGATGTTTCATTTTTTTTTGTGTGTGAATTATTCTAAAGCTAATTTATTTTCATTGTTCTGGGTTTTAGATAGAATGATTAAGACTACTGTTTTCTAGCCTATAATTTGTTATTGTACTGCATTGGTGTATTAAACTGCATTATGCGACGTTCTTAATCCTTATTGGGTTTAAGCTTATACAGCCTTGATGGCTGTAGAATGGGGTCCAAAGCTGCCATGGCAACCAATGGGAGCTTAAATATAGGGTAAAGGCTCGGGATGCCTCAATGAAAGCCTACACAGTGAAGTGAAGTATTGTTAGCCTGCGAAGCAATTTTGGCGTGAATTATCCATCGATGAATGCATATATCACGAGTCTGGAATGGTGCATGGGTTTAGAATAAGCCTATAAGGAAAATAACGCGTTGTTGGGTGATTCCTGTCACCCTGCTGTGACCAGTTGCACGGCTCTATTCGCAGCAACTGGCGACCGAATATGGAGCAGCAGCCGGCGCCTTTCAAACAACAGACAGATACCAAAATAGGACAGGATAGAGCGTCCTGAGAGCTAATTTGAGGTTCATGTTTAGAGAAGAGTGTCGCATTGGCTAGAGGGGACAGGCCATTACAGCCACGACTCATTGTTGAACAACAAGAGCCATTCATGAAAATACGCGAGAGGTAAGCACTATCTCTGTACTATAAAATTGCTATGCTTATACCTATACGGTCGATTCTCGAATCAAAATGATAGGCAAATCAGTATAAGGAACATTTAATGAAGGAGTTATTTACGTTATTTAAAAAGCAACAATCGGTAATGACACAAGATTGCTATTAAATGATTGCGAATTTGATAGGCACCTACTCCACTTAAATGTTATCCGCTTATGAAGCCTAGGTCATCAATAATCCTCGCGTTTATTAAGCCATTCAAGTGTATTTTGTTTCCTTTTCTTTTTTACAGTTGCCATGTCAGCTATTCAGATCCGAAGCTACAGATACGAGTTCTGTGATAATGATCATGCCAGCGAGATGTTGGGTGCTCTGAAGAAATTCTACGAGGATGGTGTGTTTACAGACGTGACCCTGCAATGTGCCACGGGACAGGTTTTTCACTGTCACAAGGCAGTTCTGTCCGCTCGGAGCTCCTATTTTAAAGCCATGTTCACAGCTGATATGAGAGAGCGGTCAAATGATATTATCAAAATGACCGGGGTCGATCATGAGGTTCTCGGTGCCTTGGTGAACTACATTTACACCGCTCAAGTATGCATCACTGAGAGCAGCGTGCAGAGCCTGCTGGAAGCTGCTGACCTTCTGCAGTTCAACTCCTTGAAGCAGGCATGCGAGGGCTTTCTTGGTCGTTTTCTGGACGTGGACAACTGCCTGGGCATACATGCCTTTGCTCAGCTGCATGTCTGTCCTGCCCTGGAGAGGGAGTCTCGCAGGGTCATCCTCAGCAGGTTTGAGGAGCTCAATCACCAGGAAGAATTCCTTGAGCTGAACCATGACAAATTAAAATCAGTTTTGGCTGCTAAGAACCTCAATGTATGTAAGGAAGACTTGCTGATAGATTCTGTGGCCAACTGGGTCACCTATGACTTGGATAAGCGTATTTGCCATGTCAAGGACCTGCTGCATTCCATCCATCTGGAGCTAGATGAGAGCTACTTCAAGGCTACTCTGGGTATGCAAAGACAATGTTTACTGGGTAATGGTGGGCTTAAACCTATAATCACTCAAGCTTTAAAGTCCAGCTGCAAGGAAATGGCTGCAAATTGCAAGAAAATGTCTTCAGGCATGTACATCATTGGAGGATACTATTGGCACCCCCTTTCTGAAGTTCACATATGGGATCCAATAAGCAACACATGGGCACAGGGAAAGGACATGCCGGACCACAGAAGAGAGAGCTACAGTGTAAGTTTACTAGGAGGAAATATCTATGTGACAGGTGGTTACCTGACCAACACCATTGAGTCTCTGGACACAGTTTCAATCTACAACTGTGACTACAATGAATGGACAGAGGGATGTCCCATGATTACAGCTAGATACTACCATTGCTCTGTGGCTTTACACGGCTGCATTTATGCCATTGGAGGATATACAGGAGGGGCTGCCGTTCAGGAGACAGAATTTTATGATCCTTTAAAAAAGAGATGGTTCGCTGTGGCCAAGATGATACAAGGTATACAAAATATGACTTGTGTGTACAAACACTAATCTCATAACGATAACCATATACCATGACTGATGTGATGATAAACTGAAGCTAAACATGTAATGATTTCTTGTTCCCCAAAGGTGTAGGCAATGCCACTGCCTGCGTAATGGGAGACAGAATTTATGTAACTGGAGGTCATTATGGATCCAGAGGAAGCTGCACCTATGAAAAAATCCAGGTTTATAGGCCAGACGTCAATGAGTGGAGCATCGTTACTATAAGCCCTCACCCAGGTACATGTATGAGAACATTTAACTTAGAGTGCAGCAGATACTGTACATACATACATACAGTAAAATCATCTGTTTTCATTTATCCGTGAGTTTACAAATCTGAGGATATTACTATGTAATGAATACTGATTGTCCAATGTGATTTCCCCTACCCCCACAGAGTATGGCCTCTGCTCTGTATCTCTCAACAATAACCTGTATTTAGTGGGTGGACAGACGTCCATCGCAGACTGCTATGACTCAGAGAGAAACGAATGGAGGCCGATGTCAGTCATGAAGGAGAGAAGGATGGAGTGTGGGGCTGTCGTAATAAACGGTTGTATTTATGTGACAGGGGGGTACTCCTACTCAAAAGGGACATATCTCCAGAGCATCGAGAAATATGACCCTGAACTGGACACGTGGGAGATTGTAGGAACCCTCCCCAGCCCAGCCAGATCACATGGATGTGTTTGTTTTTACAGTGTTTAGTGTTGATTCTTTAATACAATATGCCATATGCCAGTGCCATATTAACAACATTACTTTTTATTGCAAAGGACATGCAAAGGTAGCCTATGGCCTATATTTGTCATAGTTACCCCCACAGAGGGTTATATAACCTCACCAACTCAGGAGAATCTTGTTTTGTTTTTTCCTCAAAACGTTTTCAGGTTATAAAACATGTAGGCCTACAGCCACATCATATACACCACCTTTTTGTTAATGTTTGATTCGTTTTCATTTCAGTTACTTTTGTATTTCAAATTTATACAATGTATTAATTGTAAATAGAAAGAGCACTGAGACACCAGCTGTCTCTTTATTACCCTAGAGCCATATTTCTGCAATGTAATTTTGACTAAAATAAATCATTGAAATGAGTGATTCCTGTCTCAAAGTATTGCAGTAAGCTAGCCAACATTTTGACATTAATAGTGATAGGAGCGATAAGGTTGTTTTGGGATGAACTGTTTGAAGTTCAGTTTGTCAGCTTGAAGTCTACTGTATGTTTTATCTAATTTAAATTGCTAAATTATTGTAGGCCCTTCTTTTCAATGCACACATTCATTAATTAATAATGGCCTATATTCAGATTCCTGGCCTATCCACAAGGCATGGCATATTTTGTTTTATCAGCAATCATTACTGTTTGTTCAGTAACAGGGCCTCCTCCTGTTCCTCAAGCTCTTTAGTAAACAGAAAATACATTTTGGTTGTAAAAAAAAAAAAAAACCTCCGAGAAAACTCATACACTGGATACAGCATAGACAAGTGAAATTGGAAGTAATGACAAAAGAAATGAGCAGACCAACATGAATTTTATGTAATGTTTAATAAAAAGCTGGACAGCTGTTACTGAAGAAATATAGTAATGGCGTGTGTGTGTGTGTGTGTGTGTGTGTGTGTGTGTGTGTGTGTGTGTGCGTGCGTGCGTGCGTGTGTGTGTGTGTGTAGAATTAGAATATATAATTCATACATACAATGAGTCTAATTGATTCCATATTTGGTTTAAAAAAAGTATAAATAAACAAATACAATAGAATACCATATAAGATTTATATTGATAATAACACAAGCTTAGGCTATAATGAAATAATCTGAACCTTTATAAATGCTTTCCAAACGCGCATGATGATGAGAGCTACCGGTATTTAAAGGCGACCTTGTGTTCGTGGTTTGGTTTGATCCTCAACCTACTCCGTAGCACGCCGAGCCACGCAGTTCCTCCTCGTTCACACAACGTGCAAAAACACGCAGGGGGAAATAAGTTGGCAGTAGTTTGGATAGAAATAAAAGAGGATTCGTGATCATCAAAGTAAGTATGGCCTTTCCTTTAATTTAAAGTATTGACCTTTAGCTTCAATTGTGTAAAATGTGTTTTACCAGGCTACTTGGAATCCACGTAGTTCTACGACTACGTTGGTTAAACGCTCCTGGTCGGTTAGTGGTCCTCGGCGGCGGCTAAAGTTCCATTTTGTTCAGAATGTCAACCTTTTTGATTGGGTAAGGATGCGAGACATTGAACCTTGGTTAAAGTAATTCGTGATATTTGGAAAATGACCATAAGTGCCGTAATATATGATGACAACGTATATGTGGTCAAATCAAACACTCGAGTCAGCACGGCAAGAGCTAGCAGATTAGCCAAATGAGCTAGCATGCCGGTTGCAGCATCAGCATGCTGGCTGCAGCCTCGTAGCCATCACTTCGTAGTTCGTAATGATTCAGGGTTTTTATAATTCATGCTTTGATTTGTACAAACAAACAAATAAATAAATAATACAAATACATAACGGCCTGGCTGTAATGAGAAACAAATGTATTTGTATCCTACATTTAATCTGTTTACAAGTTAGATGGGGCGTGTTACTAGCTGAAACGTGATTGTCTTAAATCAGAGTGACATTGTAGAAATATTGAGTCATTTTCACCCTCTCATGCGCGATTGTTCTTTACATCACAGAACAATCATGGCAGAAGCCCAAGAAGAAATGTCTTCAGTTGAGAAGCAAGTGGTTCGACAGATGGAGGTAATTTTGTTACGTCATAATTAATCATGTTGATGCTGTCAATATCAATAATTGTAATAATGCTGTCATCTCAATTCTTACTATAGTATTACTTTGGCGACCACAACCTTCCAAGAGACAAGTTTCTAAAGGAACAGCTGCAGCTCGATGATGGCTGGGTGACTTTGGAAACCATGCTGAAATTTAACAGGTCTGTTTTATACTTAAATGTGTCCCATGATAAAAAAAACAAAGCATTAGATTTACTATTATGGCCAAATGGCCACAGCAATCGGCAAACAAGACACACATTCAGTAGTTTGCAACAAATATAACTTTAATTTTATGTGTATGTATATTATAGTTTGGCTTAAATTCATTCTACCATTAATCTATAGTGCATTAACGTTGAATATATTTCAAGTGGGCTTCCCTTCATTTTGAACATTAAAAATATCCAATATATATATATATACACATTAATTCATTGTTGTACTCTTCTTAGACTAAAGTGTTTAACCACAGATCCCAACATGATTGTGTCGGCTCTTCAAAAGTCAAAGACTGGACTTCTGGAAGTCAGTGACGACAAGACAAAGGTCAGGAGGTCTGCAGACAAACCCTTACCGGAATTGAACGATGAATACAAAGATGCCGTCAAACACAAATCTGTGTACATTGTAAGTTACACTTTTATGCAACACAGAAGTATTTAACTATCTATGACAATGCTTTTAAATGAAAGGCTTTTCTATGTGCTGTTTAGAAAGGGTTTCCATTGGAGACAACCCTTGATGAGGTTCTGGAGTGGTTGAATGGGAAAGGCTCTGTAGAAAATGTTCAGATGAGGAAAACCCTGCAACGGCAATTTAAGGTAAAGTAACTCGCCCCCCCAGGGGCCTTTTTTTGGGGCAAGTATCAAAATGATTACAATCTGACATTCCTTATTTTGACAGGGTTCAGTGTTCGTGTGTTTTGAAACTGAGGAATCCTCCAAAAAATTCCTAGAACGTTCAGACATAAAATCTTACAAGGACAACGAGATGATCGTGCTTTCAAGGTAGGTAATATTGGAAATAAAAGTATGTGTATTGTATTCAGAAAGCTGCAGCTAACGGTTAAAATAAAAATAGAATAAATCTGTTCCATTTGCAATGTGTTTGAATTGAGAAATGTTTTGCTCATAACTTAAAAGTTGAACAAGCATGGGTAGCCATGTTTGATTGTGCTCAACAAGTTGGTCTAATTAGAATTGTTCTTGCTGTTCTTTTTCAGAGAGGACTATCATGCAAAGAAAGCAGAAGAGCGAAAACAGCACAAAGCAGAATCAAAGGCCAAAGCTAGACAGTAAGGACAACACTATGTCCCCTGTGTGCCATAGAAATGCATATTCAATGTACGATGTGATTGATTGCAAATGCCTCATTTTCTAGGGACAAGGATGAAAAGCAAAAAAATGTCGAGGAGAAGGATATGGTAAGATCAACTTATTGCACTGCTTAAAAGCTGCATTGTAGTATGCAGTATGTATACTGAAACAAAGTAGTATGCTGTTATGTGTTAAAAAGACGTGCACACAAAATGAAAATGTTTTAAATTGCCAGAATTAATCGTTAATTTTACTTGCAGGGTCTGCTTTTGGAAGAACAAACGGGCTGCTTGCTGAAGTTTTCAGGGGAACTTGAACAAGTTTCAAGAGAGGATTTCCATGCATTGTTCTCTGGGCATGGAAAAATTAAATGGGTTGATTTTGCGAGGGGTGCTAAAGAGGTAATTCATCTGTCCACCATTGACATCAAATGACTTGCCCCACAAATACTTCCATAATTAATTATTATCTGTTGTCATGAAGGGCACCCTGCTTTTTGATGGGAATGCAAAGGAGGCTTTTGATAAGGCAAAGGAAGCAAATGGAGGCACTTTGCAAGTAAAGGACCATGATGTGGTATGGGAGGTACTTGAGGGAGATGTTGAGAAAGATGTGTTGAAGAAGGTCATTGAGACCCAGCTGGAGATGCACAGCAGGAATAAAAACAAAGGTGAACTATTTCAAACATCTTTGTTAATTTAATACATTGGTTAGACTACGTATATGCTTTGATATGTGTGCTCTTGTACTTCTAAACTCAACAGGCGGTAGAGGAAGAGGAGGTGGCCGGGGAGGTGGTGGCCGAGGAAGAGGAGGCAGAAGGGGAAGGGGTGGCAGAGATAATGACAGAACACACTACCAAGGCAAGAAGACTAAATTTGACAGCGACGATGAGGATGGTAAGACATTGGTCTGAAATTAAGACGTTCATCAAGGCATTAATCGTTTTCAAAAACTTAACCAAATTTTGTCTTTCAGCACCACTGCCAAGCCCAAAGAAGCGAGCACTAGAAGGAAATGACGATTCCCCAGCAGCAAAGGTTGTGAAAACCAACAATGGATCATAGTTATGAGGTTACGCATACATTTATTTTGAAAAAAGCTTTTATTATATAAGCTACATGGAAAATGCAAAAGTCCATTCCAGTGGAATTGTCATGCTTTGGAGAACCGTAGAAAGTCCACTTTGATGTCAACCTAGAGAACAATTTGGAATGTCAGTTTTCAGTCCCAGTATATTGTGCCTCTTAAACATGTACCTATGTTTTTCATGCTTATGTTTTTCGAGATTTCCTTTTAATTTTGTTTTTCCTGAGATTGCCTTTTAATTTGTTAAACATGGATAATGCTCCTTGGACTTTGACAGTCATTTAGTTTCAGCACACAATGTTTTAGTTTTTTTTTTTGTATATAAAATATCTGCATGACAATTAAGACCTGTGTGCCATTGCATTCTCACATATTCTTGGTTTAGTTAAAGCATTAACTTGATTCTAAGTTCTTGTGAATAAACTTTTTTTTGTACATAATTGTGTCAATTAACTACATTTCATACTTCAGGATCATATTACATGCTACGTTATCTATACTTGATTACTGAGAATACTACAAAAGTCATGTTTCGTTGGTATCACATTACCGATTTCTTTTTGTGGAACTTGTAAGAAGCTGGCAAATCGTACCGGAGTTCTGTCAAGAGAGGGGAAAGGATTAATCTAGGCCAGATTATGCTTAAAGTGAATAGTATTGCTTCACTCACCTGCAATTACTTCCATCTTCACAGCCCAGTCACCAGCCTTCTTTTGTATGTGCTGCAGATCAGGCGATTAATTAGACAACTGAATGCACACTGCTATATTGACCATACAAGTATACAATACTTACATCTCGTGTTGATGTTTTATGAAGTGAATACACTGTTGTTGCCATCGTCAACGCTTTCCTGAGAAACCTCATGTCCATACCTGAAATGATAGAGTTCATAACCACTGCACTGGTACAACTAGTCTATCTATATAGAATCAACCGATCTACTAACCTTGGTTGTGTTTAGTGCCAAATGGAGGATTCATTATCACAGTGTCAAACTTGTTGACAAAGGCCTCTGCATCCAAGGAACACATGTCACATTGGACCAAGTCTACATTTGGAATCTCAAATTCCTCTGCATTCCTTTTGAAGATCTCAAGAGCTTCGTGATCAACGTCGAAGCCGACACACAAGCTGAAATATACAAGACTGTTTAGATTTATTGTAAAGCAACGTGGTTGTATTTCTTTAATGGCTGATAAACAGCACAACAGTTTGGTATATTTGTCTGTTTCAACAATGCAATGGCAATAACCTTTATGCCTGTTTTTATTGTTATGTGTGGTGGGCCAATGCCAAATAGCTTGTTTATAATGGCTATTATTGTGGGATACTTGCCCCGCATCAAGCATCGCCGCTCCAATGCTGAGAACTCCACATCCACATCCCAAATCTGCGACCAGTTTTCCCTCGATGTCATCAAATGTATTGTGGATTGTGTACAGCATGCATGCTGTTAACAAATAGAGAAATGTAACGCTACTTTGCAGTTGCAAAATTTACCAAATCTTGATCTTAAACATTTGTTAAAGTATCTTAACAATTTAATTTTGAATACTACTGACAACACGGTACCACCCCACCTGCAATATGAGGACTGGTTGGATACTGTTCAAGGAGGATCTTCGGGTTTTCAAATACATCCACTTGTTGAAGGCAGCTTTCTAATTCTTTCAATTTCATGTTTTTTGTTGTATTCAAATCGGTTGTTTTCAAATCTGAATAGACCCGTTCAGAGAATCACAACAAAGTGTTCTTGGTTTGGAGCATGGTTGAGCTGAAAAAGAAGACCGACTTCCGCAGACGCACAAGTGTGCATCAACAAAACAAACCCAGGCGAAATCGCTACGCATCATGTTGGTTCCACGTCCCCCAGCCCCTTGCACTAACCTCGCATCAGAAGAAATTTCACACTAAAAATGGGTCCAAATCATGATACAAATGAATTGCTATATATATATTAGGGGTGCCACGGTTCGTGTAGTCCACGGTTCGGTTCGTACCTCGGTTTTGGGGTCACGGTTTCGGTACGGTTCGGTACGTGTTTTCCATTAAAAAAAAAGTTTGACTTTCCAAAAATCTCTTTTTATTTTGCTTCTAAGCAAATTGAATTATGACAGTGCCTCTTAGCCTTAACGTGGGTCAAAAAAAATAACAATATAAAATTAAAATAAAAAGGGGGAAAAAAGATTTTCTTTTCTATTATCATTATCATCAATAGGCCTATTGGCCATCGTCTTCAGTTACAAGGTGCTTTATTTATGAACAAATTGTTTTGCACACAACAAGAGATACTATAGTAGGCTTCAAGCTTGAGCAAATAGCTTCTGTAAGTTTTCAGTCATTACTATAACCAAAATAGACGAGTGTGAGTGTGTTCACTGTGTTGCCAGATTGAATACAGGTTCACTCGCCAAATTTCCAACTCGCCAAATCAACTTGCTAGGACACCTCCAATGAACAGGGTTGTCAACATTGGACTGTCAGTCCAGGAGAATCCAGGAGATTTATTTTTTAGGGGGTGCACGGAACTCCCCAACAGGGGTCTGGTGGTCCTTCCCCCAAAACTTCTTAACAGATATATTTTCCTGTGTTCTGTTGAATTTTGTGCATGTTTGATACTTTTATCAGGCTTGCTTTACTAGCATGGGTACAATTTCAGCCTTAAAATGCCAAATGTAGGTGTACAGATTTGATGACTGAAGCAAAGTAAGACATCCTTAATAATGACTTCTCATCTGGGGGTCCTCCCCCAGAAAATATTTAACATAGTAGATGTAATTGCCAATCATCCTGGGAAATCCAGGAGCATTGACAAGCCTGCCCAATGAGTGTGGACAATTTGGCGAGTTGGATTTTTGGCGAGAAGACCGGTTACCGCCAGATTTTGCGAGAGGAATAAGCAACCAGGTCTATGAAAACAAGGCTTAAATAAGTGAATATAGGCCACATGAGGTCTTTAAACCTATATAGGTTGGCTATTTGAAAGTGGCCGAGCCGATCTACAAGCTCACCACCGCATCCACCATTATTTAGCATACAAGCAACTTTACATAAAAACAAGCTCAACGTGGCTAATAATAATCAGACATGGCAGCACACCATGCGTTGTCCCTCCACTATGCAGCCACTGAGACAAGCGGGTGTCTGACACTGGCTGGGGGCTACGTAGCTCTGGTCCATAGCGTTAGTGGAGTTCTCCCTAACGCTATGTTCCTCTACCTCCGTATTCCTTGGCAAAACCGGAACACCCCGCCGTCTGGTCCAAAAATAACAAAAACTGTTTCGCCCCTCATCAAACCAAAGGTATCAGTGGACCGTTGAAAGCTTACTCTACTTAGTGGACGAGGTCTGAGCCCCCCACCACATGATTAAAATACATTTCTAGGGCAAAATGAAAAATATTCCACCGGATGGAGACGCTCTTCCAGGTTTTTACGAAACAGCGCTTCCAACGTCGCAGAGTTGAATAACACCCAGTGAGACTGAATAACACCCAGTGAGACTAATGCTCAGTGTAATTCGGTCCTCTGACCTGCGCGGCAGTAGTGAGTTGGCACCTTGATGGCGACGACAAATAGTGAAAAACGAGAAGAAATGGAGTCTCCATCCGGTAGAATATTTTTCATTTTGCCCTAGAAATGTATTTTAATCGTGTGGTGGGGGGCTCAGCCCGCGTCCACTAAGTAGAGTAAGCTTTCAACTGTCCACTGATACCTTTGGTTTGATGAGGGGCGAAATAGTTTTTGTTATTTTCGGACCAGACGGCGGGGTTTTCCGGTTTTGCCAAGGAATACGGAGGTAGAGGAACATAGCGTTAGGGAGAACTCCACTAACGCTATGGACCAGAGCTAGGGGCTACGCTACGTTTGGCTTTGTTGCTTGCTAACGCTGCCTGCTATGGCCAGTCTAAAAACAGTCTGTAATGATGTATGGGACTAACAACAACAAGCAGATTCTCCTGGACTTGTTCTCCATGTTACAACAACTAGCCTACAGTGCGTGCGCTCCGCACTGCACAGTTTAGCGACTACCAAGACTGGCTTCGTTTTGTTTTTCCATCTCTGTGAGGACTCAACTGCTCTGCTCTGCTGCGAGTGTGAATGTCGCTCTTGTTACAGAGTAGGAGGGCTACGGTGATTGGACATTAGTGCGTGTTTACTCGCGGAGAGGGGTGTTACATCCCTGTAATTATCCTAGTTCTATTATGTGTCTTTATCTTCTAGTTATTTAGTATATTCCCAATATTGCAGGCTTGTGTAGCCTATACTAACTCCAGTGTCAGTTCAGGTCCTGTGTGGAGTGGGAGGAGACCTACCTGGATGAAGAGCTACGCCCTCCTCCAGCCTGAACCAATCGCAAGACAGCCTCCCATATAAAAGCTGCGAGTGTGAATGTCGCTCTTGTTACAGAGTAGGAGGGCTACGGTGATTGGACATTAGTGCGTGTTTACTCGCGGAGCGGGGTGTTACATCCCTGTAATTATCCTAGTTCTATTATGTGTCTTTATCTTCTAGTTATTTAGTATATTCCCAATATTGCAGGCTTGTGTAGCCTATACTAACTCCAGTGTCAGTTCAGGTCCTGTGTGGAGTGGGAGGAGACCTACCTGGATGAAGAGCTACGCCCTCCTCCAGCCTGAACCAATCGCAAGACAGCCTCCCATATAAAAGAGCTGCCACACCTGAGCTCCTTGTCAGGATCGATGGAGTTGGTAAAGAGTCATGGCGGCTGTCAAGATCCCGAAGGCGTACAGCAGTGAGGAGGAGTTGGCAGAGAGCGAAGAGAACACGGAAGAGAGCGAAATTCAAATGGATGATGATGAGGATGAGAGGGGAAGAGGAAAGAAACGGAAAAAAACTAGGAAAGAAAACAACGCCACAAGTGAAGAAAGTCAGGAAAGAAAGTTTGTAGTTGGAATAAGAGCAGTGTCAAAAATTGATGGGATCTTTAAGGACTATCACAGCGTGGCAAAGTTTGTGGGAGGAAAGGTAGGAGAGGTGAAATCGCTCAGGTTAGCTAGAAGTGGTATTGTGGTAGTCGAGTGTGTGTCAGAAAAGCAGATGTTTGGTGTTTTAAGCATCAGGAAATTTGACGGCCACAGAGTGGAGTGCTTTGAACTGGGAGTAAAGTCAAACAGCGTCGGAGTGATAAGTGGGGTGCCACTGACAGTGGATGCAGAAACGTTTGAAGAAATTAACGGAGTCAAGAAGGATGAAGCGATTCAGGGAAGGAAAAATGGAGCCGAGCCTGTCAGTTTGCTTAACGTTCTATGGAGAACTTCCGGAGAGAATTTATGCGGACTATGTAACATACAGGGTCAGGCCATATGAGAAGGGTCCCCTTCAATGTTTTTGTTGCCAAGAATACGGGCATGCGGCTGCTGTATGTAGAGGAGAAAGGAAATGTGGGAGATGTGGGGAGAGTAACTGTGAGGAGTCGTGCAGTGTGAAAGAAAAAGAGCCAGAGTGCATTCATTGCAAAGGAAATCACCATGCAGGGGCATCAACGTGTCCTAGAAGGATAAAAGAACTAACAGTGAAGAGGATTAGAGAAAACACAAGGGTAACTTATGCAGAAGCAATAAAGAGAGTTGAGAGAAACGAGCAAAGGGAAACTAAACATGAAATGGATGTAAAGAGAAATGACGATGTGCAAACCATTAGTATGGACAAAAGAAACTTCCTGGCGTTCATCGCCATGGTAATTAACTGTGCAGTGGAGATGAAAGGAAAATCCGAAAGGATAAAGATGATATTGGACGCGGCCAGAAGATTTTTGGATATAGGGAACATAAGTGGAGAGGACATTGACTGTACCCTGAGGGAAGGGTTTGCGACAGCCCAGGCCAATGGGTCTGGGTAGACTGGTGGTTAACACAAGAAGGGGATCACTGGGGGTGTTTTAATGTAAATAGTTACCGTATTCATGTTATACTAAGAGTCAAGTAGGTGGCGGTAATGCACAAGTTTGTTTGCCAACCGCCAATAAACCCGAATAGAAGAAGAAGAAGAAGAAGCTCCTTGTCAGAGGTGGAGAGGAGTCATGGCGGCTGTCAAGATCCCGAAGGCGTACAGCAGTGAGGAGGAGCTGGCAGAGAGCGAAGAGAACACGGAAGAGAGCGAAATTCAAATGGATGATGATGAGGATGAGAGGGGAAGAGGAAAGAAACGGAAAAAAACTAGGAAAGAAAACAACGTCACAAGTGAAGACAGTCAGGAAAGAAAGTTTGTAGTTGGAATAAGAGCAGTGTCAAAAATTGATGGGATCTTTAAGGACTATCACAGCGTGGCAAAGTTTGTGGGAGGAAAGGTAGGAGAGGTGAAATCGCTCAGGTTAGCTAGAAGTGGTATTGTGGTAGTCGAGTGTGTGTCAGAAAAGCAGATGTTTGGTGTTTTAAGCATCAGGAAATTTGACGGCCACAGAGTGGAGTGCTTTGAACTGGGAGTAAAGTCAAACAGCGTCGGAGTGATAAGTGGGGTGCCACTGAAAGTGGATGCAGAAACATTTGAAGAAATTAACGGAGTCAAGAAGGCAAGAAGGATGAAGCGATTCAGGGAAGGAAAAATGGAGCCGAGCCTGTCAGTTTGCTTAACGTTCTATGGAGAACTTCCGGAGAGAATTTATGCGGACTATGTAACATACAGGGTCAGGCCATATGAGAAGGGTCCCCTTCGATGTTTTTGTTGCCAAGAATACGGGCATGCGGCTGCTGTATGTAGAGGAGAAAGGAAATGTGGGAGATGTGGGGAGAGTAACTGTGAGGAGTCGTGCAGTGTGAAAGAAAAAGAGCCAGAGTGCATTCATTGCAAAGGAAATCACCATGCAGGGGCATCAACGTGTCCTAGAAGGATAAAAGAACTAACAGTGAAGAGGATTAGAGAAAACACAAGGGTAACTTATGCAGAAGCAATAAAGAGAGTTGAGAGAAACGAGCAAAGGGAAACTAAACATGAAATGGATGTAAAGAGAAATGAAGATGTGCAAACCATTAGTATGGACAAAAGAAACTTCCTGGCGTTCATCGCCATGGTAATTAACTGTGCAGTGGAGATGAAAGGAAAATCCGAAAGGATAAAGATGATATTGGACGCGGCCAGAAGATTTTTGGATATAGGGAACATAAGTGGAGAGGACATTGACTGTACCCTGAGGGAAGGGTTTGCGACAGCCCAGGCCAATGGGTCTGGGTAGACTGGTGGTTAACACAAGAAGGGGATCACTGGGGGTGTTTTAATGTAAATAGTTACCATATTCATGTTATACTAAGAGTCAAGTAGGTGGCGGTAATGCACAAGTTTGTTTGCCAACCGCCAATAAACCCGAATAGAAGAAGAAGAAGAAGAAGCTCCTTGTCAGTATGTTTCTCCCTGCCCATGGGGAAACATGCTGTCCACCTTCATACTGCCACTCACATGCTGCAACTTGTTTGGGAGCTACTTCATAGTAGTTTCCCTCTGCCTTGTGTAGCTTTAGAACCTGCTTAGCTTATAGCATTCTTACCTCTGTGAGTTTTGAGAACATTGGGAACTTGACCTTGTTTAAACCCACAACTAGGTTGTGGCCTTTTGTTTGACATTGACTACCATTGCCAGCTTGTTGTAAAAGCCTAATTTTGGACAGGTTAACTGAGAGTAGCTAAGTTAGTTTAGAACCATTACTGTAATTTTGATTTGGGGTTAGTTTAGTTTATTTAGAGGTTAAATATAAGATCAGGGTTTAGTTCTTTTGTTTATTTCCTTGCTTTGCATGGTAGTTATATTCTGTTATTGTTAAAGTGTTCCCTTATTTTTGTAAACTCATTTATTTGTTTGTAAATATGTTGTAAATACATTCTTAAAAACACCCACGAAAACAAGAGAAGTTTAATAAAAATACTTCTTTCACCTACCATTTGCCTTATTTATGTTACATATCCTTACCCCCTAGACCGGGGCATGTAACTCGGGGTTTAGTGGAGATTGTCTTGTACACGATGCACAGTGGCTGTCCAGCTGTAAGAAATTAATTAATTGCAAAACCGAAAGTCCGCGGTTCATAAAGGCATATTGAACCGTGCAGGGCGTACCGTACGGTTCGGTTTTATACCGTGAACCGTGGCACCCCTAATATATATATAGGTTTCTATATATATATATATATATATATATATATATATAGAGAGAGAGAGAGAGAGAGAGAGAGAGAGAGAGAGATTGATATTGATATTGATATTCATGATAAATAGCAAAAATAATTCACTGAATGTATAGAATATATGAAAGTTTCAAGAAAATGTACTTTTACACAATATTCTATTTTTTTTAGATGGATGGATCTGTACATAGGCCTATATACATTATTGTGACCGAAGGTCGCGGTATACCATGAGAAATGTCGTAGCTTGTCTGTCTGTTCAGTCAGTCCTTCCGTCAGTCCGTGCACATTTTTACAGTCTATTGGTTCCATTGTCACTGTGACATCACTCTGACATCATGCTCTGATGTCACTGTGACCTCACGATCTGGCTTGATGTCCCTTCTATGCCCATATATAGTCGACAATGTGATGTCAGAACATGCCCATATATGGGCATTCCCAGATCACACTTGCAAATTAATTACGTCCTTGTCTGTTTTATGCCCATATGGAGAACCCTGTCCCAGTGTCATCAATATTAAGGGCATTCCCAGATCACACTTGCAAATTAATTACGTCCTTGTCTGTTCTATGCCCATATATGGAGATCCCTGTCCCGATGTGATAAATATGGGCATATCTGGGAAAGCCCATATTTGGTAATGCCCATATATGGGCACGTTCTGCCTGGTCTGATATACATCACATGGGGTCGCATGTCGCCCTGAGGCGTCTTACTAGTATTCTACACACGCACGCACGCACGCACGCACAGCACACGCACGCACGCACACACACACACACACACACACACACACACACACACACACACACACACACACACACACACACACACACACACACACACACACACACAGAGAGAGAGAGAGAGAGAGAGAGAGAGAGAGAGCTGTTGAATACATTACTACCTACGAGGTCGATTCGTCTGTGGTTGTATCGCGAGAAAGCCCGAGAACATGGCAACAAGACAACAAAAATAAATTTGTGGACAACAAGCCAGAGTGCATGATGGCGGCGTCGCTGCTACGCCGGGACAAGAAGGCTACTGCCACCCAGCTGAAGGCAGACCTAAACCGGACTGACAACAGCTCCGGTGTGCGACAACTCAGTGAACTGCTCGATTCTGTCCTGAACCCCGAGAACCCGGCGACAGACACCGAGGCTCTGGACTGGTGTAAATGTCTGATCGCAGGAGGCGAGTCGTTCGAGGAGTTCTGCAAAACGGTCCGCTCCTATGATAACGCTACTCTGTGCGGGTTGGTGTGGACTGCAAATTTCGTGGCATATCGATGTCGGACCTGTGGCATTTCTCCATGCATGTCACTGTGCGCCGAGTGCTTTAATAATGGAGACCACACGGGCCATGATTTCAATATGTTCAGGAGCCAGGCTGGCGGGGCCTGTGACTGTGGAGATAGTAATGTCATGCGAGAGAGTGGGTAAGTAAAGGCTAAAGCTAGCTATGCTAACGCTAGCTGCTGCTTGACAGGTCTTGAATGCAAACATGCTAACTAATGTTACCACGGTAGCTAACGTCACTAAGCTACACAGCTAACAACATTATCCCCAAGAGAGTTCTGACACTATTCCTGGAGCTAATTAATATCAGCAATTAAATATTTCAATTACTATATCTCCCGGTAGAAAATCATGACAAGTCAAATATTCATGTTACCTAAGCTAGCTACTAATGATGATGCTTAAAACATCATTACAATCAGCATTGCTGACAGTGACAGCAGAGCTTACAGTACATTGGCCTACCCATAATTGAATGTTTAGATTGATTGAAGAATTTATTAGAAGGTTGCATAGGAAAAAGTACAGTTTCATGACAGTACACAAATCACTGTGGTACAGGTCAACTAAAAGGAGATCCTAGTAAGATTATTTACACAGGAACCACTTTATGTATCTCATAACATTGAAAGACAGACGGACAGTACTTTACATAGGATGTCATCAATAATAAAAGGGAAAAAGGCATTCATAAAGAAGAAAAGGAATATATTTACTGCTGGATTATTACAAATTGGTTAGTAGGAGTGAGAGATCCTTTCCTGTATCCCCTGGAACCCCTGGAACGTTTGTCAGTTCATCAGTGAGCCTGCTTGTGAAAAGAACAGTTTGCATACGCTGCTACAGTAATCAATAAATAGAAATACACGTCTGCATGATGTACAATGTACATGAATGAACTGTGTGGAACTGTGATATTTTGTGACAGGTTTTGCAGACGGCATCGGTTAAGAACGGGAGAGAATGTCCCGTCAGTCCCTCGAGACCTCCTACTGATGTCTGAGATGGTCCTTCCTCGCTTCATCATCTGCATCATCCAGTATCTAAGAGATGGATACACTGAACCAGGTAAATACTCAAACTGGCATCTTCTTACTGGAAAGCCAAGATGCACATTTATTTAACTTGGATTTTGTGCTTAAATAAATACAATGATTTGTATTTATTTATTTGCCTTGTTTACCTTGTACCTTGCTTGCAGCCTTACTATTAAATAGACTAGTCCAAAATTAAAGACTTAGCCTGTGTTGAGGATTGCTGGTTAATGTTTTTTTTTTTGGAGCTGTGTGCAGCTCCCTATACGTGGCTGTGTGGGTCTGTCTGTGTGTCTGTCTGTCTGTGTGTCTGTGTGTCTGTCTGTGTGTGTGTATGTAGCCTGACTTCGGCGCGTAACTAGTGCCGCACCATTTACGCCACTCGCGCAATATATACATCAAAATGTGCGGCTCGGCCGGGAATGGTGTTCTATTACCTTTCGTTCCGATCCGCCTTACCATGCCGACGTAATCGGCAAAAAACGACGCTTAATTGTCCCCATTGACTTATAATGGGACAATGCAAGAAATCACTTTCAAGTATTTTTCTCTCGTAAACCATAGGAGCTACAGTTTCAAACCTCGGAGAGGAGATTCATAATGATTTTAAGAATGAATCGAAAAATAATTACATCACTCGGCCTCATGGTGGCGCTATAACGGCCCACTTTACGTTTTGCCCCGTAACTCTTGAACCGTAGATCGGAAAATTAAAATTCTTTTTTCCCTGGATTCCTTGGGTCAAGACGCATCTCCCCATATAGGCCACGCCCATTTGCGCCAGGATAGATTTTCCGCCATCTTGAATTTTCTCCAAAACACACTTTTTGCTCCTTTTCCTACATATTTTCTTCAAATGTCACAAAAATCGGTACACATGATCTACACACACACACACACACACACACACACACACACACACACACAGCTCCACTTCACACGGGTGTGATTGTCCCCATTGACTTATAATGGGACAATGCAAGAAATCACTTTCAAGTATTTTTCTCTCGTAAACCATAGGAGCTACAGTTTCAAACCTCGGAGAGGAGATTCATAATGATTTTAAGAATGAATCGAAAAATAATTACATCACTCATGGCCTCATGGTGGCGCTATAACGGCCCACTTTACGTTTTGCCCCGTAACTCTTGAACCGTAGATCGGAAAATTAAAATTCTTTTTTCCCTGGATTCCTTGGGTCAAGACGCATCTCCCCATATAGGCCACGCCCATTTGCGCCAGGATAGATTTTCCGCCATCTTGAATTTTCTCCAAAACACACTTTTTGCTCCTTTTCCTACATATTTTCTTCAAATGTCACAAAAATCGGTACACATGATCTACACACACACACACACACACACACACACACACACACACACACACACACACACACACACACACACACACACACAGCTCCACTTCACACGGGTGTGATTTTTTTCTTCAAATGTCACAAAAATCGGTACACATGATCTACACACACACACACACACACACACACAGCTCCACTTCACACGGGTGTGATTTTTGGAGCTGTGTGCAGCTCCCTATACGTGGCTGTGTGGGTCTGTGTGTGTGTGTGTCTGTGTGTCTGTCTGTGTGTCTGTGTGTATGTAGCCTGACTTCGGCGCGTAACTAGTGCCGCACCATTTACGCCACTCGCGCAATATATACATCAAAATGTGCGGCTCGGCCGGGAATGGTGTTCTATTACCTTTCGTTCCGATCCGCCTTACCATGCCGACGTAATCGGCAAAAAACGACGCTTAATTGTCCCCATTGACTTATAATGGGACAATGCAAGAAATCACTTTCAAGTATTTTTCTCTCGTAAACCATAGGAGCTACAGTTTCAAACCTCGGAGAGGAGATTCATAATGATTTTAAGAATGAATCGAAAAATAATTACATCACTCGGCCTCATGGTGGCGCTATAACGGCCCACTTTACGTTTTGCCCCGTAACTCTTGAACCGTAGATCGGAAAATTAAAATTCTTTTTTCCCTGGATTCCTTGGGTCAAGACGCATCTCCCCATATAGGCCACGCCCATTTGCGCCAGGATAGATTTTCCGCCATCTTGAATTTTCTCCAAAACACACTTTTTGCTCCTTTTCCTACATATTTTCTTCAAATGTCACAAAAAACGGTACACATGATCTACACACACACACACACACACACACACACACACACACACAGCTCCACTTCACACGGGTGTGATTTTTACTTTAAATGTTGATTCGGTTTGCTGCAAATAGTGGGAAGGGTCAGGTACCTATATTAGAGTTGAATGGACAGTAGTGTTCTACAACTCTGACCCTTTCAGGAAAGAAGTGGTCATGCAGTGTGTCCCTACTTAATCATGCCCTTAATCTCTTATCTTGCTTTGCCAGACACCTCAAGTGACAGAGATCTACAGAAGGTCCTACAACAGCTTGAGCCTCAGATCTCCTTCCTAGAGGAGCTCACGAAGATGGGAGGAGCCATGAGAACTGTTCTTACAAAAATCCTGACTAATCAGCAAACGTTCAAGGAGTTGAGCATGGGTAAATATCCACATCATTTCGAGACGTCTGTTTTTCAGATCCCTTACATTTAAATGCTGCTGCACAATGTTGACTAAAAGGGGGAGGGGTCGCCGATGGTCTAATTGCGATCATCAGGTTGCAAGTTACTATGAAAACCTCCACCTGCTGTCTGTCAGTCAGTCCCTCCGTCTGTCCGTCACGTCACACTTTTGTCCCTACTCTTATCTCCGGCACCGTTGCCCCTATCCCTGCCAAACTTTGCACACACACTCCTTGGCTGGCAAACCACAACCCCTGCCCCTGATTTCTCACATGCCCCTCTTCTAGCACATGCCCCTCCTGATTGGCTACCATTGCCTTCTAACGTTTGTGTATGCGACCTGACGGTCGCTTATCTTATGATTTAGGGAGTCTTACTGGCTGTGTATACATGCGACCTGACGGTTGCTTATCTTCCGATTAGGGAGTCTTACTGGTGGTTAAGGTGTATACTACATACAGTCTCTATGACTGCGAATCGCGGATTTGATGCCTGTCTCTCTATGCCTGTTTCCTGTCTCTTACTGTTTCTCAAGGTGGTGTTTGTAATTTGGATAGCAGCCGGTCATCGCTATTCGGTAGAGCTGTTAAAATGTCTTTCCTTTTTTTCCCTTTCAGGTCAAGAGGAGAATTTGTATGCTAAACAGAACTACGACAAGTATTTGTCAGCACTGAAGAATTCAGGTCTAGTGTCCGTAGAGGAGAGGGCTCAGGCTGTGGCTGCAGATCTCACAGCTGGAGCAGAGGCTGGAGCTGGAGCATTGGGCTTAATGGGTATGACATCAGTTTAAGGGTCCTGAAACCATAGACATAATATACGTAGATGCCACTGAATCATAGGTGAACGTTGCTACCATCCTGGCATGGACAGCTTGCCATACTGTAACTCTACCGTAAGAAATATGCCAGAGTTTTATATAAGTAACTGAAACAATAGTATTTTATAAACATGATTAGTGTTACTATCTAGAGAAAGATTAGTTCTTTTTTAATATAAAACGCTTAAAGGGGCACTCCACCACTTTTCAACCTGTTCATATAATTGATCCTCACTCAAAAATAGCTTTTTTTTTTTTTTTTTTTTTTTCCAGAGGAGGGCTGTGGGCAGGTCAGAAACCTATAGTCTAGTGACATCATCGATTGCCAATCCAGCTTATAGAAACTGCAGGCTTTCTATTCCTGAAAAGTTGCAATTTTAAAGTGGAAGCCATTGTTCTCGCGATAATAAAAATCTTTTTTTTTTTTTTTTTAAATATTGATAATTTTTTTTTTTTTTGGAAAATGATGATGTCACAAGACTATGGATTCTGAACTTCCCACAGCTCTCCTAGGAGACTTGGACTAAGTAGAAAAAAATTGTGATATTTTATCATGACCATTAGTGAGGACCTATTATATGAAGACAGGTTGAAAAGTGGTGAACTACTCCTTTAAGGTGTAAACCAAGTATCCTTTGTCATAGCATAAATACATGTGATATCTGTAACAAACAAACAGCCTGAAAATTGGTAGAGAATTCAGGGAGCTATCATAGTAAAGTTCTCCTGCTTCAATAGACATATGCTTGCATTAGCAGGCATGGCTTGCCCCAGCCAATATGGCAGTAGTGTTGTTGATGTATAGCTTAATTGAACTACTGTGGCCAATGAGGTATCTATGTATATTATATAGATGACAGAACCCTAGTCTTATTTTGTAGCTTGCTTTCCAGTTTGGGTTCATAACTACAGCAGATTAAAACATGGCTTGCTAGTAAGCAATTCTTTTTGGCAAGTGATGCGGTCTTACTGTAGACTATAAATTAGGCTTAATTCTTTGCACTTTGTACTGGAACTATAGATGATGGTGGTGACAGTGATGTTTTAAAGGCTAATTCATCAACTCTGTTAAAAAGACATTTTAACCTGAAAAAAGGTGTTCAGGCAAAAGCAATATTTTCCCAACTTTCAATATGGCACTTACTGGCGAGTTATTTAGAGGTTTTCTTATTGTGGCATGTTGTGTGCATGTCTTTAGTATAATCTTTAAACGGCAGTAGAATACCCATTTTCTATGTTAGCAGAATGACAGCTCCATTTCTTGCAAAGGAATAAATTCATACAACAAATGCATAGTATTGGATAGGTTCATCTATCAAAGAAACACAAAATATAATTGTAATTGTATAATTGTTGTCTCAATGCTTGTAGTCAGGGACCCACAGGCCCAAAAGCTTCAGGAATAGGGTTGAACCCTTTTATCTCTGTTTTATCTATTGGTTTGGTCATTAAGGTCCACAGAATGAGAGGCCTGCTCTTTCGGAAACATCACGAAAAAAAGTTATGGCCATTTGTATATTCACTGTCCCATTGACTTCACTATACAGGAAAAGAAAAATATTAAAACAAGAAAAATCTGCTTTAAGTAGCATGTGAGGGGTTCTTCATGATTCTGAATCCATTGCAAGCAATTCTTTGCATTCCTTGGGCTAGATTTAGGCCTCACAAAACTGAAAAGTGATGAGTCATTGATGACTCATCATGACTCCTCACTACTACTACTTAAATCAGATTTTTAAGCTGGGCCACCAGCTTCGGTAATCAGGTCATTTTCTTAGACGACCATTGATTACCTCTTCTGGATAGGCTATCCATGTTACATGGTACTGAGCTAAGGGCCAATCGCAGGACAGTACCCCAGGAGTGCCCTTCCAGACAATGGGGGGGAAAGAACTGGGCCAATAGCAGTTACCGCTCCTCCAGGCTATGGGGGAAATTAGCTGTTGGAAAAAGTACTCAAATGTTTTACTTAAGTAAAAGTATCGTAAAAGTATCAATACTGCACTGTAGATGTACTCAGTTACAGATATGAGAAGTAACGAAGTACAAATACTTTGTTACTGTAACAAAGTACTTTTTTCAGTACTTTGTACTTTACTGAGTAGTTATTTGTCTGAGTACTTTTTACTTTTATCCGTTACATTTTAACACAAGTATCTGTACTTTTACTCTGCTACATTTTCAAAACAGGCTCGTTACTTTGGTTTTAATGGTATATAGCCTATTAATGTTGCGCCGGAGCATATCTGAATTATCTGATGCGCATCTGATAGGCACACACAGCCACACATGCAGAGCCCCTCAGCTCAGCAGCAGCAAGCAAGTTCCCAAAAGTTCTTTTTTCGCCAACAGACAACTCTCTCTGCTTTCCTCTTACCTGCAGCCTGCAGGACATCCTCGACATGTTCCCAAATAAATAAGTCCTTATTTAAAGCCATACTGTGTAAGATGCCCAACTAGTGGTCATTAGCCCTATAGCAAACCGCGGTCGCGTCCGCGTCTTTCGGACGTTTTTCGTACCTTCAGACCCCCGCGTCTGCCTCCACCTCGCTGAGATCTATCTTTTAAG
Organism: Nannobrachium achirus; assembly: GCF_963921795.1. NCBI lineage: Eukaryota > Metazoa > Chordata > Actinopteri > Myctophiformes > Myctophidae > Nannobrachium > Nannobrachium achirus. The sequence goes on from NC_137829.1 coordinate 25,705,862, forward strand.
GGGTCCCTTGTTCCTGTGCGTTCAGTAATTCCAGAGATACGGACTCCTTCACCCTGCCTGGTAGGCGAAATTACCTATAGAAGGGATGGTACAAACGGGCGACAACAAATATGGCTGCCATAGCGACCCCACTTCAAGATGCGCTGTGATTGGCCGGCAGTTGTATAACCCTCGCTGTGATTGGCCGGTAGTGTGATGACGCAATTTTGGCGCGAGATCCGGTCCACGGCAAGGATCTCAGTTTACATACAGAGAAGGCTTTACAGGCTGAAATTCACGGCGCGGATCTTCTAAAACTTTTGTGATTTAATAGTTAGGAGAATTTTAAGATTTGTTTTATAAAAAAAGTTACATAGTACAACTTTAAACAGTAGGCCTACACAGCTTCCAATTCCAAACACAGCCTTTGTGATCATTAATCCACCCGTACCGCTGGATTAAGAATTGACGTCTTTTCTCTTTTTGTCTTTCCAGGTGTAGCCTATTACAACTCGTTAGCCTCGTCCGAACGTTTTAAAGTGCACTGATCAATAGAGAGAAGTGTAACATTGTAAGTCTCTGTAGAGAGGTTAAAACAAATCAAAACAACTTGAAGCAGTAACATGGGGTATTTTTTTGCTTTGCATATACATGACATAAGGTACATTTCTCACCTTAAACAATGAAATGCAGACATGCACGTACTGCTATGTGTTTGAATAGGGAAACCTTATTTATTTATTTTAGCTTTTATTAAAAAATATTAAAATAAGATTTTGTTTGATAATATAAGTTTTGCCATAATCATGCAGCTTTATTACAATGACACAGCTATAACAGCAATGTTTAAAAATGTTATAGATTACAGTAGTAGACCTATAATCTATAATTCTTTTTAAATTCATATTATTTTTGTATCCATATCATGATATTAGACTGGATAATTATCGTCTGTGATTTGGGATATTGTACTACATATAGTCCAAGTCCAAGTCTTATTTGTCCTTTTTTTTAATAAGACAAAACGGACTCAAACCCCCTAGGACTTGGACTTGACTTGGACACTTTAGGTGGACTCGACTACAACACTATAGCACATTCTCACAATGACATCATAAACATATTAACTAGTATTGTAAGATTACTTTTTAAAATGACAGTAGGCTACCTCTTAGATGACAGTCCTACTTCAATTTAATATCCTTCAAATTCTATTGGCTTTGCACAGAAACATACGGTAAAAATACTTTTAGTTTAGTTTTTAGTTGAGTAACATAATATCTAATGAAAAATTTAAGAAAAAAAAAATCATAAAAAAATATATATAAAAAAAAAATTTAAAAATCCATTTTTGTTAGAAACCCAATTCGAATTCAAATCGATTTTTTCCTGCACCCCTACTTTTTAACCCAGTGACCAGCTTATATATTGACTGTGTCAATTCTTGTTTCTTTCTTTTCTTGTATAGTGAAGTCGATGGGACAGTGAATATCCAAATGGCCATAACTCTTTTTCGCTATGTTTTCGGCAGAGCAGACATCTCATTCTGTGGACCTTAATGACCAAACTAATAGATAAACAGAAATAAAAAGTACGGCATGACATCAGGTCATCTAAAAGTTTGGGTGACTGGGTCCCCGGCTATTGTGAATGAGGTGGTAAAATACCTCTGTTAGGCATGGAATCTTGGTGCGCCAATTTCTATATCCAAGGGATGCATTAATAATTGGATATCAAGCCCTATATTGAACGTGAGGGAAATATTTCTTTAACCGCGCAATGGTCTTAATTGTTGTTTTTACTCCCAGGAGCCACTGCACCGAGCAGCCCAGATGAGTCTAGTAAAGAGGTATGTGTTGATATAATCAAGGGCTAATCATGATGCTTTTTCCATTGTATTTTAGTGACTGTCTTTATTTGCTTATGTTTTATCTCAACCAGTCTATTGTTTTCTGTTATTAAGCTTGTGTGATGTCCGCTGGTTCATATGTTGGTAACATTTATCATTATTTTTTCTCAAAGGAGGACCAAGATGGTGGGCAGTCTGTTGGACAGCGAAAGAGGGTGAAGCTGAGTAGCACCACCAAAGGTACATTAATTCCAATAATTTACTCAAATTGCATGTGAAAAGTTATTAGAGGAGTCTTGTCTTACTTTTCCCTTTTCTACCCCTAGACCAATCTATTATGGATTCTCTGAAACACAAATGCTTTTTGGAGGAGTTGCTTTTTTGGACAATAAAATATGAGTTTCCTCAGAAGATGGTCACCTTCTTATTAAACATGTTGCCAGATCAAGACTATAAGGTAAATTAGTTCTGTTATTAAGCTTGAAATTAAAAGTTCTTATTGATTTACCTTTACGCTTACGCTGAAAACCTAAGGGGGAAAAGTGCAAAGAGCATCAACAAATGCAAACATTGGTCACATTAAGCCTCAGTTATGTGATGGAAAACTTGAAAACTACTTTCTGTCATTTTCTTACAGATCACCTTCACAAAAACATTTGTTCAGCATTATGCATTCATCATGAAAACACTGATGAAAAGCCACGAGTCGGACACCATGTCCAACCGCATTGTGCATATCAGTGTACAGCTGTTTAGCAACGAAGAACTGGCACGCCATGTGACTGAGGAGTGCCAACTGCTAGACATTATGGTCACTGTGCTGCTCTATATGATGGAGAGTTGCCTTATCAAAAGTGAACTTCAAGGTGAGTTGTCTGAATTCTAAATATATGTTGGACTCAGATTGTCATATTATCAACACGGGTATTAAGCAAGTAGTCTATTGATGGGGGAGAAGAATAATTACACCCCTAAATTAAGTCTTAACGAGTTATCCTTTTTTTTTAAGATATGTTTTTGGGCTTTTATGATATGATTTTTTTTGATAGGACAGTAGACTGACAGGAAATGGGGAGAGAGATGGGGAGTGACACAAAGTTGGTCAGAATCAGGAATCGAACCAGCGACACGCTATAAGGCTACACCGAGCCTATGTGGTATGCGGCCAGTGGGCACCCCAACGAGTTATACATTTTAAACACACCTGCTTAACAAGTCAGACATGGTTGGCACAGTCTTACAGCTATAAGGTCTTGGGTTCGAATGACACTGTGGCTTTTCTGTGTGGAGTTTGCTTGTATTCTCCCTTCATCTTTCTTGTTTAGTGCTCTGGGGTGTTGCACCCAAAATACATGCGTGTTTACTTCTGCCAGTGTCCTTGACAAAACTCACTGGCTTTACCCTTAAGTGTAATACACACCAGCAGTGGTATTCCGCTACCAAGTTTTGACATGGTGGCGACGTTCAGTGCATTGTCTATGAACGCCGCTTTACACACTGCGAGATGAGGTGGAGTGGCCAGCAGCAGCCACCCAAGCGTGCTGTGGTCCGAAGTGGGTGTCCCTGTACACATACTAAACAGACTACTACTGTATTGAATATTGATAACGGTTATTTAAACTAGCAATTGTAGTTGTGAAATTCACCAGGATTGAGCAACTATGTGGTCTATTTCTTACCTAATAGATTGTTTACAGACAAGCTGTCAGATAGGGCACAGAGTGTCCGTACTTCTCCTTGTCTGTGAGCTCTCGCATCGGGCATTGCTGCCTGGCTTTTCTGCCTTTATTCACAGTACAGTAGGTAGACGGGAAACAGGGAGAGAGATAGAGAGTGACATGCAGCAAAGGTTGTCGGGATCGGGACCCGAACCCGTGACACGCTGTCAGGCATCAGAGCATATGTGATATGCGCCTGGACCACTATGCCAGCAGGCACCCCATCTAAATTTCTTTAACCATGTCCGTGTGGGTTTATTCCTGGTGTTCTGGTCTCATCTCATGCCAAAATAAGGGATGTTGGGATCCTGCCATTGACTGAGGCACCGGCCTTAGAGCTGGATCTGGTCCCTGGGCACTGCACAGTTGCCACTGCTCCTAATAGGAGGGGTAAAATGTAGAGGACAAATTTCCCTGCTGGGAAGTAACTACAGCATCTAATTTCTTTTCTGCAATAGGTAAAAAGGTATTTTGAGGCTTTTCTGAGATTTAGTAGGGGGAGTAGGGGAGAACCATGCAGCAAATGGTCCGGCTGGCCAGAAATTGAACTGGGGACTCTGTCCCTGTGTGGTACATGTCCTAACCACTCGGCTGTCGGGTCCTCCCAACTACTTACTGAATTTCTAATAAACTAATTTATTTTTTGTTTTTCAGATGAAGAGAACGGTCGCCATGTTGTGGTCAACTGTGGCGAAGCCCTGCTGAAGAACAACACTTACTGGCCTTTAGTTAGTGATTTTATCAATATCCTCTCACACCAAAGTGTAGCGAAAAAATTCCTGGAGGACCATTCATTGTTGATGCTTTGGATGAGTTTCGTGTCATTCTTTCAAGGTAAATGTGATTAGCCGTGATCCATATAATATTAACGCATTTTCTGAATGAATGGCAAGTTTGAACAAAATGAACAAAATAAATCTGGTTTCTGGTCGTTCGACCAGGGGGACAGGGTTTTGATGTTATAATTTCTGTGAGGTTAGGGTTAGGCATAGTTTAGTTAAAGTGAAGTTAATGTTGGTGAACATTAATCGGGGCAAACCACCCGGAAAAGTTTAAACCATGCTTATGGTTTAAGCTGTGTAAGCTTATGATTTTGGTTTAAGCGATTTCACCAGCTCAGTTGTTTTCCAGTAGTATTGATATAACTTTATGAAGTCCCACAAAGAACAGTTTAATCTCCTTCATCTGTCATCCATTTGTCTCACGGAGGAAGTGAGTTATCGGACATGTGACTCATTGTTACCAAATTGGAATTGTAGTTTGTTCTGCTCACTCGCCATGTGAACTGCACCACAGCACTAAAAATAACCCCCACCCTCACGCCATGGTCCAGAGTATCCTCTTACTGATGTCAGTGCAGAGTGTCAACACATTGTATTGTGTTTAACAAATTTATACAGAACCAAATGCATTTAACTTTAAAATAATATCCGTGTTAATGTGACACTGCCGGATCGTGGCAAATGTGCAACAATCTCAATTTAATTTTTTCCCCCCCCTGCTGTAGGTATGAACTTGAATAAGCGGGAGTTGAATGAACATGTGGAATTTGAATCTCAGACATACTATGCAGCATTTGCAGCAGAGCTGGAGGCCTGTGCACAGCCAATGTGGGGTCTCTTAACACACTGCAAAGTCAAAGTAAGTCTCTGCTGGTGCTCTGCTCTGAAGTGTTATTGCGGTGCGAGTGTCAGACACAGTCTGCTGCTTTCTCATTGAACTGATGTCATTAAAATCTTGTCTGTGTGCAGGAGACACAGGAATACACTAAAACGGTGGTCCGCTACTGCTTGGAGACGCTGCAGATTTGGTTTGATGCCATAGGCTTTGTTGATGAGGTGAACATAAAATTGCACCTAGACGTACACACACACACACACGCGCGCGCACACACACACACACACACACACACACACACACACACACACACACACACACACACACACACACACACACACACACACACACACACACACACTAATTTAAACACAGCACTGCACATCCAAGCAGTGTTTGACTGTTTTTCTTTGACTTTATTCTTACAGCCTGCTCCAAATCAAGTGACATTTCACTTGCCACTACATCGCTACTATGCCATGTTTCTCAGTAAGGTAAGACAACAATATTTAGCATACATACTTGTAGATATGTGCAGATTAACACATTATTAACATTACCAGGACCATTATCTACACTGGCATGTTTAATCCATTGACTACGGCTCATAGTATAATTGACACTTCATTTATCATAGCACCATATCATGGTTTGTTTGATTTCCGAGGAAGCCATTGGATTCAGTTCATTTCAGTATGCTATGATAAACAATTGCGGACTTATGAAACTTTCTTGATATGGATAATCCAACACAATAAATATCTAATTTTTTCAAATGTCGAAAGTTCTATTGTTTGATGTTTATTACGCTTAAAACCCACCAGGCGTGCAAGCATAAGTCCATGGACGCACAATGCCGATGAATACGATTTCCCAAACACTCAGAATGTGTGTGTTCTCCTCAGACCGATAGATACAGATTTTCATGAAAGTCTATTTTAGATTGTTTGAATCTGATGTTTTATAGGCAGTAAAGTGCCAAGGGCTCGATCTGGACAGCCTCCTCCCAGACCAAGAGATGCTTATGAAGATCATGGTCCATCCACTCCAGATTCAGGTATTATATGCCAATATACACATTAATTAACATCTTTCATATCTACACATGTTTTATTTTTAATGGTTGACTCTACTTTTCTTGATCCAAATCTAGGCAAGTCTGTCAGAGATCCACAGCAACATGTGGGTGAGGAACGGTCTGCAGATCAAAGGACAGGCTATGACTTACGTGCAGTCTCACTTCTGCAATTCCATGATTGACCCTGACATCTACCTGCTCCAGGTAAGGACTGCTGAGAGTAACTCACAGCGCCAACTGATTAGTCGGTATCATCTAAATGATATTTTATTAGTGTATTTACTTACGCATTCATTTGTCTTGTGTATGTATGTTTTTTCTTTGTCACAGGTGTGCGCTTCAAGGCTGGACCCTGACTATTTCATCTCATCTGTGTTTGAGAGGTAAAGTTGCTTATTAAAAACCTGAGTATCTTCTGCAAATTTGGACACAAATCGATCAGAGGCAGTTTTCAGCTTTCCTTAAACTGTCCATGTCTCACACAGGTTTAAAGTGGTTGACCTGTTGACCATGGCATCCCAGCATCAGAATGCTGTGCTGGACACTGAGCAGGAGAGGCCAATGCTGGAAGGAGCACTGACATTCCTCGTCATATTGTCGAGTCTCCGCATTCACTTGGGTAGGATAGGATTTGAAAATCCAGATTTTCCAGTATGTTTAATCGGCCGTTGTCAATGTCTTCATCACTTAATAGTACATCTCTCTCACTGACAGGCATGGCAGATGATGAGATCCTCAGAGCAGAGATGGTCTCCCAGCTGTGTATGAATGACCGCACTCACAGCTCACTGTTGGACCTCGTATCCTTCACTGCTTACACCTAGCTGGGCCAATGGCTTATTCTAACCTGGCTATGTGGAAGGCCATTTCCGCCACTGAATAAATTAACAAAAAAGGCCTGATTTTTTTTCCTTCCTCATAATTGCGACTTTAAACTCAATTCAGACTTTGTATCATAGAATTCCATGTTGTAGTTTTTTCTTGCAATTGTGACTCATGGCACACAATTCTTGCAATTGTCTGTTTTGCAATTGCGAGATGAAAACCTATTTTATTCAGGATTTGAAAATGGCTCTAACATGACAAATGCTTATCATCTAGGTCTATTGGATTTTTTCTTTTTTACTTAACCACCTTTCTTCAGATTCCTGAGAATCCCAACCCCAAGAGTGGCATAGTTCCAGGGAGCTGCAGCTTTGAAGAGATGCTTTCTGCCGTGGCTGATTTCAAAGCCCCTGTGTTTGAGCCAGGAGGCTCCATGCAGCAGGGCATGTACACACCTAAAGGTAACATTCTATTGACCATTAGCGCCTAGCAAGCAAACAGCCGTAGTAACTGCCCTGTAATTGGGGAGGCTGTGAAGATCGCACATTCTTTGTTTTGCCAACTACCCCCAACAATGCTATCTATTGGGTGCATTTTCAGCAGTCTGCCCAGAGAGGGAACCAACACACCACATGCAATCCCATATGCACATTAACCTGGATAGCAGTATGGTCCCAAAAATAAATCACATTAGATGTGACTGGAAGCCTTGAATTATACCTTCATGCCTCCATGCCTCTGTTGCGCATTTATACTCCAGAATAATTGTTGTCGTTACGATGAAGGAACTACCATGAACACACCATTGTTGGCGTTCAGAAAACTGATATCAATGTTCATAGCAATTCTGAGCATTAAAACTACTTGTATCAAAGAGACCACTTGGGGGCAGCCTTATACCACCTGAGAAATAGGGGAAAATGAACAAAGTGAGTCTATGACCTTTTAACAGCCATTATTATGTCATTATTATGAAATCTTTTCCATTTCTTCTCCCCAAACAGCGGAGGTATGGGAGAAAGAATTTGACCCCATCATGGTTGTTCTCAGAACAGTGTACCGACGTGACGTCCAGTCAGCGATGGACAGATACTCAGCATTGTAAGTTAACATCAGTGCCACAGTTCATCATATAATATAAAAAGTTTAAAAACTTTTGTGGAACTTTGAATCTAAAATGTTTTAGGTTGATGGCTCTTCGTCTTGTTTTAGAAATGTTCAATGCACAAGCGTTTATTGTGTCCTGCTCAGTGTTCCTAGGGTCAGCCTCTCTTTCCACCTGCACCTGAAAGGACAGGATAAGAAGGGTTAGGACTACATGGTGATGGGGTTTGTTCCAATTAGATGGCTGTCGAGCAAAATCAATAATTCAAGTCAAACTGTAATAGAATGTAGGAAATACCTTCTTGGACTACCGTTCATGGAGTCTCCCAGGGCAAATGTGTCGGAAGAGGTGAAGGAGACGGTGTCAGGTTAATGTCTAAAAGCTTAACAGAAAATGATAAAAGATTAAATATACCAAAAGTGGCACTTCCCACAAAATTGTCCTTGTTGGTAATCGTTTGGAAGATTACATGGATAATAAATAAATGTAATGCCATTTCTTGTGCATACAGTATGTACACTAAGACATGCATTTGAAGCAATCACTGAGATTTACAATAGAAGTTACATTTAGAATATATCACTTCATCAGACCTATTCTCAATAGGTGGATTTGGTACAGAAAAGGGTCGTTTTTCATGTTCTGAACACAGGCATGTTTCTCCTTGAAGCATATTGAGGTTGCCATCCCCCTCTTTCAGGGTGTGATACCAGACTTATTTTTCTTGTTCACACAGTCTGAATATGATGGATTGCCTGTCAGCTCAGCCACGTTTTATATAACCATGATCCTTTCATTGCTAATAGAGACTTTGCTGTCCATTGGCTGTTTTGTTGCATAGCCTGAAAGCCTTTGTGCAGTGAATTACTTCAGAGAATGTTGGCTGTCACATCAAAACCGTGTTTTCGGATGGTTTTGCATTGTATTGACCCAGTTATTGCAATGACTTTAAAGCTTAAGCTGCATTCATTTTGCATTAATGAATATTTTTATGTGCTTATGTTTTCTTGTCTCGTGGATAATGTTGTGCTCTAGCTTGAAACAGTCTGGCATTCACACCGGAAATCCCTGGCCACCTTACAAAGAGCGGACACCTCTGCATCCATGTTACAAAGGCCTCGTCAAGCTGTTGCACTGCAAGACACTACACATAGTTATCTTTACTCTTCTCTACAAGGTGAGCCTTTCACAAACTCCTCAGGCATCACAGATTTGCATCTGAATGTACTTTTTTTTGGCATAACAGTAGATGTGTTATTTCTCTAGATCTGGATGGATCACCAGAACATGTCAGAACATGTGTTGTGCATGGTGCTGTATCTCATTGAGCTGGGCTTGGACAATCAGGTTCAAGACATCAAGGAGGATGAGGTAAGAAGTGGGCACTGGCAATCAGGGAAGAGAAACCACTTCATATAGGTGATTCCCCTTGTACTGTGGTGTTGAATTATTACACCTATATCACCCCTAGGATCGTTTTATTCGCCACATTCATACAATGTTTGTGTCTCCCATCTCCAGGAACCTTGTATTGAGGAGCATTGCCATGACAGCTGGTTCCCTGGCACTAACCTCCTGTCTAACCTGCACCATGTCATCAACTTTGTGAGGGTCCGAGTTCCTGAAACAGCCCCTGAAGTGAAGAGAGAGCCCCCCCCCAGCACCAGCACTGAAGCCTCCTCTTTTGGACAGGTGGGAAAACTTTGCAATGGCCTCGCTTCCTGACCGTGCCATGCTGCTTATAAGGGCATAGTCCATCTGTAAAAGGAAAAAGCCTTCCTGCATAACGCCCGCTATTCTAACCACTTAAGTCCTCTATACCTAGTAAACTAATACTTAATTGATCAGGGTCCTCTCTTTATTCCCTCTACACCAAATCCATTCCACACAATTGGCCCCATTGATTGACATGGAAGAAAAGAATGAATGGAAATGCCCATTCTGTACTTTTCTAATTCTATGGGCTGGCCTTTTGAGGCAAGGAGCAACAAGCATCAGCTGAGGCAAAGTATGATTTGTGGTGTCAATCTTTTTGCCAATTATATAAGTACAGTATAGTGAGCATTGAACCGATTAGTGAAACGGTTAGAATGTCTACTATTTAAATATATACACCACACAGGTGATTTTCTTTACCAATTGTGCATTGCAAAATATGTTGTTCATCTCTGATGTTAATTTATTTATCACAGCAATGGGAACACAACATGAACAAAAAAGGATTTTTTTGAACAGTATATTATTCAAGCACATGACTAGTTCATGAACACAGTATTGTATAACACATATTGATGAGTATTATTCCGATTACCGTTATATTTTATCAATTGAGCTGTGGACATTTTAAATGAAAGTTAGATGGCACGATGGACTGAATGTGAGAATCTCAATTACACGGAAATATAATTAGAAATGATCAAAAACAAGCCTAATATTTAATTCATATTTTATTTAAAAATGTCTGTAGCTCTGAACGGACAGGTGCACCGATCTTGCTGCACCTCATTTTGTTGTTTGGTACCTTCATGTTCCTCCATCCCATATTTTTGTTTTTTTATGTTATTTTGCCACACTTGCTCCACAGAATTCCAGGCGTCTCTCAGGGAATTGGAGAGAGGTAGCCGTTTGCATCCCCATTTGTTGCTCTCTGAACGAATAGGCTGCTGGCCTTATTATATTTTTGTGACTTCAGCTCTCTACCGAATGTGTTTGTGTGCTTTTATTTGTGTTTGTTAAATGAATTGTGTGTGCATGTGACAGGAGATCTGCCGTGGCGTCTTTGGTTTTTGTACATATGATGCTGTACTTCAGCAGGTCCCTCCCCCTGGACCGCTGAAACTAATTACGTGTGTAATGCAGGTTTGGGTAAACGCTTTTTAACCGCATGTCGGGGTGATTGATGTCGTTCTGACTGGGCCGCTATGATGTATGTTTATTTAACAGAGCTGCTCGGGTCCTTTTGTCGGGTCAGGTCACAGCAATCCTTCAGATGGTTCACATGCTCCTGCATCAGGACGATTTTTCTTTTTTTTTTTAAGAATTTCCTCAAGCGTGCAGTCGGTCTAAACCCGTTGAGTAAAGGTAGTCTTGAAACGTCAGCTTGAATTTTATAACTGCCGTTTAATTTGACTTTTATGCGTGCTCAACATGGCTGACTATGGTAATGTGGCACCGCTCCAATCCATCAGAACCCAGGGCTCTTTCAGTGGTAATGTAATTTGAGTGGAGATAGTGTTTTGCTGAAACACAGACACACAGACACACACTGCTTTTGGATGCTTTGGAATTACAGTCTGACTGATGCCAGATCTTTGGCTCTGATGCCGATCACGAGGGTCCTAAACCTCGATTTGATCAAAGTTTCAATTTAATTTACACATAATAATTGCTGATAACTATAAAAAAGTCACACAATAGTCGTTATATCGGCCAGACATTTATCAGTCGGGCTCTAATTACAACATAATTGTTACAGGCTCTGTTGTGCTCTCTGGTTTCACATTATTAGATTTCTTGTGCAGCACTTTGGTAACCTTAAGTGTTATAAAATGTGCTATATCAATAAAGTGGATTGGATTACACTGTCAAGTAGGGTTGCAACGGAACTCTGTGTTACCGGTGTTACCGGTGAGCGTGCACAACACCGAGTACTTTACTTGCACACCGATAACACCGTTAAATAAAAAGAAAACTCATCCGCCGCTTTGCTCTGCCCCGAGGAGATGTGACGTTCGCCAACGATTCCGCTCTTTTGAACAGCTCTTTTAAATGAACGATGGGATTCGGTTCTCAATCGCGGGAGGCCGGGAGCTGTTCCTTGTGTGGGAGTGTCGAGAATCAGAATTCAGAATCAACGGATCATTCACGGGGCGAGGCACAGCCCATCAGACTGCATGATGTCTCGTCCCCACTCGCAGGGCAGACTGGAGACTAGTTGTGGCTTTATGTCACAGCGCACAGTAGGCGGAAAAACAACCATTAGCCAAACAAGAAAATGCAGGGATGTTGTAACACTAACAGTGTTGTTGCTTTTTTACAAAGCTGAATTTTTAATATGGTCGGATGGTGGTTGTTGTTGTTGTAGCTTGAGGTAGCATTGGCTGCTACTGAGTGCTCACAAGACAAGACAAGACAAGACAAGACAAGACACGCAATGGTGGTTGAAACGGTGTTACCGATAACCGTGGTGTTGACACGGACGATATTTTCGGTGTTAAAAATCTCATACCGTTGCAACCCTACTGTCAAGATGTGAGCCTGGATGCTTTTTGTAATGGTTTGGTTGGTTGCTTGTTGTATGGTGTGTGCGCGGCACTGCGCGCGTGTCTGTCTATAATTCCTGTATGTCTGAATGTAATGAACATGTAAATGCCTAGATGACCTTGTCCATTCATTAGATGCAACTCTGCTTGTAACTTCCTGTTGCAGAACCTGCGGGAGGCCCAGTTGTTCAGCCTGGTTACGGAACGCCGGAGGAAGTTCCAGGAGATCATCAACCGCAGCAGCACGGAAGCCGCGCAGGCCGTCAGGCCCAAGAGCTCGTCAACGCGCTGGGTCCCCCCAGGCACGCCACCGCAGCTGGTCACGGAGATCCTGGAGATCCGCGAGAGCATGCTGTCGCTGCTCATTAAGCTCCACCAGAAGCTGTCGGCCAAGCAGAACTCCCTGTCAGCTACCTGGCTCGAGGACACTGACACAGGCCGGCACGCTCACGGAGATGGCATCACGGCCATCGAACGCATCCTCGTCAAGGCGGCTGCTCGCAGCCGCCAGAGCAAGCGCAGCATCCAGGAGATCTGTGGAAAGGTCTGTCCTCCTGTGCCACCAAAGAAGAACAGTCCAGCTGACAAGAAAACCATGGATAAAGAAGAAAGGTAGAACTCAACAGTCTGGCATGCATAGCCCCAAAACTGTAATGCATTTCTACTTGTACAATTTGTGAATCCATAACTTAGTGAGTTAATACTACTTCTATTTCACCATCTATTTAAAATGATCCTCAATAGGTTCATCATAAACATTGCAATGTAGATACTTTTTTGCAGCATGGCTCTGAAGGAGTTTAACCGTTTAGAAGAGGTGTCTGTTTGTGTCTGGAGCTAATCTTGCTAAATCAGCACCACATTTCTTGTGGAAAGTCAACAAAGACTGATGCCATAGATCACTGGTTCCAAAACAGTGGGTCACATTTTTGTGGGTCCCTTAATTTTTTTGTTTCCTACATTTGTTTTTAAATTATTATTTCAAATCGTTTTAAATATATATTCCCAAAAAAGCTAAGATTTTCATGAATTAAAAAGTAATTTCATTAATAAATAAAAGAAAAATCGAAGAAATTCCATGAATTAGACAACAAATGTCTAAGAAGTAGTGAAAATAGCTGATCCACAAGCTCATAACGTGGCGTGATGCGTTGTGAGCTTGTAGATCTGCTGTTTTCACTAGTTTGGGTCCCAGGGCAAACATCTAATCTCTCTTTTGAGTCTCGAGCTGAAAGGTTTGGGAACCACTCCCATAGATGACTGTAGACTGATGTTACATGCTGGCCACATGAAGTCCAATATCCTCACACCGTGCCCATGTGGAACCAGAGATCCACATGATTCGATTTTTATATTGCTCTCAAAAGACAGTTATTCCACTGCTATTTTTGGTGTGCGACACGGCGCGCAGCCACCTATAAATCAGACGCTATTCTGTGACTCCAATATCCCTCTATAATGATGATGGAATGGACTATAAGCACTCAATAATGGCCTGTATCTGAGGTTGACCCACAGACAAAGACAAAGGTTGCATCTCTCCCATCTGCAAGGACTGTAGCCGTTGCCAAGGCAACCGTTGGGGCAGTGATGCGGTTGGCAGCAGTGAAAAGCCAAAGAGTGGTGCTGCCCATTTCTCAGGCTGGTTGTCTGCGACCCTGAAGCTGTCAGTGAAAATTACTGAGCTGTGGTGCTCCTGTCAGCATTTGTTTATGTCCTCTTATTAGGGTCTCAATTTATAGTCGGCACTGCACCGTCTGCACAGAGGGCCATTGCCTGGGTCTGCCAGCCACATTATTAGCCTAATAATAATCCCACCATGAACACTTGGTCACAAAACCCTGTGGAAATCAAATATTCGCAGTGCATAACAGTAGCTGGCACTATGGAGGCAAGTCTCTTACGTACCCAATGGAAGACCACATAGTATTTGTAGAGGAAACATACCTCACACAACAAGCATTTTACTTAACTATTGACTCTAATGCACTTGTGGCAGCCAAGAGGGAATCGTGAATGCACTTAGAGAGGCGGGGGATTGTTAATGGCTTGTTATAAAGATGAATGCTGGTCGCGGTGTGTAAAACCTCCATTGTCCCTTAAAAGGAGAATGTGTTGCTATGGTAATGGTTTAAACATTTTGAACGGTGCTAACCGCTCCTACGCCTGGCTTTGTGTGTAGGTATGTATGTATGAGTGTCCGTATGAGCATGAGACTAACGTCATAGAAAGTATGCTGAGACAGACATCGCCACAGCTTCTTTCACGCCCATACAAGGAGATATGCACGTGTGTTGTGTTTGATAGCATGCATTTTTTTTCTTTTCTAAAATCAAAATGATGATACAACATGCCTGCAGTTATGACATGTTTTTATAGCTGTACACATTTTATTTCCTTTCAGAATCGACATACTTGGCTCAAAGTTTTTAGACATGTACTCAAATGTAATTGAACTTGATACTACTCCTATATATCTTTTCAGACGTCAGAGGGCGAGAGAGAGACAGCAGAAACTGCTTGCTGAATTTGCCTCCAGGCAGAAGAGTTTCATGGAAACGGCTATGGATGTCGGTAAGAGGCTGTCAACATTTTCTCAATGCCTTCCCTCCATTTGTAACGTGTGGCTCAAGCAAGGCGTTCCACACACTACAGAAGTGATTCTTTCAAGCTTTTGGCCTTGTGATAACCCATGGTTATGATGACATGCAGTTTGTTCTCACTTGCAGCCATATGAGTGCTTGTAGAACACTTTGTTGACACAAAAAAAATATGTTTTAAGCTGAAATAAAACCATCTCTCTTGCCTTTTTCAACTGAGGCAAGGTGACAGTGGCTCCCATTCCCACTGCAATGTCTGGGGGCCTGTTAGGAGAAATTGAGAATGACACTCTTGGGGGGTGGTTGGGAGCACACAGGATCAAACTAATAGTTGGCTGGACTCCCAGGGCCCACCCTGACAAGGCATGTTTAGAGAATGAATAATGATGGCTGTGATCAGATGGAGTTCTCGGGCATCGGATGCATTCAGAGTTCAGACCCACATCTGCAGTGCCTCCTGCTGTGCAACAAGATCTATCGCTCTCCCTCCAGCTCACTGCCAGTGGCTCTGTATCACCTTCACTGCTGGGTGGACTTTAAACTGGGACAGGAACATGCAGATTTAGGTCAAGTGACATGAACGGTGGTTCATTTTAATTATCTCTGTGATTTCTGCGTTGCAGATCTTGTATCCTTACTGTATCCTTTAGGCCAGGGGGAATGGAACACAATCGAAATGTTTTTAAATAAATCCCAGTGTTCTCTCCTTTCGTCTGTGATACCGACTGAATTCTTAATGGACTAAGAGGAGTTTATATATTTTATCAGTATGAAAAACTGCCATGGCTATTCATTTTTATCTTGCTGAATGTGTTAAAGGTGTTGGGGTAACTTGGGGAATGTAAATATTGGATTTGAACAAGGTGGTATGGTGGGACAGCCCAGACCATTTGTTCAAACTAATCTTTCCAGCACAACAGCGCCATGTAGCCTCTACATTCAAGGACAACCATGCAAAGGCTTTTTCCTCTGTCTGATTAATGCTCATTGCTAATTTATAAGAATTGATGCCTGTTACTTTTATAGGAGTTGCTCTGTCAGACAACAGCTGTTTTGACTTTTTTTGTCATTTGTGACTTACGGTACTTTGGGAGTGTTAAGTCATATATTGTTCTTCTGAATAACATGTTCATTCACACTCTAAATTAATTACTTAAAGGACTACTTCACCACCTTTCATCTTCATATAATTGGTCCTCACTAATGTTCATGATAAAATAGCATAATATTTTTCTACTTGGTCTGTGTCTCAGATGTGGGCTGTGAGCAGGTCAAACCCATCGTCTTGTGACCTCATCAATGGAGAATCCAAGCTAATAGAAGATGCAGGCTTTCTATTCCTGAAAAGTAATAATAAAAATCTAACAGTCAAATGATGATGTCACAAGAGTATGGATTTCTGATCTTCCCACAGCTCTCCTAAGAGACTTGGACTGGGTAGATTATGTTTCTTTTTTTTTCTTTTTTTGCTATTTTATTATGAACATTAGGACCTGAGTACCTATTATATGAAGATAGGTTGAAAAGTGGCAAAGTCGTCCTTTAAGTGATATTGCTGAGAATGAAGAAAAGATATACAAGCCATGTTCTTCTATGGAGAATATCTATGTAATGCATTATGGGTTTATTCACAGACCTAGATTCTATATATATGAAACTTGGGGTAGCTGCATACAGCAGCAGTACCTCTGTCCTTGTATATTACCTTGCTGTGTGGCTGTGCTCACGTGTACACATGCGCATGCTTGAACACACAAGGGGTGGCTCTATGTGTGCTAGGATGTCCTGAGGCTAACACTCTCATGTTGACATCTAATGCAAACAGTTTCCATTTCCCCAGGAACACAACAACCTCTCCTGAGATCACATTCCTCAAAAAAAGCAATAAATCAATTTCCAACAGGAGTTGACATTTCCCCACAATATTTACTGATCGAATTGAACACAGTCCTTAACATTTAAAACTAATTTCACATCCGTAATTAATCTTTAGTGTTATGCCATTTGTGGCCAGTATTGATATAAAGCATTTTGCACAGTCCACTGCTCCTATGCTTTCATTCATCAAAGCACGTCAAGTGCGTTTTTCTTTCTTTATTGAATTCAAGAAACTTGAAATTGCATGAAAGCATCCTTGTCAGAAGAAATTTGGTGGAATTCTTTAATTGGATTTTGTGTGAACCAGAAAGGAAAAATGTTGCCACTGATATTTGCCCTAAAAAGGACTGTGGTTTGTGGTGCCTGGTGTCCATAATGGTGGTTTTAGCTTGTTGTTTAAGCCTGCCTAAAGGAAATCTTTCACAGCACATTACCTCCCATTGTTTTAGTTTTTCCACACACTGCTGGCTTTGCTCATCCCCACTGATTGTTTTTTTTCCTCCCCTATCTCCTAGTCTGATCATGGCGTAGAAAATCAAATCGGCACATCTCTCATTTATATTGGCTCTTATATTTTTGTATTTGTGACAATGATCCCCTCCCGTGACTGTGCTGAGTTATTGTGATTGTTTTTTGTGGCAGAATCCCCAGACACTGAAGCAGCCATGGACCTGGAAGGGTCTGAGGTGATGGAGTCTGAAGTCCTTTATGACTGTGTGATCTGTGGCCAGAGTGGACCCTCCACTGAAGACAGGCCCATTGGACTAGTGGTTCTACTCCAGGCATCTTCAGGTACTGCGTCCCCACCGTCCAACTCCATTCCTGCACCTAATGAATGGCCTATACAGTACAGCTGTTGTTACACTACACTGTTGATTTGTAGTTCAATTTACATCCTGCAAATGAAATTGCACCATGGTGATGGTGTATTTCACAGACATTAGAATTCACTCTGTCTACCCTATCACAAGCCTTGCCTTTTTAAACCAAAACCGTTATTCATGGAAGCTTAGATCCCCCATATTGGAAACTTCATTTTAATAGGGTGGGTTAGCTGTTGTTTTAATTGGCTCATTTATCATCCATGTTGATCCCTGCTTGCTTGTATGTGAGCCTGTCGCTGTTAACCGGTAATTTCTGTGCCGTCTTTGTGGACAGAGGAGGATCATTCACTGTCATGAAAATAAACGACATGTTTGACTAGTAATTAGTCACGTTCATAATGCGGTTTTCCGGACGCTCTGCCCTGAAGGTCAAAGGAGCATTTTGCATGGTCTGACTTTTTTCACATTACAACCATCATGTGTACCCTGCATGTGAATTATTTTGATAGGTTTATTACTGCACACCATTGCACGGTCCTCATTAGTGACCAGAAACCATAGTTTAAAAACGTCTCTTTGTTTTCACTGCCACTGATTACTAAGATTATGTGCTGGAAATTAGCTGTCATTGCTGTGTGTGATTTATCAGTCATTATTTTGCATCAGGCTGTGAAAAGGGGAAACCTCTATATTTGACCGCTGGCAGTTATTAACACAGCATATGTTCTCTTGCCGCATTCTCCGTCCTTGATCGTCATCCTTGATTGTTTTATGTAAATATTAGTCAACCATAAATGTAAATTCTGAACATTTCACTACAATAGACAAAAAGTCTGTTTCAGTGCTGTGGTTCGCTGCAAGTTTTTATGTTTTGAATGTCTTTCAGTGCTGGGCTACCGATGCAGAAGCCAAGAGGCTAAGAAGCTACCAACTAGCGACGAGGAACACGTCTATCCGGCAGACACATGTGGAGCAGCTCATGACGTCAGGCTTATGATCATGCAGAATCTCTTCAAGGATGTAGGTGGTGGAGTTGTACTAAACTTCTAAAGCTAGTGTGGAAGCCTCCATCTTCCATCAATTTAGAGAATAAATACCAATTACCCATGAACCATTTCTTCCTGAGTGAGGTTCAGGCGATTCAGCACCTTTTGTGGGCAGACTGTCTCATCCTTATCTCTGCACGCTGTGCTCGTCTACCTTTTACCAGCCAGAAAAGGAAGCGGGATGGCTTCATGACAGAGCTCAGCGCTAGCTTCACCTCCTTCTCTTTTTCAGGCCAAAAGAGATTCGAGATACGTTGCTGTTTGGTCTGGACATTTGGCTACATCTCTGACCAAACTGTCCTCTTTCCTAGCAGTTGTATAACTAAAACACAACACAAAACTTGCATGGACATAACATTGTAATTGTAAACTAGTGTAGAGTTGACTAGATAATTGTAAAGATATTTAAATTGTTTAATCAGTCCAAATGTTGCTTTGCCAAACATAATATTGAGGGAAATGAGCGTACTCTTTCTGATAATACAGTGGTGTTTTCTTTATTTTTCAGAGCTCTTGTTTGCAGTCTGTGTCCATAGGCTGGGATGGAGGCGTCTACGTTCAGACCTGTGGGCATACCCTTCACGTAGATTGCCACAAGTCCTACATGGAATCTTTGAGGGTGGGTAGATACAATGTTGCGTTCCAATTAACACAATTGCCCATATTCACAGCAAGGAAGCCGGGTGGGGAGGGTGAACTCTGTTGCTGCATTAGAGACTCTTACGGATTGGTCAGGGCACCTTGTGCCCTCCCAACCTTGAAGTATCTGAGGAGACGCATGGTTGTCTCTACTCTCCCTGAGACCAATTGTAGGAGTCGGCAGTGACAAGGGACTAGAATACACAGGGATTTGGTATAACAACCCTGTGAAACACCGTGCAAGTCGGGAATGTTGCGAGTCAGGAATACAGGGCCGTGCAAGTCTGGAATGATGCGAGTCGGGAATACAAGCCCCATCTGTAAAATACTCCTGTTATTTGATGTACTCGTTTTACCCATTGCCAGCCCCATGCCCATCTCATTTTGCTTCACGCCCGTTGCTTTTGTTCCTTCAGCCATGACCACAACTCTGGTACTTTCTGTTCCATTGCACACGCTGAGACCTACATTGGTGATGGTGACAGGACACAAACATTAAGTGAAGCCAATCAGTTCAGCCGACGGGTCAAGTTGGTCAATCAGAGACTTATATTGGCTAAGCGACACAAATGTGTCCCAAGGCTTCACTTCACTGATCCGTGAAGCTGACGGATCGGCCAATCAGGGAAGCCAATATATATTTTTGTCTTGTGGTTGAGTTGAAACGTGCTCTGTCTCTCCAGAATGACCAGGTTCTTCAGGGCTTTTCCGTTGACAAGGGTGAATTCACCTGCCCACTGTGTCGGCAGTTCGCTAACAGCGTGCTTCCTTGTCGCCCTGGGCGCGGCACGGAGGCTGGTTCCTGGCACATGCCTACCAACAAGAAGACGTGTGTGCTGGTGAAGGAAGTGGAGGACCTTCAGTTGCAGCTGGGTCTTTTCCCAGTAAGTATAGTTTTAAACACTTGAACCCCAGTATAGCCACTCTACAAGCTCACAATGTGACGCAATTATTGTTTATTAGGATCCCCATTATCTTTTGCCATGACAAAAGCTTCCTGGGGTCCGACACAGAAACATTTAAACAAAAACATGAATTACATAAACTTAACAATGACTATAATCTAAATAAAAATAAGAAATAAAGATTCAATAAAAGTAGTACTATTAAAACTAAACAAAAATCATTACATATGAAACGTTGTGCCTCTGGGTATTAGTACAGGCCTGTTTGCATAAGGTGTTTTCTTAACATTTTCTTTTTCTTAAAGGTGAATTTTGTATTTGTGTTATGTAATTAGGTGGTGAGAATGCCCATCACTAAAACAATAAATTATATCTGTTTTTGAGGACATTGGCAAGTTGGCATAGAAAAGTGAAAAGTAGAAAAGTGAACCCCTGTCATGGGCAAAGGAGATGCTAAGACTATGAATGAAATGCATATTTTTCACCCCTAGACGGAGTCCAACTTGAGTAAGGAGATGGAATTGATCATTAAAGACATCAAGAACACCACCCAGAAGAAGTACATGGACTATGGGAAGAACCCTGGCTCTCCTGACAATGATTTCCTCTTCATATACTCTGTGGCAAGGTGAGAGAGTGCAACCCTCTTCCATAGCAAAGAAGAAGTCGCCAGCACACAAGGAAATCCTTTTCACATGATTTATTTACCTCTGGACAGAGAACAACGTACACGTTTCGACCTGGCCGGTCTTCCTCAAAGTTGTCAATAATAATAATTCACGTAGACATAACCTCTTAGTCCTAGAGATAAGTAACAATTCAAGGTAGAGATGGGGGGGGGGGGGGGGGGGGCACAAACCGGCGCAAAGACCTTGAAGACTGCCACTTGACTCCTTCGATTAATCAAACTTTATTTATATAGCACATTTAAAAACGACCGTAGTTGACCAAAGGGCTGCACAAATTAAAAGAACAAACGGATACGAGCAAGCAAAACAGAGCGATTGGTACAAAGTGAGAGGGATAAATGTGAAGGCAAAGCATAGGCAAGTATTCATTGAGCATGTACCTGTGTGTGCATGGGAAGTACACACAGACTTTAATAGTTACCGGTACTCAAATACAGACAAATTTAAGTTCTACTCAACTGACGGTAAAGGCGAAAAGGTGAGTGTTAGGAGAGTCTTAAAGAATCCTTGATTCATCCACCTTCAACCCACACAGGGTACCAGCAACATGGGGAAGACGGCACGCAAACAACACAAGCCTTGAACTGATTTTACTGCTATAATGTTCGGCTGGCTCTTAAAAGAGCTGTTTTGGGTGTTTTTGGTACTCCACGTGGGTAAAATGCATGGAACCAAATGGACCCAACCGTGAAGCTCCATTTGTACCCTCTCGGAGTTAAATTAACACCTCTAAATTGCCACTGGAGGTGTCCGGACCTCAGAGGCAGCAGGCAGTGCGAGGTAATATGGACGATTCACATCTAGGTGTTTATATTGGATGTGACTTTTCTATCGCAATGCTATCCAATCAAAATCTAACACTGCTCTCTTTCTTTCTTTCTTTTTTAACCGATTCTGTAGCTATACACTTCACTCACTGCACTTGCCAGCAAATGCCAGCAGCAAGGTTGCAGGTGACCAGCAGTGCACAGACCTGTGTGACAGGCCCTGCAAAATGTGCAAATCACTCTTGTTAATACTTCATTTACATGTATTTGCTTGTTAAAAGCAACGTTTTATTAAGACATTACAGTAATTAAGTTAAAACCTCATTTATAGCTGCCCTTGCCAGCAAATCTGCGTTTTCACGCACCGTTGAAAAAAAGATGCATCGTAACGATCTGTCCGCGGGTGGTCTCAAAAGACGCATGCAGGTCTCCTACTGTCAGTTGAAAAAAATGGTCCGACCACAATAATCCGTTGCAGAGTTATAGGCAGTTGAAAGTGGCTTGTTTTTGCCAAAAATCTGCACAAAGCGGAGAGATCTAGATCTACGTCATGTCAAATCCAAGGTGGTGAATCGGTGATATGTCAAGTTGGTGATTTCAGTCATTACGCTTGAGGTCGCTCTTCGCCTATGTATGAATGGTGCTAGGTGGTAGCTAGGTTATTCCCAGATGGCGTTTTTTTAAAACAAGTTTTTATTTTTACGGACCCTAACTAAAGAACAGATGATTGCGGATACAATTATTATTTTCCGGGTGAACGAAAAGACTTATCGTCCGACCCTCTTCTGTTTCTTTTGTTTACATCCTGGTCACATGGTGCGTTCCGTGGGTCAGCAAAATAAGGTAAAAACACTGGAAAAACCCTGGAAGAGGCAGATGAATTAATTCAATGTGTTAAGAAAATACTATGCCTAACCCTTGACTCGTATGTGGGAGATCTCCGAGTCAAAGTCCTGAGCAGAGATTTGAGCAACGATATGGTCACAATGGGTTATCTCTGGGTGAATGTCTGTGACTGCTGACCTCTATGCCTGCTCTGCTCAGACAGGGGGGTCCTTACAACATCATGTGTGCCTGCGTGTGTGCACGAGCCCACACGCACAAACAAACACAGACGTCTGTGGCCAGTGGACTAAACGCTTGTCTGCTCTAATCTCTTTTTTCTTTTTTTTTATGCCTAGCTTGAATAACAATTACGGTTCAGAAATGGAGCAGTGTATTCCCCTCCTCCTCCGAGTTCGGTACATTTGTTAAAGTTATTTTTCTTCTCTTTGTGTAGGTGCCCCTGAAAAGGAATTGGAATTCGATTTTGGCAGATGTTGCACAGTCATTGTACCTGCATCAAATATATAGATTACTTGGTTGGCATTTTCTGAAAGTTGCTCAGCGAGCTGTTGAAGGGCTGTCTTGATTGGCTTAATTCATACCTCTCTAATTATTCAGCTGTTTTGGGACCAGAGGTGTTGTTAGAAAAATGTTCTTTCTAAGTGGCATTAGCAGCTTGTCAATTTAGTCTGCAGTAAAATGGTATTGACTCAAGTTCTAGCATTTTCACATGAGCCCTTTATTAGTTCTGACTGTGTATAGATTCATTGCACACCCTGTCACTTATTTATTGGGCTCCTTTTAGAATGAGTGCTTATTCACTGCTTGCTTGCTGCTTAGTCACTCTCCTGAGAAAGTGCTTATTCCTAGATTTGGCAATATGCTTATTCCTAGATTTGGCAATATCTTACACAGAGTAATTGTATAAGGTTGGTTAGATTGAGTGGAGCCCTTATTTGTATTTTGTTCTATTTGTATTTTTAATCAGCTGGTCATGGGTCAAAGAAATGGCTGGCTTGCACCCTGGTTTTAACACCCATTTCTAAACCTCTGCCCTTGCTAGACCTCACCCCTCCCGACCTTTGCACCCCCAAATGCGGTAGTCCTCTCACCCTCCACCCTGTAAAGATGGATCCCCTGAGTCTATCTGGGGTGCCTGTTGGCTCTCTGAAGTTCAATGAACAGTGCAAATTGCCTGAGGAGTGGAAAATTCCTCAGTCACAGGGGTGCTCTTATCAGCAGAAGCCAGATGGAGCTTCACCGTGGCAACATTATCTATGTGAAATTGCTTTTTCTCCCAGGAAACCCAAGGATTTGCCCCCACCTTTCCTGGAACCATACAAAGAAATGGCCAGTGGCAGGATAAAAACACAGTGTTCAGTCTAATTTTAGCAATACCTATCAGTTTTGACTATCAATGTATTCTGTTGAAGTCTTTTAAGTACTTTTTTCCCCCTAACTGTTTTGGAGAAGGGAAATGAAATCTGTAGTGAAACGTTTGGATATGCATGGAAAATGCACAGTGGGGATTGTGTATGGGAGCCGTGCATGGAACAGCTTTTATGCTAATGATTCAGCTTGTACAAGGGCAGAGTCTCTGAAAGTAGCCATTTCTTTGACATAGAATTGCTGCAGCCAAACGGACACATTTAACGGTGCTTGGCTTGGCTACATCTAGGGATGGGAAAATAATCTTCATTATCGTTTATCGTGATTAAAAAACACTCAATCGTATTGCAGAGATTTAAACTTATCGTGAAATTATCCTCCGTCATGCACTGGGATCAATTCACCCTTTATTTGCCGTGCTGCATATCTGGTACCACTTAAACCCTCTATAATTGGTAAAACGGACCTGGAAACAATCTACTTGATACATTCTTTTTGAGCCGTGCAACGCTCCTACACTTGAGTGTCCCTATGTTACTAACTATCAATGTAGCTTCAGCTGCAATACCGCTGGGTGACCAGTGGCAGGACTGCGTGACCAAGTGGCAGCTCACACACTGATCTGTATGCACAGTAAAAACAGCTGCAGCTACCGAGTGGTGCTGTTGAGCAGCCTTGAAATGTACACACCCGATCTGGACGACCTTTGCCGCGTGTCACTCCCCATCTCTCCCCCCATTTCCTGTCAGTCTACTGTCCTATCAATGAAGGCATAAAAGCCCAAAAACAAATCTTTAAAAGAAAAAAAATTCGGCTCATGCGACCTTCACAACACTCGACATGGCGACTCGACGCTCACTACCGCTCGCTTGGCGGTGTCTCACTTGGCTCAAGGTTGCCTGAGACGGCGTGCCTCGGCGAGATGTGGCATTTGGTCTGTATTAGAATAACACAACGCCCTACCCCTGTAAAAAGAAAGAAACCACGCCCAGTAGGGTCGAGGCTTCCCAGGCTGCCCGCCCCCATATTCCTGTCACAGATTTACCGGATGATTTCACCCAACACCACGTCATGGCAACCACACTTGCAATTTCAAATTGCATTTTTATAGTTAATTGATTTGTTTTCTACCAGGAATTGTTGCATTTTGAGATCTGAGGAGGTCATTGTTTAAGCTCTTGCCTCAGTGAATGTGTCCTGCTAACTGTCTGTTAAAGAAGCTGCCTGTCTCTCCTCAGGTCCAACCTGGAGTTGGAGCTGTTGCACAGAGGAGGAAACCTATGTTCGGGAGGTGCCAGCGCAGCAGCAAAGCGCTCCTGTCTCAGTGAGTAGTTATTACCATGCTGCCCTGTGTTTCATGCTTCTCTGACAACTTCTCTCCTAAATCCTATCAATTGGATGTACAGGCCTACTATCTCACACTATACATCGTACTCTATGTAGGTCTGCATGACAGGTTGATTGTTTATGTCCTCATCTTTGGCGAAATTCCTTCTAGTGTTGATTTTAAAATATCAATGGCACACATCATCAAATAAGTATTAACATCCATTTAGTCTCGTTGCTTGTACTGTATGTTACCTCAAATGAAACTATGGGCACAAAAGTTAATTATTGAACTATCCCTTTTATACATTTGGATTGATATTTGGTTTATGATCTAATGCAGGGGGACATACAAAAATAGCATTACATTTCTGTATCTGTTTATAATTGTAAGTAGCCAGCAATCACTACAATGGTCAAAGCAGTAGCACCTGGACAATGGAATAGAAAAGAAAAGCCTTTTCCCACAGAATAATATTTATTTTAAATGAAAGAGGAAGTGAAATGTGCATAAAGAAGCCAAGCAATTGTCTTTTTGGAGCTGTGTGCAGCTCCCTATACGTGGCTGTGTGGGTCTGTGTGTGTGTGTGTGTCTGTCTGTGTGTCTGTGTGTATGTAGCCTGACTTCGGCGCGTAACTAGTGCCGCACCATTTACGCCACTCGCGCAATATATACATCAAAATGTGCGGCTCGGCCGGGAATGGTGTTCTATTACCTTTCGTTCCGATCCGCCTTACCATGCCGACGTAATTGGCAAAAAACGACGCTTAATTGTCCCCATTGACTTATAATGGGACAATGCAAGAAATCACTTTCAAGTATTTTTCTCTCGTAAACCATAGGAGCTACAGTTTCAAACCTCGGAGAGGAGATTCATAATGATTTTAAGAATGAATCGAAAAATAATTACATCACTCGGCCTCATGGTGGCGCTATAACGGCCCACTTTACGTTTTGCCCCGTAACTCTTGAACCGTAGATCGGAAAATTAAAATTCTTTTTTCCCTGGATTCCTTGGGTCAAGACGCATCTCCCCATATAGGCCACGCCCATTTGCGCCAGGATAGATTTTCCGCCATCTTGAATTTTCTCCAAAACACACTTTTTGCTCCTTTTCCTACATATTTTCTTCAAATGTCACAAAAATCGGTACACATGATCTACACACACACACACACACACACACACACATACATACACACACACACACAGCTCCACTTCACACGGGTGTGATTTTTGGAGCTGTGTGCAGCTCCCTATACGTGGCTGTGTGGGTCTGTGTGTGTGTCTGTCTGTGTGTCTGTGTGTATGTAGCCTGACTTCGGCGCGTAACTAGTGCCGCACCATTTACGCCACTCGCGCAATATATACATCAAAATGTGCGGCTCGGCCGGGAATGGTGTTCTATTACCTTTCGTTCCGATCCGCCTTACCATGCCGACGTAATCGGCAAAAAACGACGCTTAATTGTCCCCATTGACTTATAATGGGACAATGCAAGAAATCACTTTCAAGTATTTTTCTCTCGTAAACCATAGGAGCTACAGTTTCAAACCTCGGAGAGGAGCTTCATAATGATTTTAAGAATGAATCGAAAAATAATTACATCACTCGGCCTCATGGTGGCGCTATAACGGCCCACTTTACATTTGCCCCGTAACTCTTGAACCGTAGATCGGAAAATTAAAATTCTTTTTTCCCTGGATTCCTTGGGTCAAGACGCATTTCCCCATATAGGCCACGCCCATTTGCGCCAGGATAGATTTTCCGCCATCTTGAATTTTCTCCAAAACACACTTTTTGCTCCTTTTCCTACATATTTTCTTCAAATGTCACAAAAGTCGGTACACATGATCTACACACACACACACACACACACACACACACACATACACACACACACACAGCTCCACTTCACACGGGTGTGATTTTTGGAGCTGTGTGCAGCTCCCTATACGTGGCTGTGTGGGTCTGTGTGTGTGTCTGTGTGTGTGTCTGTCTGTGTGTCTGTGTGTATGTAGCCTGACTTCGGCGCGTAACTAGTGCCGCACCATTTACGCCACTCGCGCAATATATACATCAAAATGTGCGGCTCGGCCGGGAATGGTGTTCTATTACCTTTCGTTCCGATCCGCCTTACCATGCCGACGTAATCGGCAAAAAACAACGCTTAATTGTCCCCATTGACTTATAATGGGACAATGCAAGAAATCACTTTCAAGTATTTTTCTCTCGTAAACCATAGGAGCTACAGTTTCAAACCTCGGAGAGGAGCTTCATAATGATTTTAAGAATGAATCGAAAAATAATTACATCACTCGGCCTCATGGTGGCGCTATAACGGCCCACTTTACGTTTTGCCCCGTAACTCTTGAACCGTAGATCGGAAAATTTAAATTCTTTTTTCCCTGGATTCCTTGGGTCAAGACGCATCTCCCCATATAGGCCACGCGCATTTGCGCCAGGATAGATTTTCCGCCATCTTGAATTTACTCCAAAACACACTTTTTGCTCCTTTTCCTACATATTTTCTTCAAATGTCACAAAAATCGGTACACATGATCTACACACACACACACACACACACACACACACACACACACACACACACACACAGCTCCACTTCACACGGGTGTGATTTTTCTTTTAGATTGGACATGGTTTGGCACCATAACCCTAAACCAGGGATGCCTGATCTGTTGTGCTGTCTGTTGTTTATCTTCCCTTGTGAGATTAACACTCTTTACTGCTACAGTATGTTACATCTGATTCAGTGCCCATCGGCCTCTGTGTAATGAAGTGTCTTGAGTTGAGATTGAAGCCACTTGCCCATGTAACGGTTGAGCCATTTGTAAAAGGTGTCGATTAGTGGTGGCAGGTGAGTAGAGATGCTGTCCCAGGTGAGCTGTTGGTAATGTTGGCAGTCGGGGTAAATGAAGCAGACAAATGGGTCAAGTGCTGTTTTAGTTGATTGTGTGGTAACTTGCTAGGGCGCTCGTCTGTATGTGTGTGTGGGGGGCCAGAGTGTGATCTCACTGTCTTGAGATGCCGCTTTACCAGAAGACATAGCCAAGTAGCCATTTGCCTTTCTGTCTGTCAAAGTTTCAGGTTGTTGTTCTGTCCTATAGGCACTTACTGTTGGAAAGATTTACAAAATGTATGTGACCGTATTGCTCTGACACTATAGGCATCAAATGCAACTTTTTGGATACTGAGCAATATCTTCTGGTTCAGTCAATTACTCTAAATGTATGGGTAATGTGTAGAATCTGGCTTTGTGGTAAAATGAGCAGATCCCATTTTCTCTTTTGTTTAATTAGTCTGTTTAGTGGTGATAAATTAAAAGTATTGGCTGGTGCTGTGAAATGGCCTGTCATCCTTGAGTGCCTAAAAAGAGATTTCACACTGGAGGTATGCCATTTTCTGAGCTACATTAACTGTGTAGCCATGCTGCTGGCCAAATTTACTCAGTTGCAGTACATTACTGTTAGCTCCACACAGAAGATGGGGTATGGAAGGGATAAACGGCAGACATGTACTAACTACCAGAGCCCCCCCAAGGGGGGATCCAAAGCCTATGTCCCAGAGGCACTCCTGTCCTTATGGCTGATGAGGATGTCATGGTCCACAGAGGAGAGCTGTCTGGCAACCCCTTGAATTAGCCTAAATCCATGTTTCTTCTACAGCGAGTGCTAAATTAGTCTAGGTGCTGCTGTGTTGCTGCAGCCAGCCATAAAGCCAACTTATTTATATTCAATAACACAACGTTTTATAAGTCAGGCTTAACCGCTTTAAACCTGGCATCCCAATTTTGGTAATAGTGTTGTTGTCGTTATTGGTTTTATGCCAAATATATAGAACTTAAGAGACAGGAAAAACGGAGAGACAGTATGTGGATGACCTTCAACAAATGGTCCGTCCAACCAGGAATCAAACCGGGGAATTGATGTCAGACATTGGAGCCTATGTGGTAGCGCCCTAACCACTGGGCTATCCGGTTGCCCCAGGGATGATGTGTTTTTGTAGTTACCTGAGTACACAGTACACCCACGTCACACACTCAGAGGTACATTGCAAAAAGAAATCTATATCATTGAAATATTTCACTTCATGTGTAATAAATCTTTCAAGCCTTTTTTATTTCATTTTTGATCTTGATAATTATGGCATACAGCTCATGAAATCAAAAATCTCACACAAAGTTATATAAAGATTCCCTATTTATAACATGGAAATGTTAACCTTCTGAAAAGTATGTTTACTACTTATACACTAAATTCTTGGTCGGGGCTCCTTTTATACAACTACATCAAGTTGATTGGCACTGTTCAGCCAGGTGTTCTGGAAGTCCAGGTTGCTTTGATAGCAGCCTTCAGCTTGTATGCATTGATTGTGGCTGATTGCACCTTCCTCTTGACAATATACCTCATGGATTCTCTATATAGGGTTCAGGTCAGGAGATTTGGCTGCCCAATCAAACATGATGTGGTGCCATTCTGTGTTTCCAACTCATCTCCCTCATGTAGGACATCAGCCCTGTCCAAGGCATGCACTGGAGCAGAACTACTCATGTATCTCCATGCTGTGTCAGTCTTCGCCTGTGGAGGGCAGTGTTGGTTTAGATATTGATGGTCCACGCTCACATGTCAATAATATTGCAGAGCTGGTTGTATTGAATGTTCTGCTGCATTACAGCGTCATCATAACCCCCTGAAGACCAAACCAAAATATGCTTAGTGACGTTACTCATTAATAGTTTTAACCGTTGCCATAATCATGACATACTTGTGTCTGTGTGTATGCGTGTGTGTGCGCGCGTGGACATTTAAGAGGTAATGGAAAATGGAATGCAATTGGTGCCGTGTTGCTAAATGAAAGTGATTGATTGGTACATAATATTCAAGGGCCTTTCACATTAATTGTGAATAGATTCCTGTTTTGCATGTTTGAAAGCATGACTGAGGGCTGCTAGCTTGGATTTAGGTCGTAATGAGGAAAAAGTAGGTTAATTTGTTTCTGGACTAATGAGATAAGAGAAGGGCACTTCTCCATTTGGGGATATGCTGAACATTGTGTGTCCTTTGAAAAAAGATAAGACCTTTTTGTCTCTCTTTTGCTGTTGTGTTTTCTCTCTAAACATATGAAGCCACTGCAAATCCATAATGGCAGATCTATAAGCTCTCAACGTGCCCCATCTGCAAATTGTTGTGAACTTGTATATCAGCCATAATCTGTTGCGCACAACACTATAGTACCACAAATTATACATTTGGTTTTAGATGGTGACATAACTGACATTGTGTTTGTCCCTTCATTCTTAAACATATTTAGGTGACTTACTGTATACCGTTAAGTATTTATTTAACGTTAGAGGCTGTGAAGTGTTCTATCAAAAGCAAACATTTACACCAGAGGGTTGTTCTTCATGTTCCATTAGTTCCACACTGAACAGGTGTGACCTGATCTTAGAGCTGCTTGGGGCTATCGAGCACTACGTATCCATCTGGCCTGGCCTGCTTTTTAACCCGGCCAGACTGCTCAGTGAATTCAGTTCAACTCAGCCACTTTGGCTCGAGCCACACTGATTGTTGGATCAGGTGAACGGAGGGAGTTGTGTTTCTGCTTTAATATTGCTGTATTTTTGCTTTTGTCTTTCAGATCAGCTGTTTCATGTGCTGGCTATGCACATGCGTCTGTACAGCATCGATTCAGCCTACAACCCTTGGACCAGGCTGACAACCATCACACAAAGGACAGAGGAGACGGAGTGAGTGACTTTCCAGCTCAAGTGCCCCCTCCCCTTTAGGAAATCTATTTATAAAGCCCTCCTCGTGCCTCACAATCTCACCATTAGACACTGCCCCCCCTCTCTCTCACTCACACACACACACACACACACACACACACACACACACACACACACACCCCTCGTTCTTACACACAAGCACGTAATCACAGTGCCACTTTCTCTCTCGCTCTCTCTCCCCCTCCCTCCCTTCCCCAGCCTTTCTCCCCTTCTCTCTCTAAACACTACCATTTCCTCCTTGTGCGAACAGCTTTGCCGTCACACAAAGAGCAGCTAAAAACAGAAAAGGGGGGACAGTGCACGGTTGCCATAGTCACCAATAATTGCTGCATCTGGCAAATTACCGGGCGCTCTGCAGAGAGCGAAACGACCCCGTCACAATCGGTGCACTGACAACAACTGCACCGCTTCAGCACTGTTGCAGCACAGCATCGCTACCCTCGGCTGTCCACCCTACCATCACATTAAACCTAAACATATTTAATGAAGAGCATAGTTTTAAGCATGCACACAGACTTTCTGTCTTAAAGCAGCTTAAAATGACAAGGTCAAAACTGAATCCTTGCTTGTTTGATAGTGGCTGTCAGCCTTGACACTATGGATCAGGTTCTAATATATATATGATGAGATTTAACATCCTTTCTTCTTGCCTGATAGCAATGTACAACTTTTACACCTGTTCCTATTCAAGTGCTCACTGCCATGCATGAGCTATTCTCAGTGGAGCGATTTGGTGTTTAAAAATACCTTCTTAGGGCTTCAGGTGGCAGTGTGCCGTCATTGACGCCCCCCAGGCGATCAACCTGCGCAGTTTAAATGGGACACAGAAATATGTTTTAGCATAGTAGATGACCGAACGGTCTACACTTTGTGTGTGTGTGTGTGTGTGTGTGTGTGTGTGTGTGTGTGTGTGTGTGTGTGTGTGTGTGTGTGTGTGTGTGTGTGTGTGTGTGTGTGTGTGTGTGTGTTTAAGTGGTGTGTTTTGACTTTGTAATATTGAATATATCTTTCAGAAGTACTTGTATTTGTTCTGATTTCTACCGTGCACCAGCTTCTGTCGTATACTGTGTGCTGGCTGGAGTCAGCCACACACACACACACACACACACACACACACGCGATAGTGAAATTAACTGGTGAGTGCCTTGGAAATGGAAGGTATTATTCTGTAAGTGCAGTTCCTTTCATTTATAATCCCCAGAGGTCCTCTCAGAGTAGAGTGGAGACTGTAACCTTTTGCTGCCTTGTCAATAGAAAAGAAGACATTTAAATGGAGATGGCATTCAGCAACGGTATATATGTTAAAGGGTTGGTTCAGAGGGCTTGGCAAAGGCCATGTCGTCGTTGTTTAAGCAATGCATTTATCGTGTTGTATGTGAAGACTTTTGCTCTCTATTCTCTAATGAATTAAACTGTCAATATTTACTGTATTTATATTGGGGCTATTACTTGTGCGCCTGCTTTTAATCATTTGCATGAACATAGCATCAGTGGAATAATTCATTTTCTTAACATTAAAAGAATATATATATATATATATATATATATATATATCAATCAATCACTGTGTTATCTTTTCAGATCCTTTGATGAAGATGCAGTTGAGCAGAAACCAGAGGTGCCCATGTTGTTTCGAGATGTCCCGTCCCTACTGATCATCTTTGTCTTGACCATGCCAGAGCCGCTTCGAAAAGGTAGCTTTCCAGTTTCTCTTCCCACCTGAGAGTGTTTCTCAGTGGCTGCTCTGCAGTGACAGTCCCATTATCTGGCCTAATCCTGACTGAATGTCCGGAAGGAGGCATTTTC
Source organism: Nannobrachium achirus (assembly GCF_963921795.1). Lineage (NCBI taxonomy): Eukaryota > Metazoa > Chordata > Actinopteri > Myctophiformes > Myctophidae > Nannobrachium > Nannobrachium achirus. The sequence goes on from NC_137829.1 coordinate 25,738,796, forward strand.
AAGTCCCTTATCTGTGCTCCTGATTGTTGCCTTTTATTTGGCCACGTTGATCATGCTGACATGGCCTTGGTGATGGGAGGGCAAGGCCTCCTTCACTACCCTTCATCTCCAGCTGGGCACTTGTCGCTGAGATTTCCTCCAGCTCTGCCCTTTGCTGCTAAAGAGGAGCCAACCCTCCCAACCCCCTTTACAGCCCAACGGCAGCTATCAAGTTTAATGGGTGCAGTCTGCAGTGTCACAGCAAGCAGATCATTTGTTTGATGACTGACGGCAGGGACACATTAGCCACAACATTATTATTTTTTGTTGGAGAAGGACGATTCATTAAAACATAGTTATCGCAAGGCCAGTCTGAATTAGATTTAGTACTTTTGTGTACCATTTTTCAACATACACCCTATCCTTCCTATACACAACTGGTTCTCCCCAGGGGTTGTTGAGTATTTACTGATCTGTATCTATGAGAGTATTTTGGGTGTAGATTGGGGTCCCAGAGATAGAAATTGTATCAAATGGGGGTCTGTGGCCTAAATTATTTCAAACTGGGAGTGCTTGAAAGTAAAAAGGTTGAGAATCACTACTATAGAGGTGATACCTCCCTTACTCTTCAGCCTCAGAGGAAAACGGTAGTCAGTCCCTTATTAGCTTTGGGGTGGGCTTTGTATCTTTTTCAATTCCAAATTGATTAAGCCAAAGCAAGCATCATTACTGCACTCATTGTGAGATAGAGAATTGATTTTCTTTTTTTCACACCAGGATGAGAGATACGTGTGAATGAACTCCATTACTGAAGCGCAGGGCACAGCAACTGAGGTCACAAAACCTAGATGCGTTTTTTTTTTTTTTTTTATATATATATATATATTGAGAAGGGGGTGCTGGTGGGTGTACCTCTCCCCTAAACAGCCTGGATGCCCTTCATTGCTGCAAGGAGAGGTTGTGTGTGTTATTATTACTGTGCTGACACTGATCACAATGACCGCCACAGTGGAGCTGTCAGACGCAATGCTCCTGTGTGGAAGGGCAAATAATGACACTCTTTGTTGCTCCTTTCAAATCTAAACTAAGACCTTGTTCAGATTGCGTTTTCCCACCTGAAGCCTTCTGCTAATTACCCGCCTGCTGTTAGATGAAGCTTTCAAAGCAACGGACCAGAACATGTGTAGCTCTGTAGAAGGAATCCAATAGATTATTCTCATTTCAGTGAATGGCGTTCAGCCTCTTTGATTGGCCTCTTATTGCACTGACTCAAATGGGTCATTTACATTTCTAAAAGTATTACTTTAACCCAAAAGGCTACTTGAATGATAATGTTTTATATTTTCCTTGTTGTGTTCTACTTCTCCTTTACGTTTCCACCTGCTGTGTCTTATAACCATTATCCTTCCCTTTATCTGCGTAGAACACTTCAACTGTGTGGTGAAGATGCTGTATAACCTGCAGTACGCTCAGGGCCTGGCAGCTCTCTCGGCCAAGTTCAGCCCAGAAGAGAGGCAGGCCTGGAGCACATCTGGAACCCTCAAGAAGGTAAAAGTGTTGTTTTTTTTTTTTTTTGAAAACCCTATGCTTCCATTTGCAAACCAATTAACAAATATCTGCTCAAATAATGGTGTTTATCCCAGCTCATAAATGCCACGTTAAAACACTGCGTAAGGACTACATTCACCCTGTATTCCATTCTTAATTACGTTCAGAGCCTCTTCATGGGTGACATGCTGTTCTTGAAGGGTCTTTACTTGCACAAATGCAACTATTACCTGAGCTGAACCTATTGAGCTATTGTTCCCTGTACTGAATTCACAACCATGGTAAATCACAGCGTATGACTTGGTATTGAGATGAATTAAGTTCCTGCTTCCTGCCAGGTTCATTTGTGGTTTCCACAGGATGCAATATCGATCTTCATTATCTGGAAAAGTGTGATTGTTGAAGAGTGTAGCATTAATTGGCCATCCGTCTTCAGTCTATTAAATCTGTATTAGTGAGAGGCTGGCTTGAATGTCAATAGACAAATAGCTGAAACCTCCCCCTAGGGTTTTTTCCCCCATCTACAATAGAGGCATGGGTGAATATGTCTTTTACAATGTCATGAACAATGGTGCACTCACTCACAAGCTGCCACTTAGACACATCTCAAATCCTCAGAGGTAACAGCATGCATATTTGGATGAATGCCATTGTATTTAAATTGGAAGTTGATAAAAAAAAAGATGCAAAGTCTGAACAAAGATCAGAGCCCAGAGGAAGGAAATCCATAGACATTAAATTCCCCCTCTATAAATCTATGACAGAGGACGGCAGGCGAGATAAGGCAGCCGCTGTTTTATATTCTACCACCTTCAATTTGATAAATGCTGGCAGCTTTTCCTCCATATAAAATATTAGTCAAACCAGTTGAATTTTTATCAGAACACACATTCAGTAATGTCTCTGCTGCTTATCAGCAGGTCAGATATTTTATAGTAAGAAAAGAACTATTGCATCCTCTGCTTATTCCGCAGAAGTTATTATATTCCTCTGTGCAGCACATTTTAAGGATTAGAAAAACACAGTGGCAGGCCACTTAAATTTCTGTATTCTGCCATTTACATTACTATTCGTAACTTTTACATTTTCCAAACTTTCTGATGTTTGTCCCAGAACGCTGCCAACGCTGAGAGGTCTTTCGAAGCCCTGCTTGGCCATGTCATCACAGAGCTCTCCAAGGACAGGAGTGTCTACAAGGTGAACGCCGAAGAAACGGCCATGGTGAGACACAAAAATGACAACCGTTTCACATCAACGGCATCGCCTGAAGAGCAGATCACAGCTCTTTCTCACCTGCTGCATCCTCCTACTTTTTTGTGATGAGTTATTTTTCCTTATTTTCTCCTGTGTGATAAATTGCCCATTACCTTGAGAGACAATGGTGTGATATCTCTGTGAAGGAGATATACATCACCCCATTATCAGCCAGCTGTTGAGTAGTTACTGGTTATTGATGAAGCGTAAACGCTGTGCTCCTCTCCCCAGCTGAGCTCCAGTGTGTGGTCCCCACAGTCCATAGAGTACAGCCTCCAGCAGTTCTGCCTGCCATACCTCCGCATCGCCTGCCTCCTGCAGCACCACCTCTATGGAGACAACCTGACTGGCTGTCTGGTACGTCTTCATGTGTTGTCATAACCTCTTAACCACTTAAGCCCTATTGTCAAAAATGTAAAACCTTGAGTGTTTTTATTTGGCTACTACATTTTGAAACATGTTTTAAAGGACCTTAATGAATCAAATAAAAAATTCAAAAACTGTAAGAAATATCCTCTGTAAAGTTGCGTTGTAGGTGGACAGGCATTACAATCGTAACATGCCCATATGGGGATGTCGTTCTTTTTTCACCTATAATGACATAATAGGGGAAAGATGGGTTGTAGGGAGGCCATGTTTAAAGTGATTAAGTTGAATTAGATACTATAGACAAATGATGTCACAGATGGTTGCTCTGAAATCCATATTTTAGCTACATCGTTTCTATGTAAATCCTGATATCCACATAAGTCCCTAGCTTTTAGTCACTCTAAAACGTTTCATATCACTCAACAAAATAGTATCTCATCTTGGAGAGTGTGATAAATTACCAAGCAAAAATGGATTGTTGAACCATAATCAAAGAAGTGAGATAAGACGGGTCAGAGGGAACTCAACAGAGCATTTGTCGGGTGCATGTTTGTCATCTCAGGAGGAAGAGGAGTTCTCATCCCTGGCTGTGTGTCTGGGGGTCCTGGCCCCGGCTCCCCTGCAGCCATCCAACCCCATGCACAGTGCCTCATGTCTGGAGTGGGCAGTCGACGCCTTTGACTTGCTGACTCATTGGTGTGCCGAGGTCACGGGGCTTAAGGAGTCACAGGTCGAGCAATCACTGGTGAGTAGGTCAATCTAAAAACGGGGTGGCAGTAGAAGTAGTAGTTGAAATAATCCAAACCAGATCTATGCTACACCTTGAAAGTCGTTCTGTGGTGGGGGAACAGGTGGGAGAAGTGTGTTTGCCTCCGAGGCCAAAATGGTTCCTGAATTGGAATTTGGAACCACATTTTTATAGTGTTTAACAACCGGATTTAGACCTTGTAGGTTGGATTCAAAGGGCAAGGGACAGCTCAGGGTAGAAATCAGTGGAATTGTCGAGTTGGAATTAATGACCAGTCTCGTGCATGGAAGGCCAATTGTTCGATTTGGGCATATTGGCTGCCCAGTAATGGAACAAAAGGTGCAAGTGTGCAGCATTATTTATAATAAACAGGTCGCGATTTTATGTCCATGTATTTGCAGTGTACAGTGTTTACTTATTTATATCCATAATACATTTTTCCCATAAAAACATGCACTATTGACACGTTTCACACATATTTAATTTCTTTGCTAAATAGTATAGTATAGTAAATAGTATAGTATTACTATATCGATTTTAAATAGGGATGCACCGATATATCGGGTACATCGGTATCGGCCGATGTTTACCGTTATCGGTCAATATCGGTATCGTCAAATAAAGCTGACATTAACCGATGGCAGTAGTCGATATTTATCTGTTGTTGATAAGCATACATTTTGCACTGGCTATGTTGTGTGTTGGTTATCTGCAGCCTATCGAGAGTAGATTCAGAATAGTTATTTCTTACAAAGTTTATTTATTTGTTTCCCTGTCCCAAAAGGGGAAATATTAACACCAAAAGCAACATAAACAAATATCGGTATGAGTATCGGCTATCGGCTAAATTGTTATTTTAAACATCGGTATCGGCCAAGAATTTCCTTATCGGTGCATCCCTAATTTTAAATCATCGAATCGTATCGCCATGCATGAACCAATATCGTCGATGTATCGTCAACCATGTATCGTGATGCATATTGTATCGTTGTTAAAATGTATCGTTACACCCCTAATCATGACGCATCTTAGCCTTGTAAATAACGAATATTCAACTACTTTTAGTTCAAATTCTAACACACTCACACACAGGCGGATGGACAGGGGCGAAGACAGTCTCTCAATTAAGTGAAATGAGTCCCTTGTGCTTCAGTCGCCTCAGTTGCCCTCAGTCGCCTCACTTGCCCTCAATGGCACGTTGATAGCTTGCAGGGCCTCATGGCAGTTTAGAACAGGTGGTGTGTCCATCATTTTGACAACTTCCGAGTGTCTTGCATGGAAATGTATTGTGTCCTCATGCTTCTGAACAGGGGACATTATTTACTACCCTAGCGCTAAAGGACGGGATAAAGAGCATTTAGAAGTCATAGAAGTTGGATGATTTATTCAGCAGATGGTGAAACTATGCCCCCCCTCCCTTCTCTTTCTCCCTGCACAGAAAATAATGCAACAGAAAGATCTTTTCAAATGCATGTGTGTGTTCGCTTCCCCAGACGTTTTTGGTTCCAGATCCTCTGTGGTCAGCACCCCGTCTCCTTCAGCTACCTGACAACTACAACATCATCTTCCAGTACTATCACAGGAAGTCCTGCACTGCCTGCAAAAAGGTGCCAAAGGACCCTGCTCTCTGTCTTGTTTGTGGCGCCTTTGTTTGCCTCAAAGGTCTGTGCTGCAAGCAGCAGGGCATCTGTGAATGTGTTTTGGTGAGTTTCCCCGTCTTCATAATGTCACCATCCTACTGTGTTATGTAGACATGGATATATAAATTCCCACAGGACCGGGGTGGAGCTAGGTCCTGACAAGATCGGGGGCTTAACCCAGAGCAAAAAAAAACTCTTTTACCGCTTTGAACGAGCGCGCTCGTCCATTTTTTCAAGTTGCGCACGGCCATGATCGAGCGGTCGTTTGTTAATTCTTTTCCCTGTCTGAGCAGATGAGGGGTGGTCGCGGGTCTCTGCAGCAGTGGCAGCTCAAGTAATGCTAGTCTTAAATCTTGACCACACACAAACAATAATGGTGGCAGGATCACTTTTCTGGTCGTTTTCTATGGCTCGATCTAGTTTCTCCATTCTATGCTCTAAACAACTGGTGCAAGCGAGGGACAAACTTCAGCCTCGTTCATTGCAATGCCCAGCCATCTTTCTTTTATTATTTACTCGTGACTCGTTAAGCCTGTCTTTTACAAAAGATTGTGGTTGGAAATAATGGATGGATATTTTTCTATAAAATCTCAAAGGTAAGCTAATTCTAAGCTACTTTGATGATAGTTTAACTTAAGACATTCTTAAATCCTTAATGTGGGAGTAAGAGAGTTAATGCTGTGTGTCGCACACCGAACAAGCCCACAATGCGTCGTAGACTCGCAGGATTATAGATCGGCTATGTTTGGCACGCATCATATGACGCAGAACATGCAACTAAGCGATTCACTTTCATTACAAAACATGCTGCAGATTCACAAACCTGAAACAATAATGTAATCTGTCCGCGGTTCTGTGGCTGATGGTTGTCTCTTCTTGCAGAATTTGCGTATGTCCATTCCATACTCATGAATGTTATTGTGTATTCTGCGTAACACCATGGTGGAATGAATCACTTCTATTTTTGTTGCTTAGAGAGGGTTTGGCTGCCCCCTTTTGTTAAGAGTAGTACTGCACGTGCACGTTGCATAGAAATGAAACCTTACTTGGTGCTCCTGCTACAATAACCTTGAATTTGTATTACGCTTGGTTCACCTCCTATTGTTCCTGTGATATTTTGTATATAACCAGTAAGACGCCTAAAGGGCGACGTCGTGCCATCTGTCTAGATTAAATCAACTAACTTATGTTAGCTAGTTCTGACTGAACAATTAAATATTACACAATTACTTCTAAGACCGAATTTTATTTGACAAGAAGTAATGTTCAGGATTGATCATGGATAAGCACAACCTTTGTACTTTTCCCAGAAGTTTTAGTTGTGGCAACGATGATGTTTCTCTCATATTTCACCCCCTCCAGCACTCCCAGCACTGTGGTGCAGCAACAGGCATCTTCCTACTGATAAATGCCTCAGTCATCATCATCATCCGTGGCCATCGCTTCTGCCTGTGGGGTTCAGTTTACCTAGATGCCCATGGCGAGGAGGATCGTGATCTACGGTACATGAATTACCTAACTTGAGCACAATGTTGTATGTTATCCACAAAACAGTTACTCACTACTAGTCTCTCAAGAACAGACTAACTCCAGTTGAAAAGGACCTTTTCTTTGACGATGGCTAGCCATATTGCTTACTGGCATAAAGTGCGTCGCATTGCGAAATGTTGTGAGCTTGTAGATTGGATATTTTTGTAGTATGTTTGCCTATTTCTTTGCCAAATACTTAACTATTTTGATGTGCCCATAATAGAGACACTAGTTCATGTGGTTTAAAAGAAAAGACAAAGACAGAGCTCTTTAACATATTTCCTTCTTTACTTCTTTTCTAGCCGTGGCAAGCCTCTGTTCTTATGTGAAGAGAGGTATCGAGTGTTGGAGCAACAGTGGGTTTCTCACACCTTTGACCACATCAATAAGCGCTGGGGACCTCATTACAATGGACTCTAAACTCTCCCAAAGCCCACAAAAAGAATCCACAATCCCTATATGGGGAAATAAAAGAAATCTTGCTTATGTGTCCACCTATATGAAACATTTGGGAAGCTAAAAATGTGATATACACAAACATGCAGTGAGGGTGTTGCTGCCACAGCCTTGGTTTATGTCAAGTTTGGTGTACAATCATGCCTAAAGACTAACAAGCGTGTGTGTGTGTGCGCGTGTGTGTGTTTATTTAAGTGATTTAACTGTGTGGTTTTCAACAGGGAGAAATGGAATCTGATAAGTTGGAAGTGAAAGCACAACTTTGCCCAGAAAGAGAGAGGTTTGCAAGAGGCTATTTAAGCCTGTAACACTTGTTTGGCTTCCATAGTTAAGGAAAAAAAATCACCCTCAGTTTGACTTTTTTTGTCCCCCATTTATGATGCATATCCCTCATTTATTGGAAATTGCTATGCTGTGCTGGCATGAGTTTCAAACTCCCGAAGTGAGTGTAGCAGAGTTATTGCACTCTTGTTTGTAGATGTAATGTTAGGCAGGACAAGTCCACTCATCAACACTAGAGTTTTATTGCAGACTAGCAAAGCTCTTTTTATGGGTCTAGTTGCAATCCATCCTCAGGAATTTGTTTTCTCTTTTTGCTGTTTAAAATACAAACTTTTAGATATTTAAATAAATGCTGCTGCTCATTGTTAAACTAAGTAATTTTACCTTTTTTGTGAACTTTTGTTTTCTATGACATTTTGCTTTGAGTTTATAGATGATGGCTGGGAATGTTGACTCAAGCTCACTTTAATGTTTATCCTGACATGCGGTCATCTCTTTATTACTCATGATCTATGTTGTCCTGCCCTCCATTGAGCCACTTTAGTTCAGGTTGGTTCTGAAAGGAACTTCCAATACCAAGTCGTTCAAAAGGCAAGTGGAGCTACAGTTCATCAGGTCAGGTTGAATATTGATTTAACAATCCAAAATGCATTTGTTGTCATGGCTCCCTATAAGCCCCTTATTCTCATATAAGCTACATATTCAATTAGTATTTTTATGGGGGTTTTAAGACTTTTCATGCCGTTGCACAGACATGGTATTGTGCAAAAATGATAAGAGTGCAAGAATGTTCCTCTTACCTGATAATTGGAGATATAAAAAGAAGAATATGCTGAGACATAAAATAAAAAAAAAAGGAAAAGAATCTCATCCCCCAAAATACACTAAATTGTTCAAAATGGTAATCCTTTGGCTGTCAGAAGAAAATACCTAGGTTTTTTGCTGGCAAAGGTTTTAATTGTAGTAAAATGCATTTAAAGGAAGAATTTCCCTTATGTCCATAAATACATGTTTGCCAAATCGTGGCCACATCCCAAAATTTGACAATTTCCAGGCATCAGTATCCATTACAAGTGGTGCATGGCATTCTGTTGCCATCATTTTTTAAGTGTCTTAGGTGCTTAATTTTTTTGATTAATCTTTTATCCCTAGAAAAAAAAGGACACTTGCCCAGCTGTGCCTGCAGGATTAATGTTACCTTTTGAGGTGATAAACAGTATACTGAATCCCTGGTGATATCTGGTTTTGAATTGCTGGACACAAACATGCTTCAATGAGGACTCTTTAAGGAGAAAGGTCTGAACACTTGAATTAGTTCCTCTTGAATTCATGCATGCTGTTTCCATTTTCTCTTGAGTTTACCTCTACTTTTATTTTGTAGTACTTACGTTGTACATGACCGCAACTGAACAGCCAACGAGTAAAGGGTGTAAATTGTAACTGACAGCTCTAGTGTGTTCTCCTGTATGAATAAATAGAAAGAATACAGTACATTACTGTAGGTGCTGACTCAAACTTTCTGAGTTTGATCAGAAAGTATGACTTGGACATATAATGCAAAATGTAACATATGTGAATAAAATATAAACACACAGATGTAATGTTCGTTTTCATTTTTTCCTGCCGGAAGCGCTTTTACATCTTAATAATATGCCTATTATACAGTAGTAGCACACATGATTGGCAAGCATCAGGCCTTCTCTAGCCTCATGTATTTACAATTGCCATTTAAGGGCGATTTCCTAGTCTTGCTGTCGCAATTGAAGCAATCTCCAGGGAGGCCGACTGTCAGCATTACAGGGTTGTTTATTTGTTTCAGCCGAGCATGAACGACAGTTGAGGTTGGAGCAGTGATTTCCAATCTGTGGGCCATGAGGATAATGCAAGTGGATCATGTTAATATAGCATTAATCAAATAAAATGTATATGGTATTTCTCCTTGAAAAATGTTGCACAATAGGTTGGGAACCACTGGGTTATAGGAAACTAGCTCTTACCCGTTCAAAGATATGAGCTCCAAAATGATGTGCAGTGTGTGGGTTATGGGATGTGCACTGTGCATACAGTATATGAGGGATGGAAAGTAACTTTAACTGGTGCTTGCATGATAATATCTAGGAGCATCAATGTAAGAAATACCCGTTTCGTTTAATGGCTACCCCCCCCCCCACCCGCCCACCCGCCTGCGCACACACCCGCCTGCCTGCACACACACACACACACACACACACACACACACACACACACACACACACACACACAGAGAGAGAGAGCTGGTTAAACATGTTGCCTCATGCTAGATGCAGAATAGATGTGCCTCATGCTAGATGCAGAATAGATAGTAGATACACCATAAAAATGCTAATATACAGTATATGATTTGTGAAAGTGACAAACGGGCTTCACAGTTATGTTAGGTGTGTTCATATGCTAATGGTGATGCGATTTCAGATCAATTGCTCCAGCCACTGAGGAGAAACGCTGTTTCAGACAGACACTCACTCAGACATTCGCAAAATTATAGTATAGATGTGACGGCAAGCATTTCAGTTCTTTCAAGTTCAAATCCTACTCTGCTTCAAGATCAGACTACTTGCATGAATCCTTTCAATGACAACTGTTTTTTTTTCTTCTTTTTTAAAGCTGTACTGTGGAAGCTGCTCAACTAGTGGTCAGTAGCGGTATTGCTTTTTTCGGCCGTTTTTCGCCGCGGACCACCGGAACGGGGGTCCGCGGACCACCGCGGCCGCCGCGACCACCTCCGCCTCGCCGATACGAATCCATAGAGCTGTCTCCCGTCATTTTTAGACCAGGATTGGGAGTAGCATGCAAGATTGCTTCACTAATGTAAACACAGTTGTGAGGGAAGCTATTTTCTGAAGAGACAGCAAGACTCGCTGTGATTGGCCGGTGGTGTATGATCGGCGCTGTGATTGGCCGGTAGTGTATCATGTGGGAGATGACATCATTTTGCCGGGAAATACAGCCCCTGTCATGGGTATGTAGAAAACATATAAAGAAAAGGCTTTTGGGGCTGAAATTAACGGAGTGGGTGTTCTAAAACTTTAGCGATTTAATAGTTAGGAACATTTTAAGATTTGTTTTATTAAAAAAGTTACATAGTATAACTTTAATAGTCATTGGACTAGAATGACTAGGCCAATGTGTGGCCACAAGGGGTCATTTGACATAGTAAAAAATTTAATGGGAGAAATACTAAATGATTGCTTACAGTAGAAACACTGAAAACCACAATGTCTTCATGTTTAGACTATATTAATGTGTGTGTGTGTGTGTGTGTGTGTGTGTGTGTGTGTGTGTGTGTGTGTGTGTGTGTGTGTGTGTGTGTGTGTGTGTGTGTGTGTGTGTGTGTGTGTGTGTGTGTGTGTGTGACAGAGACGTTAAATTAAACTAGTTTATAGGCCTATTAGAGCCCACAGACTTAGAATTTAAGCAGAATTCCACTGTTTGGTGCAACATTTACAAAATATACCCTAATTAAGATGGGCCTAGCCTACTTATTGTTAAAATATAGATGTTTGTTCAAAAAAATTAGTTTATTATTTGAGGATCAACCAATTACATGGGCTGTATATTTGTGTGGTGGACCATTGGACCCTGCACAATTACTGCTGTTCATCTAAAAGGAAAGTGTGTTGCCGTTGCTATAGAATAATTTCTGGAAGACAAAATGTGCAACATTGTGCGTGTGGGGGATAAGTGGGTTAAAGTTTCATAAACAATGGAGGCCTTCGAGGTAATGACCAGTGGGCGCCACAAAGCCTTTCATGCCTAATTAGTGGAAATTGTGAGGCATGTAGGCACATAGCTCCAGTCCAAACTGAATGTTAAGGCGGAGAGAAGAAGTCCAATGTTTTGAAATGTTGCTATAAAGGCAACGCTTGAACGAGCATCGCTGAACACATGTTCAACTTCGAATTTGAGCAGTTTATTCCAGGCACAGGTAAGCATGGATGCTTTCAACGCAATAAACTACTCCCAGGGCCATATAAAGTGATATAACGTTAGATAGCCACTGCAGTGTCAAGTCAATCTCTTTGCTCATGAGGGTATTGCTTCCTCTTTGTAGAAGGACTCGCGCAGGTGCCTATATCACATTACTGTTAATTATTAAATTCCTTCACTCGGGAAAGAGAAAAATCAGTTCGGAATGGATATGTGGCTATGGACGGTAAGCTGTAATGTTACTTAAAGAATTCCAGTGTTAACTTAGTTTAACAGTAGCACTTTATCATAATGCCAATATAGTCTATTGTACAGTACAGTAGGTTGCTAGCTACTACTGTTGGATACATTGAACGAACGACCAAACTGTGGGTCATGAAAGTGATGCTCGCTTGCATTCTTCATGTAGGCTAGAATGACTTGTGCTGCCTGTAATGCTAGTTTTATTTCATGTTTCTTCTATTATCAGGTAGGAATGGAAACACGGATGCAGCAGAGACTGGGTAGGAGACAGTTTACTCATCTAAGCTTGGCACAGGGCATTTTATTTAGTCTAGATATAGGCCTAGAGGTGTGTTCACTGTTTATTTTTATTTTGAGACACATGTTAATGCCTCAGTTTACTGTGTGTGTGTGTGTGTGTGTGTGTGTGTGTGTGTGTGTGTGTGTGTGTGCGTGCGTGTGTGTGAGTGTTCAGTTTAATAGAGAGAAACACAAATCAATATTTGACAAGTAAAGCAATATGTAGAGTCTTTAGAGAGTCTCCCTTGCAATTTGAACCAGGCAAATTGGCCCAAATATTTTATCAGAGTTATTCCAGTTTACCATGTTCAATCAGACTGGATGTCATAGTTCATGGCCTGTGTAGAAATATATGGTCTTGCGACTCTGTGAAATATTTATTTTTTATTTTCTTTATTTACATTATCGCATAGATTAGTTCTTCTGAGACTACATTTAATTTAGCCTACTGTACCGTATGCCTGACATCTACAATAGTATTGAAGTCACATGTCATGAATTATCTCTATAGCAAACAATACAGTATATTGTTAAGTGTGACCAAAATACATGCATTATTGCAAAATGAATTGTGTAAGTTGGCAGCATACTTCAATTTGACCACTGTTCAGCATATATTTGACCAAAACCCCATGGCACACTTTAGGTACCTCTAAGCCACTGTAGAACAGTATGGTATATCTGAAGAGAACCCTATTCATTTAGAAACAGTGATACGCAGGATCACTTTTTACTATTGCTATCCCCCGTATGTCTATGAAACGTGAAAGTAAAAATGAAAGGGAGATGGATGGGTGGCAGCAGCAGGTATGTCACTGTGGTTATGAAGTTGGTGACTTCCACCACAACTACTTTGTTGAGTTATTTAATCCCATGTACTTTGGCTCCCTATAACCCAACACACATGGTGCCAACATGTTTCAGTGTACAGTATAATTACAGCTCACAGTCACAGATACAATAGAGGGTATGCGTGGTGTGACATCATCATCATCAGTGATGTTACTATGTTTTCAATGTAATGGGTCCCGGGACCCACAGGTGGTCTTTCAAATGGGTCCCAGAAAAGTTTTATGAGTCCTCAATACAATGTTTTCGAGCGCTGTGAGCTTGTAGATCGGCTATTTTCAAAATGTTTGCCTATTTCTTATATTTATTTTACAATTTGGCTAATGTTTGAACTTAGAACTACTAAAACTACTAAAACATGTGCCCCTAATGAATTCGGGCGCGCAAAATGGCGTCGGACGTCGGTGGAATCAAAACATTGACGTTTCTATCGTCTGTTTAAGACTTTCTACGTGGATTTTATTTGTGTTAACGTAGGGTAAAGTAGGATGCTTTCACCCATGAACAATGGTGGTGTCTGTGGAATTTTAAAATGTTTTTCTTTTACCGCGACCCGGTAAATTATTTTAACATGGACTCCAATGGAGGCGCATCCCCGGGACCCCAGGACCATGACATGAATGAGTCCCTGGGCGACTTGAATGAGTTTTTGATGCGGGATGCGCACGTAATGACATCACTGCATCATACCTGGAAGTTATGCTGGAACGCCTACTGAGTGGCAAAAAACTATTTCTTTTGGCCTTGACAGCCCATACATCCAAACAGAAAAGTCCTATCTGATTGCATTAAACGACGTTAAACAACATTAAGCAACATTAAACAACGTTAAACTCACTTTGCCACTCGATTTACCATTCAGTTTATGCATGTGCATACCCTCTATAGAGGAACACAATGTCTCTTTATAGGTACGTTTTTAAGATTAAATGTTCCTTATCTCAAACAGGGTTTAGATAGGATTTTTTTTTTTACTCAATAACCCAGGAGACACTGTGGCTTAGAAGAAACGACCCCAAAGAGAGAAGAGCTTTTCCATCTGCATGGCAGAATATGGTGAGAAATTAGATGATAGTGTGGAAGGTTGTGTAAATTCTACACAGTAGCATCCACATATCATGTATATTATTATCATTTAATATACACAGTAGCAGGGCAAAGGCTGGTAAATAGCATAAAGACGTGTATTAGAAGTTCAGTTTATTATGCATGAATGCACACTATTAGCTCAGTGTACATTCCTTTTTTTTGTGTGCCCAGCAGTATGGATTCTTGGTCAGCCAGGGTGAGAACAAGGACACGATGCTTCAGTCCTGGCTGGTGGCTGGTGGAGGTTTACTGCAAAGCCTACTCATATCCCCTTAGCGCGGGGATTATAGTTGAGAGTATTTCTTAACCAAAGACTGACCCCTGGGCTTAACCGTTGGAGTTACTGTAAGGCTTTCCATTGAGGGTGGGATTGAAAGTGTAATGTATGTGTGTGTGCGCGTGTGCATGTGTGTGTGTGTAAGAGAGAGAGAAAGTAGTTAGATGGAAGCAGAAAATTAGATTACTAACTTACACTTTTTCCACAATGCTCTCATGACAAAGAAAGCCTCTGTTGCAACTGGACACATAATGGAAGAGAGTTACCATGTCTGCACATATATGTCACCCTGTATGATTTGACTATGAAAATGTATGCTTATACTTATTGCTAAAGGAAGGAGCACTTTTATAATTATACTTGTTCCCAATGCTGAACTTCAAATCATTCACATAAAATTTACATTATAGACTGTGTTGGGCTTTGGATTTGGGTTTTGTTTTAGATAGGAGAGATAGACACAAAGGAAAGAGTAGAGAGGGCTAAGGAGTTTGCAAGCAACACAGATCTCTGGCTGGAACCAATCCGCGACAATACAATAATGTGGTCAATGCACGATGCCCTGGGCCAGTTTAGCTGTGGGTCCAGCAAGCACATTCGTATTATATTTTCTTGCAGATGACCTTACTGACTAGCACTGGCCAACATATCTTCTTTGTAGGGCGGAAAGCTTCTATGTCTTAAACTGTTACTTTTCAGGACAACCTGTGATCTAATGGATCCAGTATAGTTACAGTATTATTTAGTGACAACTGACAAGCTCTTTAATAATGACAGTGTCATATGGCAAATTAAAATAGCCATCAAATCATGAAAAAAAAAAAAAAGATAGACTAGAGTATTGAGGTACAAGGTTTCGTCCCTACAACGATGATATTGAACTGCAAATAGAACAATGTGTAACCTGAGCAATTCCATCATCCAGCAGCATTGGTCTACTGTTCTAAGCAGAAATTGTGCACCTTCAATTAAGAATTGCAGTTGGTTTTGGTGTAGCCTTATAAGTGGATTATAAAGGCGATTATAATGCATCATAGACACAACATTCACTAAGTGTTTACCAACAGATTATATTGTTGGTGCAAATTATTTTTCCCTGAATTGTGGAACGCCTCTCAATTTCATTTTGGCTCTGATTGTATCTACTTTTTGAGCGGTGGTCACAACGCTCCTATACGTGGCCGTGTGTGTGGGTCTGTCTGTCTGTCTGTTTGTCTGTCTGTCTGTATGTCTGTCTCCGGGTATGTAGCCTGCAGTAACCTTTTCTGACCACACATGTTAAGGGAGGGGCGCTGTTGCACACACACACACACACACACACACACACACACACACACACACACACACACCACCGCTCAGTTCACACGAGTGTGATTTTTCTGCAAGCGGTGTTAAACGTGTGAAAAGCACCAAGGTACTGGGCGGAAAGGATACAGGCGACATCAAAGCTCTCTGGAGATACAAGCCTATATAGTACAGTGTCATTGTTAGATCCCTTGGGTTTGGAACTCATGGCAACGTAGCATCTAGTGTTTTTGCTTCTGGGTGGAAAATTGTTTTGTTTTCAGCCATAGCCATTCAGCATTTAGATGACATCCAACAGATTGTTTCACGTGTTGCTGTAGTTACACACTGTCACCGCAAGATCAAGTATAAAGAATAAAGATGTTCAATTAATTAAGTTATATAATCAAATTCATTAAATGGATACTCCTAACTTTATATTCCATAATCCTAAAGGACTTTGTAGATAAGTGAAGCCTACTGTGTGGGATAATCATTACACTTTTACAACTCTTATTATGGCATAATTATATTGACAGCAAATATACCTATTTGAGTGGCATAGCAAAAGAGATGTCAAAGGTTGTCTGGACTCAGCCATGGGTGAAATGTAATAACAGTTGTAAGTAAAGATGACTTTATTTACAAAGGGGAGACTGGCAGGAGTCCTATGACGGAGTAACTCTCACGGACTTCCTGGTTACCCTGCATGCAACCCGAGATCCTTCATATCGGCGACCATTATGAGTGGATAGATACATCTGCCACCTGAATATTTAAAAGTAGATCACATTGCAGAATGCTTCTGAATGAATAATTAATCACCTTTGATTAGCATGGTTTGGTCCAGCACATTTAGTTGAGAGGGGTAGATGGAAACATTTTCACAGACATTGACACGGGATCACGAGTCAGAAACAGGTATGTGTGACTTATGGTTCTATGGTCTAAGGCATCAGAAATAAGTTCTCAGAATAGCATTTTTAAGCATTTAACAGTTGAACAGAATAAATCAGTGTAGTGTATAGTAGTATATGAGGTTGCTAATAGTTGGCATGAAATGTACTGGCGTATTCATTCACATGTAAATAATTTCATTTCATCAGGTGATTTCATCAAAGATTAGGTGGATTCGTGATCATTTAGGATGGATTCATGATTGATTAGTGACTGTTGAAATACCTTTTTATTTTCATTACTGTTTTGGAAAGAAATTGATTGTTGATTAGCCATGTTAGTGATATTACTGCAGATATTAATTGTGTAATTCACTGTATTTCATCAGCGACTTCAGTAAGCTTTATAAACAATGCTACTGTGTTTTTGAGACTTGACCCTTTGTTACGTAATGGCAGGAGAAAGTTGATATTGTAGAATGGGTATCTGCTGTTGCTCACGATCACAGATAGACAGCTGCTCTAGAGCAATATGAGCCTACTGTTACAAAAGTTGGTGATGCTACCTTGACAACAGGTGACCAGTGGTGTAAAGCAACGAAGTACATTTACTCAACAATTTTGAGGTATTTGTACTACTGGACTATTTCCAATTTTCTACTCCACTACATCTCAGATCCAAATTGAAAACCTTAGTTACAAGTTACTTTGCAGATATAAATTATAATATTATTATAAAACATACATTAACCTATTTAACCCTATTTAATAGCTTACCTAGGCTATTTTCTAAATAGCAGATCTAGAAGCTCACAACACATCGCATTGCGACACAGCTTGCTATTTTAAAACATTTTGTGCTTTTACTTTTGGTACTTTAAGTACATTTTGATGCCAACACTTTCACAATTTTACTCAAGTACATTTTGAATTCCGGACTTTTACAGAACGGGGTTTTTCTATATTGCAGTATTGATACTTTTATTTAGTATTTGAGTACTTTTTCCACCACTGCAGTTGACTAGCAACTAGCAAGGTACTCAAAGTACTGTTTAGATACTAACTAGCATATACTAGTGTAGATACCACCAAGCTTTAGAAAACAGAATGATGTTAACACATTTTAAGGAAATAGGTCTTAGATCTTGTTCATTATAAAGGCATGTGTGATGCAGTCTTATTCACTGGCATTTGGAAGGGGCAATTAATCCCAGAATGACCACTGACAGATTATTGATCGTATTTACTGTTAGATTAATCTGGACATGTAGCCAAATATTTAGGTGGTCCTTTTACACAACATACTGTTAAAGAAAGCTATTTGTCCTCATGCTGTTATTTCCTCCCTCGAAGGGCACTCTGAAGGACATCAGCTCTATCTTTGTGCTGCATGTTTGAAAGTCCCCATAGATTGTGGTATATCTGTATAGCCTTAAGCCATCACTCAACCTGCTTGCACAACAATTCATAAATCTATCTTCACAGGTGTCTTTGCAGCACTCTCAAGGGTTAAACATCACTCACATTCTCTCATATCAATCTGCTGAGTCCCCCCAAACGTGGCTCCCCAATGACCCCCTCAGGGTCATATGCATGTGATACATGACAAGAACACTCATGGGTTTATATATAAACACCACACGTGAATCGATCTTGTTTATTTAGAATTGCTGTCATTTCATGAAAATGGGAGGCATATTTCCTAAAATGTCAATATGACTTCCTAATGTATCATGTTATTCGAGTCACATTCAGCTGTTGTGACACATGTTGCCTTGCACCACTGATCTTACATGCGGATGGTTATGCTGACATTTCCGCCAGAGCTAAAGGATGATTTATGCTAGGCCTTTGCACCGATGCTAATCATTAATCCTCTTGTGTGTGTTATTATGTGATACGTGTCCTTTTTTTAAATATATTTTGTGCGTGCGATGAAGTTCTGGTTGTGCAGATGGCAGGCATAACTGAATCGGTAGAGAAGCCGACTGACCCTCGGCTGGCCCAGACTGCCCAGTGTATGTGTTGAGTGTCACTGAGCAAGACACTTAACCTTTAACAGCCCCCGGGGCACTGTATTAATTGCATCCACTGCTCCTAATAGTTAGGATGGGTAAATGCAGGTAGAATTTCAGGCATTTGCGAATGTACAACAACTAAAGGGGTGGCTCATTTATTTTTATTTGATAATTTCATGAAACATTCTAATTGTTTCTGTGTTTAGTATTGGTGGGTTGGTTCACTGATCATTCAGGACGGCACCCGCCAAGTTAATCTCTGTCCAAATCCAATTGATCTTGAAGAGATTGTGCGTCTTAGTGGACTGTGACTGGGTCCCAGTGGAGAAGACCAAGTCAAGCTCTCTGTTATGCTAGAGTACTTGTCAACGATCCTCTTGGGGAGGCAATCTTTGTTGTTTTTGGTGCTGTTTTATTATGATCACTCGAGACTCTTTAGTTGTAAGTCATTTGTGTGAGACCGCCTTATGAATCAGAAGAAAATAACACTGGCAATGTAAGTAACGTCATTCTTCAGCCATCTGCTTTGTATTTAGCTTTCACCTCTGCTGATGTGGCTCCTTTGGCAAATAAAGTTATGTCATTGAGCTCAATCTATATAATAGGCCTATGGTAATGTACTCTGTCTGAACAATGCTCATGCAGTTGCATGTAACCAGTCGATACTTTTTAATGACTTGCCACTGTATTGAAGGCTGTATTCATAGGTGTTGCAAGGCTGAGCTGTGTTAAATAAATAATTTGCTTTTCCTTGATTAGGCGGCTATAGTGTTGTACAAGGATTAGCATTTCGTTTGTTTCTCTAAATATAGCAAATAAGTTCACCCGAAAGTCTTCATGCCTCAGGGTCCATTTCAGAGGGATCAACATTTTGTACGTGTTGCTATTCACTGAGAGAGTTGGAATTCAGATACTATAAAATGCTTACTGTCTTGTGTGTTTACTCTTGAAATCTTTCCTAAAAACATTTTAATTTGGCTAGTTTTGTCTGTCAGGCAGAAATGATGTCCAAAACCGTTACTTTTCAGGAATTGGAGAAAATAAACCTGTGTTCCAATGGATCCATTGTAGTTAAAGATTTAATTTATACTTTTCATTGGGTAGATATTTATAATTCCCCTAGAACAGTGGTTCTCAATCTTTTTTGGCTGGAGTACCCCCTTATACTGATTTCCGAAAGCCTGACCACAGCAAAATAAAACGTCATAATGGCAAATAAACATTGCTTTCTATTCAATAACTTATTGTCATGATGTCATTTGGTTTAGAAATGTACAGATGAGCAGGTTCACACAAACTCAATGTTTTATCATTAACCATTACAGTAAAATACATATTCCTATTTTCATTTTCTTCCTCACGTACCCCCTGCAGAGTCCCTAGGGGTACACATACCCCCATTTGAGAAACATTGCCCTAGGTCTAGACAGACCGACAAAGATGTTTAAGTCCCAACAACATTTCGCTGCTTGCTTGTACTTTTATGTTAGTGACAAATAAAATCTTCTTGTCCCTTTCCCTGGTGACCATGTAAGTGAAAATGTCCAAACATAAAAAATTGTAGAAATAACAAATCTACAATCTCAAAATGTGTGTTAGCTTGTTAATTGGCTATTTTCACTACCTTTGAGAGACTGTCACTGCCATACACATAAATAAGGCATTAATTTGTCAAAGAAAAAAGATATGGAAATACAACGTATCTGCCTGACACCAACATTATATTATAACCAAACAAGCACTAATCTGGGATTGTTGTTATTCTCTATAGGAGGTCTCTGTATGGACTGTACCCGTACAAACCCAACATGATTGGCCTGCAGACACTCGGGGATCCCTCAATGGACTGGGATATAGTGGAAACTATTGGTAAAGGAACCTATGGGAAAGTATACAGAGTGATCAATAAGAAGGATGGAAGCCAAGCAGCCGTCAAAGTGCTAGACCCTATCAATGTAAGTAAATTAAAAGCGATGTTGGACTTTGGCCAAACCTTGAGTTGTATAGGAATACCTTTCCATTGTATAATGCCTCATTTATACATGGTCGCGCACCGAAGGAGAAACAAAAAGTCTACAAGCTCACAATGCATTGTGTCCCTACGTGTTCTGAGCTTGTAGATCTGCTATTTTCAGTGCACGACACCGGAATGCACAGTATGAATCAGGCTTATGTCAAAATATTGTTGATCTCTTGCTTCAGATGGATTCTGATTCTGATATTCAGACTTATATCATGTGTGCCTAAGTAGTAAGTACAGTAGCTATACAACCAAAGGTTCGACCAAAGTTCAGCATTGCTTTAAAGCACCTTCAGGACTTTTCACCTCTTCACCCAAAAAAAAACATTCAACCCACCTCTGTTGAGGTACAAACAAACCCATTGTGTTTTTCTTTATCATTGCATGGCTCCTGTCAGCATTCCAACCATACAAACAGAGTAAGTTGGCCGTACTGTACATATTTTCCTCCCCCATCTTGACTATCTCAATCCAGTTGTAGTTGTATGAACTGTAATGGTACATGTCAACATCTACCCATTTCATTTACTTCCTGTCATGTTAAATCTCACCCATCCTGACCCAGTAACTGCACTGCAAACTCCTGAGTGTTAATCTAACTCTCAGACGAGATATTGTCAACTTGACTCTTGAGTTGACAATATCTGGTCTGCGTACCCATACATTTTTGTCTGCGGATGATAAGGCCCGCTGTCGAGCCTGGTAGTGGCACTGTATTGTGGTGGTAGTAAGACTTTGATCTGAAGCTTTGCGTGCGATTGTGTCAGTGGACCAATCCCCATCCTGGCAGCTCTGCAGCCCATGCTGCTATGAAGATGAAACTGCCTGTCCTCTCATCCCTCTCCCTGATTAGACTGCTCCCACCATCACTCAGACATCCACCAAGAGAAATCCCATCACTGTGACTGTTTCTCTTCCCTCCCTTCTGAGATTTACTCCGATAGAGAGGCAGTTCTAGAAGTAGTTTAAGACCAGGGCAAGTCCCTGCCTTTTTGTTTACGAGTTCATACCCCAAAGTTTAGTGTGCGTGTTGCTTTGCTTTCTGCTCTATTTAGATATGCAACACCATGGGATCAGTATGATATTGAGGTAAAGGATCAAGTACACGGTTTTGTGCATTTACTGAGATCCTATATTTTCATATTGCATTTAATTCAACCTAATCAGAATTGAAAATGCAATAAAGATATACAACACCTACTGTAGTGCATACTGACATACCGTACAAGGTACAGGGCCCACAGAGAATCATGGGACATGCAATAGACATACTGAAGACTACAAATACATTATCACTCTATATAGTACAATTCGTACTTTAATACGCATTCAGTGACAATACGGCATCAGACAGCATATTGCGTTATGTGCCGTAACTTTGTTTAATCTCTCTCAAAGGACGTGGATGAGGAGATAGAGGCAGAATACAACATCCTGAGGTCCCTTTCCAACCACCCTAATGTGGTAAAGTTCTATGGCATGTTCTACAAGACCGACAACCTGTCAGGTGGACAGTTATGGTTGGTGCTGGAGGTGAGCTCATAAACATTTGTGCAGTATGCTGAAGATTATTGCAGTCCTGCATACTGATACAGTATGCATGACTATGGCAATATGCAGGAGTCATTATTCTTTGGCACTGGAGTTGAGCTCCCCTTTCTTGACCTTTCTGAGTGAGAGTGTTTAAAGTCATAACAGGTAGGATTTGTTGTTTGTGATTTTTGTGAACCCAATATTCAAAGTTGACCGCGCCTCTCCGGCTCAGCGATACCAATAGTGCAAAAGTTTTTAAAAAAAGAGAGCAAAAGTCATGATGACTTGCATCTTACTTAAACATAAAATAATAAATAAAATGTAATTATTGGATCAGGTGCTCAGGTCAGGATTACATCAGATAAGAAGGACATTTGCTATGTCTCTGAAAGAGTGTTCAAATGAGTTGAATATTTATTTATTCATATTTATTTAATGGGGGATATCAATTGTGTTATAATTTGAAACATTATCAAACATACTCTGATGGCTGGTAGTTGCGATCCTGGCATTTGCTTTACAGCTTTTCTCACTTTTCAACACAGTACAGTTTACACAATGTCTTTCATTTGAGCAAGGTGTATCAGTATCCAGTACTTTAGGGGGCCCCGTGGCTCCCATTGGTTGGAACTCACACCATTATAGCACAGTTCAAGTCCGACCCAAGGCCTTTCGCTGTAGGTTATTATTATTTCCGTAGGAGGCGAGACGTAAGGGAACGCGGTGGAGACGATTGAGGCACACCGTCTCAAGCGGACTTGATCCACGTGAGACACCGGCGAGCGAGCGAAAGGCACCGTGTCAAGCGTTGAGTAGTCTGCTTGAGCGCCATCCGAGTTTCCATTTCCTGTCTCTCGCCACTATTGCTATAAAATTAAGGCTTGAAAATGCTAAAATATATAGCTAAATGAAAACGTTTTTATCAAAATGTATGTTTGAAAATGTTGCTTATTCACATGGTAAGAGTTTGTCAAAGCATTCCCACGCACATACATCTTAATGCCATCACAAAGTCAAGAGATGCTTCATAGCTTTTGAAGAGGAAGCCGTGACTCTCATTGGTTCTCTGTGTGTGGGATTGCTCCCCCCATGAATCATAATCTAGAGTGGTGAGTGATGGAGGAGTCACTGTTCCCCTCCCTCCCTCTCTCTCTCTCTCTCTCTCTCTCTCTCTCTCTCTCTCTCTCTCTCTCTCTCTCTCTCTCTCTCTGTCTGCCTCTCTCTCTCCCTCTCTCTCTCTCTCTCTCTCTCTCTCTCTCTCTGTCTGCCTCCCTCCCTCTCTCTCTCTCTCAGCTGTGCAACGGTGGCTCTGTCACAGAGCTCATCAAAGGCCTGCTGATGCGAGGCCAGCGTCTGCAGGAGCCTGTTATCGCGTACATCTTATACGGTGCCCTCTTGGTAAGACTGTGAGTTGCAAAGCTGCTAATGGCAAGGAGGAGGTAGCGTGCATACATACAAGGATTTGTTTAGGCAGGGATAGTATGCCAGAATGTATATGGCCCTCTGAGCAGCTATGCGTATATATGGTTTGTTTCCAATACACTCAATGATCCTAATCCTAAATGACTAGAAATAAGGTAACCAAAGCATGCTAAAGCATCTCAGTGTTTTTTTGCCCTTTCTTCTGGGTTGAAAGGGTCTCCAGCATCTTCACAACAACAGGATTATCCATCGTGATGTGAAAGGAAACAACATCCTTCTGACAACGGAGGGAGGAGTCAAAATGGTTGACTTTGGTAATAGCCTTTGTTCTCTGCCCGAGAGGGTCAGTTGGTCCAATTGTGATTTTCAGAAATTGACAGATACACAACACGTTTGAAGTGTCTCTTGCCTTTTTTCTGTTGTCATTATTCATTCATTCATTAACGTTATTTATTTTGGGAGTTGTTGACTATTAATCTAATAGAAATGTCCACAGCACATGATTTTAGCATTGTTAGTAAAAAAGCATTCAAGATGAATACAAGCACATGGATGAGTCATTCAATCCTTTTTCACCACCACATCGTTTTGTTTCATGGAGCATAGCTTTAACCCAAGGCTATTATTGCTCATTTAAATTTCATTATTTGATCCTTTGCATATAAAAGGAAAGCTGTTATGGCAAATGACTTTGAGTCACCCCCAGGCATGTTTATGTCCTCTGTGTCGTGGTGGCGAAATGGACTCCTGCTGATAAAAATCTGTCCCACTTAATTTGAAATGATTATTACCCATTGTTATTGTTTGGCAGGTTGCCATGCTAAATTGTATACCAAATTGTATAGATTAATTCACACTTGTGCTCCAAATTAAAATGTACATGCATAGCGTACTCACTGATGAATATATCTGCATGTAACATTTAGATGCAACTTAAAATGTGCAACTTAAATATCCTTTTAAAATATCCTTTAAGTATTTGTTAAATTCTTTTATTTTATTGTAGGTGTCTCAGCTCAACTGACAAGCGCTCGTTTGCGGAGGAATACGTCAGTTGGAACCCCATTTTGGATGGCTCCTGAGGTCAGATTTACCTTTTCAGTTGGCACAGTTGTCCTGTTTCTCTTAATTGTGAAAACGATTATAAAATATTGCATTGTATAGTCTGTTTCCACATCTATTACATGCAATTAGAAAAACCTTAGGCATATGAGAGCGGGAGGTTGAGCAAGAAATAGAGACGGAATGATTGGCTGTGTTTTACTTTGTCACCTGCGTAGATCGCCAAAAATCAGTTACTTTTGGCGATCACCGCCATCCTGTGACGAAGTATAATAGACTGGGCTTAACTCTCCCCTGTGTCATTGTGTATTCCCCTCCATGGGCCTGGTACTTGAGGTCACCCCAAGGTTAATAGCTGGGAGTCTGGGGCCCCCGGCTCACTGTGTGGCAGAAATGAGGCGAGGTGATTGGGCTGGTAGGAGGGGACCTCAGGGGCAATTAGAATAAACCCAGCTGTAAAATGTAGTGTCACTTCTAATTATTGACTCGAGGACAAGGACACACATACCCAACTACTCATCTCAACCTAGCTTGTAAATGTTCTGAATATTCTTGCTTTTTGTAAAAACAAAACTAAAATATTAATTTTAAATTATGAAATAAAAAAATAGAAAATAAATCTCTCATAAGAGTAGGCTTTAACAGATATATGATTTCATTATATATTGTCAATATACATTAATTTTCCAATCAGACAGATATATTTGCTGGTTGGCATTAGACTTACTGTCACGGATGTGTTCTCTGTTTTCAGGTCATAGCCTGTGAGCAGCAGTATGACTATTCATATGATGCCCGCTGTGATGTGTGGTCACTTGGCATTACAGCCATCGAACTGGCTGATGGCGACCCCCCTCTGGCAGAGATGCATCCAGTCAAGGCCCTCTTCAAGATCCCACGGTGAGACACTGGAGGGCGCTCCCAGCACACAACTGGAGCAGGCCCACACACGGTGCACTCCGTTGCCCCAAAACACTCTTGATTTAGAGGGCAAATTAATTCAGAAGGGGTTAATTACAATATGCTCTTGTTTAGAGTTAGAGTAGAATGACCAAGATGAGGTAAAGCTGTTTCTTATTTGGTAGTCTAAGAAATTACAACATGTAGCACATTATGTTTAATTGGTATTTTGCTGACTGAGCAACCGTTAGAATCTTTATTTTGAACAGAAAATGCCTTGTATTTGGCCTGAACATCATTGTTTGGTCTGAACACATTCACTTACTTCCCTGTCTGATGATCATGTGATCAGGTTCAACAGTATTATGAGGTTGACCTTTATGATAGCAGCACAATGACACAATGATCTCACTTTGGGGTAAAGATGTGCTCTCCTGATTACAATTTGCATTAGTGATTAGCTCCATTCACATTGCAATGAGGCCGTCACCCGCCACCTGTCACAATGTTATCTCCTCCACACCAAGAGGAAGACCATGCGTATAACAGGAATTATGGGAGCTACCACAGCAGTTTATCACAACAAAATACAACATGAACAAGTCACAGCAATTACAGGATCAGAGAAGGCTAACGGGAAGTTGCATGAGTCAATAGAGGCTATCAATTCATTTTCCCTGTCCTCTATTTCCCTGTTTAGGAGCCGGAGACGTACACATAGTTACTGTCACCTTTTTGTTGAGAAGTTTGGATGTACTGTAGGCTTTTTGGTTGTAGTAAATTGAGAACAAGTAGTATAGGAATCCTGTGAATGTGAACAGAATTAGGAACATGTAGTAAGCTGATGTTATTGAGTCTTTTCTCAAATCAAAATAGATATTTGGCAGTGGCGTGCCGCGTGGTACATAAATTATGTGAATAGGGACCTTAGGATGGGCGTGACCAATATAAATCACAGTGAGGGCACACTGAACCATGAAATGATTCTGTTAACATGTCATTTATCTCATATATTTTCCCATCAGCAAAGCAGCAAGGCAGTTAAAATCACAAGACAAAAGGTTATGTGGATTTCCTCTTCTATATGAATTCCACGCTATGCAAGGACATTTATTTTACCTTCGTTTTTTCCAACAATGGTGGCATCTTGATAGTGATGCATATTCATGAGCACAGATGTATAGATAACTTAAAAGTTGATGATTATATAGATCTTTTATTTCATATTTCTCTACGTTTCCATTTATAATTGCATGTTCCATGTGACCTTGTGCCCTTTCAATCTAATATGTCACAAGCCATTAACAGTAGGGTTTGTCCTGATGGAGGAGGATTGTCCTTGGGTATATGTTTTATGAAATTCTCATTGGCACTAAAACGCAATAGGTATTTCCATCATTCGGATAGTTTACAGTTCCACATGGTAATGTATTCCCAGGTCACAGTAGACTGTCATGCAGTATACAGTATATTGCGTCTATCGTAATTTTTCAATCTTTGAAATATGTCTACCTGTCAAAGACGGTTGGAACATTCCAACATAGATTTGATTAATCTTCCCTGCGTTGCACAGTGTTTTGGTACACAGCAGCGGAACAACCATACTGTCTTTCCCAATGGAACCCATATTTATTCGGCATGACTGCCTTTTTCTTTTTTTCTTTTTTTTTCAATTGGTTCTGCTGAGTTCATATTTGTAAACCCATGGTGAGCACTCATCTAGGCAAAGTATGCATCACTACTACATCACTACTACAGTACCACCACACTGACTTTAACCACTTCAACCCTGTGGGGCCTATTTTCCTTCCAACGCAGTCCGCACTGGCGGAAGCGAACTTCTTAAAGAGCTGGTGCCATAGTTTTGTACTTTTTCTGTTTTGTATGTGTCTATGGAGTTGACATTACTCTAATAGACCTCCAAGTGTGGCTATAATGTGCAGGTTTTTGGTTACTTCCTGAAAGCTGAAAGACGAAAAACACAGATTAAATTACATCATATAATCATCCCCTCCCCTTTAACCATTCACCCAACACTGTGGGTGTGGCTAACCTCAGCTGGGCCACCAGACAACCAGGCATACTTAATGAACTGGAGGGTGTGGCCACATAAAAACCCAATTTTAACACTTTCTGTACACTTAAAAAAAACTTCCTCCTAGTATAATCATAATACCTGATCATCATGTTTTAGGGGGGGGGGGGGGGGATCACGGCACTGCATCTTTAAAGCTATCGTCCTACCAGTGCATGTCAAATTTCTATCACTTGCACATTTTCAGCTTTTTGCTATTCTGTAAAACCTGTTAGTTAGATAGTATCTATCTATGCATTCACGAGTGAGTTGTCACCAGCATCTCAAGAACCACCCAACCCATGAACTTGAAACTTGAGGGACTGATACAATAAATATAAAGAAATTGTAATATAACAAGTTACTATTATGTTTTGAGTGATAATATAATAATAATAATACAGATACAGTTAGTTACTCGTTCGTAATCACAGCTTACTGTAGTAGTGAGTGTAGTATGATTAGCGTGTTGTCATGAATTTGAGGCTAAAAGCCCGGTAGGAGCGAGATCATTTAGCGACCTACAACCGGGTCGCGACGTGGTCGTTAGTTTTCAGCGACCGGGTCGCTAAATCGAGCGACCGGGTCGCTAAATCGAGCGACCGGGTTGTTAAATCACCGACCGCGCCGCTAAACCGACCGACCCGGTCGCTAAATCTACCGACCTGCCTGCAGTTTTAGGTCGGTAGATTTAGCGACCCGGTTGGTACATCTAGTGACCCGGTCGGAAGATTTTGCGCCCCAGTCGGTCGATTTAGCGACCCCGTCGCTCGCTTTAGCGGTGATTTAGCGACGCGGTCGGTGATTTAGCGACCCGGTCGGGAGGTTGCGTGGCAGGTTAGCCTAACTGAGGTAAGGTTACTGAGGTTAGGGTTAGGGTTAGGGTTAGGGTTAGGGTTAGGGTTAGTAGCCCGATGGTCGGTGGAAGCGACCACCGGTCGGTGGATTTACCTACCCAGTCGCTGGATTAGCGTCCCGGTCGGTGGAATTAGCGTCCCGGTCGGTGGAATTAGCGTCCCGGTCGGTGGTTTTAGCGTCCCGGTCAGTGGTTTTAGCGTCCCGGTCGGTCGATTTAGCGAACCGGTCGGTGTTTTAGCGTCCCGGTCGGTGGTTTTAACGTCCTGGTCGGTGGTTCTAGCGTCCCGGTCGGTGGTTTTACCGTCCCAGTCGGTCGATTTAGCGACCCAGTCGCTGAAAATTACCGACCACGTCGCGACCCGGTTGTAGGTCGCTAAATGATCTCGCCCTCTCTCTAAAAGCCTTCAGGCAGTGGTGCAGTATACTCGGTGCAGTGGACCTCGATCTCCATACCTACCACAACATTATATGTTCTCTCTCCCCCTGATCTGTTCCGTTTTCAAGCAACGGCAGCTTTCATAGTTTAAGTATGCCTGATTTCTACAGATTCATTGTAGATAGCTGATCTACAAGCCCATAACACAGCTTGCTGTGACGTGTTGTGAACTATTTGCGTAACTTGGGCATGCTGCAAACTCCACTCCATCCGAGAAAGCTTTTGTTTAGCAGTCCCTATGTCGACAGACTTAGACAATCTTGAGGCTTTATTTCAAACGGTATTGCGTAACCAGTGGGGAATGCGTTCGTAACTAAATAATACAAAAATATTTCTCTAGTATGGTTAATGAGTTTTTAAAGATAATGTTTGAATATAGAAGTTCCTTCAAATATAAGTCCTGGCGGTCCAAGTGCGGAGGGCCAAGCAAGGACCCTAAATCTCTTTCTGTTGATTTTTGGTGCCGTATTCCTGGGGTCCAACCTATGTTCCCCAGGTTCTATGTTCCCCAGGTTCTATGTTCCCCACCTCACAGCATTAGTTTAGTGAGGTTATGGTTATGGTTAGGGTTAGGGTTAGGGTTAGGGTTAGGGTTAGGTGGTAAGAAAGTGGGGAACATAGAACCTGGGGAACATAGAACCTGGGGAACATAGGTACGGTCCCGTATTCCTAATCCCTGTATGCATATCTCTTATTTATTCAGTAGTTTTTTGGGGGGAGAGAGCTGACACGCAGCAAAGGTCGTCGGGATCGAGACTCGAACCCCCAACAACTACGCTTCTGTTTCTGTATCGGTTACTGTCATGACAACTGAATTTCCCTTGTGCGAGCAGTAAAGGTTTATCTAAATCCATGTCCCATTGACCCTGTCCAAGTATTACAAGACATTATTGTCTAGTAATGCATAACTTACTGCATAACATGCAGTTTGAATCTCCCTTTTGTCCGTAGCCACAACAGGCCATTACAGTACAGACCGTTCTTTGTGATGAAAGGTGTGATTATAATTGTGACTGCTATTTATATGACAGATATGGAAGGACCAAGGATGCCATGAATGGAGGTAATGGAGCATGCGAAAGGTTGAAGATGTAAAATCGTTAACTGAAAAATTAATTATGGGAACTCGAGATGTATATTCAGTATGTGGGAAGGTTAATTGCTTGAGTCAGTGCCCTCTGTACTCTGTCTCCACATACTAAAAAATAAAGAAATAAGCTGTGAAGGTTAAACCTATGTGTCAAAGACATTAATTCATAGACATCACTGCAAAATCCAGTGTTGATCTAACACTTAAGGCCAATAGATACTGTACTACATTTTTAGAGCTGAAATAAATGTGGTTCGGCTTGGTCGGGTGTGTGGTACCCATCCTAATTTTGGCTGTTTGGTGTCGCCAAGATGTTGTGACACCCCAAATTTAGTTCGGCTTTCTGCATTGTTTCCGCTTTCATTCAGCCCATCTTCAAGTTTGTTATGTCAGCAGTGAAATTACCCAATAACTAGGGATGCACTGAAACCGATATGACTTGATTAATGTATCGGATATCGGACAACGCATATTGGATATTGGACACGATAAAAAATATAAATATACTTATAAATATACAATATAATCACACAATTGTAAGCCCATAACCAAACGTTTTGGCATATAATTAAATTTACAATCTTATATTTACAATTGGCTTAAAGCCGCATCCCACTTCCAAGCCCATGGCACGCCCACTCTGCATCCACTCCAACTCTACTTCAACTCAACGGTAGGGAGAAGGACGTAGGGAATAATACCGCCCACCTCTATGCCGTCCGCTCATTCGCTAAGCACGAGAGAGAGGAGGCAACAGGGGAGGGGGGGCGGGCAAGCGAGAGAGAGAGAGAGAGAGAGTGAAATTTGACACCACTGTGTTTGCACTCACTGTGTCCACAGTGAGTGCAGAGAAATAGCAGAGGCATAACAGTCACTTCTCTCCAGTGCGTCCGGCGGTCAAATATGTCCGACCGGAAACGTGCGCTGCGGCACAATAGTTCCGCCACATTTTTTTTTTTTTTTTTTTTTTACTTTTTTTTACTTTTTTTCCCCCTTTTTTTAAACTTTTTTTTTTTTTTTTTACTTTTTTTTTTTTTTTTTTTAACTAGATGGGAGCGGCCCGAAGGGCCGCAACCCTCTAGTATCCCACAATCTTATCCAGCAAACTTTTTTCGTCCACTCTGGTCTCAAGAGACGAGACACGAGTTGCCATTGCATTTTGCACTTAGTTGCACTGACCGCACTTGTAAGTATCGGGTATCGGTATCGGGAAATATCAAAATGTATATATCGGAACAAAACCTGTTTCGGTGCATCCCTAAATAAAACCCTTCAAATATACAGTAGGCTATAGACTGGGTGTGGTTGCTAAACCATTTTGGACAGAGTGGAGCAAATACATTTCTGCTGTGGAAATGTTAAAATGTGGCCATGGGACTATCACGATATCCTGACATATCAACTTAATCAACTCTCATTCTCAGTTATGTTCTCCTTTATTTAAACCACAAATTAAAGCACAAGAACTTGTGTTGGAGTTCTATGGATGGATACGACTGTTAACTGCTCTCCACTGAGCAGAGACAGATTAAGAAAGCCAAGACGCAATGGTTCATGATTCATGATTCTATCAGCAATTAAGTGTAGAATAAATGCTATAAATCATTTCTATAAATTTCTCTCTCTGTCCCCTCCGTCTCCTCTCTGTGCAAATAAAATGGCACTTGCCCAACGCAATCTATTGTTAATCTGGTCCAGATCATTATTTTATTTTACCGTAATGTGGAGTCTCTCAGAAATGGCATCTACAGTGCCATGTTGAGCATAAGTGTTATTGTGTTGATTTTAGATGGATTTTTCTGTTATAAGTAGGTTTTTTAACCCCATTAAGACCTGAGGCCGATGTACAAACACCTTCTAAAATCGAAAATCCTTCTAAGTTTTATGAAAAACTAAAACATTATGTTATATACTGCTATATGGTTGCTGTTGAGCAGAAACTATAGGCCCCCTAGCGTGTTCACGCCAGGGGGCTGTCTCCCATAAGTGAGACATTGAGTGAATAATATGAAAATTTACTTTTTGCTGTTTTTTCACACCCTACTTGATAATACTACAACGTCACACTAAAGCATCAAAAGTAGCAGATTTACAAGCTCGAAACAAGTTTTGAGCTTTTAGATCTGCTACTTTTGCAATTCTTCTAAATTTGAATCCTGAAAAGTAACAGTTTTGGACATAATTTAGTTTCCACCCTACAGGGAAGATATAGTATGCCTGTATTTACAACAACTACACACAGAGGTGTTCCCAGCTTGAAGGGTATAACAACATAGGTGTTCCAGGTCTGCATCTAAAAGTATTACAGAGACACAGCGGTAACGTGCACTGCTCGCTGTGAACTCCATTTGGATCTGTTCAATATCATATTAATGATGGCCTTAGCCTACTCTATACAGAGACAGAATGCCAAGAGCCTATAGATTCATGAAATGTTTACCTTAATAAGAGGTATGTGAACAGTGAACACGTATCAGCAACACAAGAGGCACACATGAAAAAATGCATCTTTCTGTACGTTCTCTCCCTCTTTCTCTCCTTGTTGCTTGTCTTTTTGAGCGGTGGTCACACCGTCTCCTATACGTGGCCGTGTGTGTATGCGTGCGTGCGTGTCTGTCTGTATGTAGCCTGCAATACCTTTTCTGACCACACATGTTAAGGGAGGGGCGCTGTTGTTCAGCCTCAGGCCAGGCACACTCACACTCACATTCAGACACACACATACACACGCACGCACGCACACACACACACGTAGCCTCCACCGCTCAGTTCACACAAGTGTGATTTTTTTGGACAGCATCAATGTTTTGTTTAAATTTTCTTCTTCCTTTTGAGCATAAAAAGTATTTCAATTTCATTGTGCGCTGTGTAAATACTAAGGAAACGTTCGTGTTTTGCACTAAGCAAAATGCACAAATTGGATTTAACTCTGGGCATATGATAGCACTATACGCTCTGATTGCACCAGACTACACCTTGTTTGAGGACCAACACATGTTGTTCAATATTTACAGGGACACAGAGCTAAAGGGGCTAAAGGACACCTGCGCCATTCTGAAAATAGGATGAACACGTGCGCTTCCACTAGCGCCGCATTGCTCCAGGCGAAAAATAGTGCCTTCAGTGTAAAAAAACGAATAGTGTAACTCAGAGAGTGTATGAAAGAACCAAATAAAGCCTTGTGAGATCACTTGGTTACATTTGTACGCTCTCAGATTTAAATGAACACTCAATATTTTACTGTGCATCCACATATTTAACAGTGCTTGTATCTGCCTGTGTGGAGACCAGAGGTGTGCGTGAGACGAAGTAATTGATGGTGTGTCAAAAGCCCACAAAGGCTAATCAAATCACAGGCCTGGTGAATGGCATCCAGACCAGTGTTCTGGTCAGAGACCGGTTCCTAGCAAGAAAGCCACAGGATAATATGAAGTCTGCAGAGCAGAACAGTCAAGGGCGGGAGCCGGGAGGTGTCGATAAAATCTCTACTCTTTTCACTGATACTGTTCATCCTTTCGAGACGTTTGAGTTTGGAATGAACCAAAGCCATGTAGTGCTTCTGTATAGAGTAACACTATTTTCGGCAATGCCTCAATGAGCATTGTAGATGAAGAATATAAATTTCACATCCCCCGTTGACGTAAACATTTAGGTTATCTGATGTTTTGTTTTCATATACGCTATATTTGTGAGCACTGCTAGCCTCTGGCAAAATTATATTCAAAGGTCCATTGCATCAACTGCACTAAGAAGTTTTCTTTTTTAAATCTGTGGAACAGATTACATTAAACAGATTACATTGTCCTGAGACATTCAGGCGACCTAGGCGACCTATTTGCCGATTGGCTGTCGCATGTCACATGGTAACCAAGCTAGTTTCATGATTGGGTGCGGCCAGAGCAGTATAATCAGAGAGTGGTGTCACCGCGGACACGCAACTCTCCATTCTAGGGCTCTGGGAGCGGCCTTGCGCTGTTCTTCTTCTCGAGTTTGGAAAAAAAGGATCCGTTCCGTTTGTCACATTGTCATGATCGTAAAACTATCTAGTTTTAACGTTCAGAACGTTTTCTTTTTGAACAATAAAAACATTGACAGCCAGGGGGGAAAAAATCCATGAAGGACACGGAATGCAATCGTTCACTCGCCGTTGGAAAATTGACTTATATTAGACTATTCTGGATGTGTGGCTAACGGCTAACTAGCGCTAGCTGCAGGCTAACGCTAGCTAGCGCTAGCTGCAGGCTAACGCAGGCATGTTATACACAATTACTCATGGAATAAAACGGCGACCCAACTCGGAATGCAATCGTTCACTCGCCGTTGGAAAATTGACTTATAGACTATTCTGGATGTGTGGCTAATGGCTAACGCTAACGTTAGCTAGCACTAGCTGCAGGCTAACGCTAGCTAGCGCTAGCTGCAGGCTAACGCACGAGTCACGGTGTGTAATAAATTCACTTCAACCTCGTGTTGAGCAGTTAAACCTATTTGCTACGTACGTCTACAAAAACGTTCATATTTCAAAGATAAAGTGCTTACTGAAGTCTCACAGATGTCACAGTATGGTACGCTCAAGCAGAATTACCTGTATCTTTCATATTGTTTAATAAACAGCATTTTAATCCGATCAGACGTCATTTTCTGTTGTTTTTCAGCCATGCGACCCCATCGGTTGCGAGGTGTACTGCACTTAGATACATTAATACCTTTTTAAGGAAACGACGACCGATCGGATTAAAATGCTCCTCTTTAAATAATACGATCAATACGGGACATTCTGCTGGAGCGTACACGTTGTGTCATGTTTTGTAATTGTCCTGACTGATTTCGCTGTATTCATGCTGAAGCACAGCTCGCACGAGTCAAAGACTTTCTACAGTCGCGA
This sequence comes from Nannobrachium achirus, assembly GCF_963921795.1. Classification (NCBI taxonomy): domain Eukaryota; kingdom Metazoa; phylum Chordata; class Actinopteri; order Myctophiformes; family Myctophidae; genus Nannobrachium; species Nannobrachium achirus. The sequence goes on from NC_137829.1 coordinate 25,773,783, forward strand.
GGGGCGGGTCTTGACTTCGCTCCAGGCTTTGTGGACAGCGGCTGCTGTTCGCTGTTCATGCCGCGATGAGAGGTTCATGTGTGGGATGAACAAGCCATTGTGACTCGGTGATTTTTATGGAGCTTTTCTTTCCCGGGCCGTTTCTGGGACAAATCATCATGACAAAATAAGATAAATAGGGGACAGCCGGACAGGGCGACTATTTGTGAGGATAAGTTAATAATAATTAGAAGATAGAGTTAAAATAAAACATTAAACCAAGCACTTTGACCGAGGCTTGCGCTCGCATCTAGGCTCGCATCTACGCTGGTGACTCGTGTGTAAAGTAACTAAGTAGCCAACATTTACTCAAGTACTAAACCAAGCACTTTGACCGAGGCTTGTCATCATTGTGAGTGGATGAGAGCCGCTCGCCCGCTCGCATCTACGTGCAGCCTGCTAGTGAGTCGAGTGTAAAGTAACTAAGTAGCCTACATTTACTCAAGTATTGATGTACTTTGAGGCGGAGATAGCCGCGACCAGCTCTTCTTCTAATCGGCTCGCCTGTAGTCGGTATCTAAGTAGGCTACATTTACTCAGATACTGTACTTAAGTAGGGCCCTACAATTTTGAGGTATTTTTACTTTACTGGAGTGTTTTACATTTTCAGTACTTTTATTTCTACTCCACTTCATCTCAAAATAAATCATTGTAGGCTACTTTTACTCCACTGCAGTTATTTAAAAAAAGTTATTAAAAATACTTTGTTTAATTATTATTACAAACCATTCATTAATCACTATATATACATCGGCCATTTGAAATTAGCCGATCTACAAGCTCACAGTGCGTGACGGACATTTTCTTGTAACGGTTTATTTCTACATTGTAGTATCGATACTTTTACTTGTTGATACTTTTACTTGAGTACAAAATATGAGTACTTCTTCCACCGCTGCGCTGTCAGTCCGTGCAGCCGTGCTGACAAGGAAACGGCAGGGGGGGGGGCAGAAATGGGCGTGTCCAGCTTGCATTTCACCGAGACAAGAGGGCAAGAGAGATTCTCTTGTTTTCGTCATTTTCACGCGACAACTTTATTTCCGAAGTTATTTCCCAAAATGGCCACAGTTGGTCTTATTAATTTATAAACCTCAAATGTAACTATGTATTCTCAAACTAATATGACTCAAATATATGTAAACAATACTTAGGGGGACCTTTAGAGACATGTGTCAACAGTTTTACAAGGCAAATGTCATGGTGCCTACACTTTAAGTACATTTGGATACCAATACTTTTGTACTTTTACTCAAGTACATTTTTAATTCTGGACTTTTACTTGTAACAGAGTGATTCTACATTGCAGAATTGATACTTTTACTTAATTATAAAAATGTAGGTACTTTTTCCACCACTGTGTAAACGTTTGTGTTCTCATGCCAATAAAGCTTCTTTGAATTGAAGATTGCTCCCCATGTGGCGGAGTACACAATAATGGTAAATAAAGTAGCTTACTCTAAAATAATCCATCCATCCATCCATCCATCTTCAACCGCTTATCCAGCATCGGGTCACTGGGGTAACAGTTCCAACTGAGATTTCTAGAGTTCCTTAATAATAATAATTAAAATAAACAATACTAATGATTATAATTGCGACCGTCAGGTCGCAGTTACTATGAAAACCTCCACCGCCTGTCTGTCCGTCAGTCTGTCTGTCACGTCACATCACACTTTTTTGCCCCTATCCATGTGAAATTTTCCACACACAATCCTTGTCTGCCAATCCACAACCTCCACCCTTCCAGGGACCCCCGCAGCTCCAGGGACCCCCGCCAAATTTTTTAAAACACATTTTTGAATACTGCTCCTACAGTTTTTGCCCTAAAATCACACAAATCGCTACACAGTATGTCTACACTTATCTCATCGACATGGATCTGTCCCATATAGCGCCACCATCAGGTCGATTTTTTAACACATTTTTGGACCTAAACCTTTTTTCTAAAAAAAATTTTTCAAACTTTTTTTTTTTTTCAAAAAAGATTTTTTTTCAAACTTTTTTTACACTAACGTCAACACACCAATCCACAGATTTTATATTGACTGTGTGTCAATTCTTGTTTCTTTAAAGATTACTATTGGCAACATGTCAGCTCTTCGATCCATCCTAGAGTAGTCTTGCATAGCCAGACAACTATTCCACAATCTCTGTATGCTATATAGAGACTGGAACTACAGCTCCTGAACGGCGAGTAATGGAAACTAGCATATATTCAAGAGAATATATTTTAAAATGTCATTACTGATAAGCAGCAAGCTAAATATGCTTAGATGATTTTTATTTATATAATGATAAATGTGCGCGATGTGAGACGGAAACGGAAGTGAGGAGGAGGCTTCACTTCCGCTTTATTCTTCTTATGTTATTCCAGACTGTATGACGGGAGCATTTGCAAATCGTGGAGTCAACAGTCTGGCCACGTGAGACTAATCGTAAAGGGACTCTGGGAATAATGCTTAATCTGAAAGTATCTGTGTGATCAGTATACTTCAATTTGCCTCTTTACCCTAACAAAGACTACAATTTTCTCCACACCAACAGTAATCCTTTTTTTCTGGAGAATGAAACCTTTAGAGTCTACACATTTTAGTGCACATGGTCACATTTTATTACCCAAAAATGATTCAGTTATGTTGAGACCCATTTCCTTGGGTTGAAAGCGTTTTCTTATTCTGTTCATTTCCCTCTTATTTCCATTCTCATCCAACTGCCAAAGGTGCATATACTGTAATGTATTGGACACTGACTGGAGATGGCTGCTTGGTTTGGTGACATTCCAATCATGAGCAAAAGGTCTATGCCTCCATCTTTGATGCAGTTATTTCATGCACACGGATCTGTGTGGTCTCCAGCACACTACCACGTGGCAATGTTGTTGGAGAGTTTGTGGACATGATAAATGTAGCACTAGTTTTCCGTGCTCATTCATGTGTGTGCACGGGAACTGCTGGAGCTCAGGCTGTAGTGATGGATGAGCTGAAATTTTGAGCGTGTGGGCCATTTACTGAATAAGTCTTTATTTTGGCCTCCGATACCCCTGCTCTGTTACTCTTGTCTTAAGGCCATAGCTGTATTTTCGTTCTGTTGCCCAAGTAAAGGGATATTACACCACACCAGTCTAAAACAATTTGTGTAGCTTAAAACATGGGTATCTGGCAAACAGGTTTATACTCAGCAAGTTATATCTGGTTTATAGACTACTACATGAATGATTCCGTTAACCTGAAACCGCTGATTTCGCCCCATTGAGGCTCTTCATTTCATCATAAATAAATGACAGACCCAGCAGGGAACTATACTAGCATTTTTCTGATTTTCATGTATCGTTAGCAAAAAACCTGTATCAATTATTGTTCTTATAATAGAAGATATTAGAAATATGTTCTGAGTTCATGACAGAACAACAATCATTGTTTGTCATGGATGTCATGGATGGGGATTATCACCAATGACCAAGATTTAATGTTTGTTGTCTCAGTTTTCAGAATAGGTGAACTGATAGTGGTTCTCAACCTTTTTCCTGTGTCCTCACTCCTCATTGAGACCAGGAGGAGTGAGCACATCAAGGGAATGGATCCAGAAAGTTTCCCTCTGGTTAATTCTCGTGAGGCGATCACCACCTCTTGTGAAATATTTGATATGGTCTATACCTGTAATCCCTAGGAGAGTGTCATTGCTGATATATTTGACTGACCAAATCAAACGCAAAGCGGATGACGGCAAATATAGCGGCATGGTCATGATGGACCTCCAGAAGGCATTTGACACCGTAAATCATTCTATTCTGATTGAGAAACTAAAAGCCATCGGTCTTGACAGCGCAGCAGTGAGTTGGATGCAATCTTACCTGGTGGGGAGGGAACAGGTGGTGGAGATTAACGGTACCCTGCCCCCCCCCCTCCCAGTAAGCTGTGGTGTTCCTCAAGGTAGCATACTGGGACCTCTGTTGTTCCTAATATACGTGAACGACATGGCATCTGCTTGTGACTGCAACCTGTTCCTGTTCGCGGATGACTCGGCTCTCCTAGTCTCGGGCAAGGACCACTTGCAGGTTGAAAAGACACTTAACTCTGAACTAAGTAAGATCTGCACATGGCTTAACAACAACAAATTATCAATTCACCTGGGAAAAACTGTCCATCCTCTTTGGATCAAAACATAACCTCAAAAAAGTCGATAACTTCACAATCAAAGTGGGTGACAAGGTCATAACACGAAAAAACTAAATCTCTTACTTAGGATGTATCCTTGAAGCTAATCTTTCCAGCGAAAAGATGACTTCTAAAGTAATAAATAAAATCAACCAACGAACTCGTTTCCTACAGAGGATCGCCCCAATGGTCAATTTCAACACACTGAAGACCATAGCTGGTGCAATAATCCAGCCCCTCTTTGACTACGGAGTCCACGTATGGTATCGTGATACCCCACAAGCCCTAAAAACTAAACTCCAAACAGCCCAAAATAAACTAATTAGGGTCCTGCTTAACCTTCCCTATCAGACTCACCTCACCGCTACTCACCAGTTAAGAGTGGGGTGGCTCAGAGTAGATGACAGAGTACAGCAACTTGCAATGGGCCTGGTGTACAAGATACACTACACCACTATGATACCCAAGTACCTGTCAAAATACTTTATAAACATTAAGGATGTCCATAATTACAACACCAGAGGCAGCGCCACAGATCACTTTCAACCCAGAGTCAAAACCAACAAAGGGTCAAACTCTTTTTTCTGCTATACCACCAAAATGTGGAAAGCCTTACCGAAGGCCATAAAGGAGTGTGGATCACTAGCATCCTTTAAAATTGCCCTGAAAAACCACTTACAGGCAGCAGCCGTTCGCAACTGGTAAAAAAAAACTAACCTAGCCCAACCCTACCCTCCCCTGCCCCTTCTTTGTATATACTTACTGTTTGTTTAGACTTACTGTTTTCTTTTTTTCTCTCATTTTATTTTTCTTTACATATCTACTGCATAGTACTGTGTTCTATTCGTCTGTCATTCAATGTTATATGAGATACTTTAATGGTTTCCTGTGGAAATAAGCTTAGTCTTTTCATGGATCTCCTTTTAGTAGACCTTGTACCAGTGAACTGTACCGTCATGGAACTGTACCATTTCCTATGCAAACTTCTAATAAAGTCTTCAATCAATCAATCAATCAATCAATCAATCAATCAATCAATATGATGTGTTGTGCGCTTGTAGATCTGCAATTTTTGTTTTTGTAAAACTCTTTGAAATTCTTTTATAATTATTTTACGAATACCAAAATAGTGCAACGCAAGTTATGATTTTATGCAACATGTTTTTTGACTGCCGCCAAATAGACAAGTTAACTCTAGGCATAACAGGAAATTGGTTGTGTGAATTATAAGAATGTTTTTCGTATCATGAGAAGAATTAGAAGAATTATGAACTCTCTCTGCATATCAAGCGTCATATTCGTATACTGTAGTTCACTGCATAGGCATGAATGTATCTCTGTCCATGGCTTAGTAGCAGCCTTCAAGTGCTGTTGACACCTCTTCCGATTTCAGCTCAATCCATTTTGATGAACGTTTGACAGTACAAGCGCTGCCTGGACCTAAATTTGAATAAGCCATTTGTGTTTACAATATGAGCCAGCACTCTCACAAATACAGGAATGAAAAAAAGGCCTGAATTTGCTAAGCACAATGAGGGCACTTGACAGTGTTATCATCAGCAATGTGCTGGTATATTGACTTTGTAATATATAAGTACTGTAGTATGGTACAACATCAAGGCGAGAGCATGGCTTCAGGCTCATATTAGAGGTTGCATTGAAGCAGCCAGTTAGCTTGCTTTGATCTGCACTTCAGAAAGGATTGTCTGTCTGAATACTTATCAAAGACTTGACTAACTTAGCAGAGGGGGGAAAAAGATGTAAAATAGGTTGTCATTGAGCATGCAACCACAGCAAGGTTGGCTCCGAATGTTTTCTGATAAAACAACAGTAATTTGTTCTTAATGTTATTTTCAAACCGTGTGTGTGTGTGTGTGTGTGTGTGTGTGTGTGTGTGTGTGTGTGTGTGTGTGTGTGTGTGTGTGTGTGTGTGTGTGTGTGTGTGTGTGTGTGTGTGTGTGTGTGTGCGTGCGTGCGTGCGTGCGTGCGTGCGTGCGTGCGTGCGTGCGTGCGTGCGTGCGCGTTTAATCTGACAGTTGGTGTGAACTTTGTCAGTCGCAAGGATTTGTCAACCATGCCCTGAGCAAGTTGCTCCTTTCATTTCAGTTAATTGATTTCCTGGGTCATTGATGACGTTTCACATTGTTTGACTAAACAAAAGTCTTAACCTCCTTCGGGCCTCTTGTCAAGCCAACAGCTAATGGCATAGAATATGACGGTACCTTCCTTGCAGCTTGTGCAGCCTTGTACGAACCTGGTTCCTGACATGATGCACAACAAAGTACTTTAAAGGTGCTATACCTCATTATAGATGGCCTCCGTAAATGCTGCTGACAGAGGTATAACTGGCTGCCATAAACTTTTGGCTCAGCATGGCAGATGCCTGCTGCCAGGCCGTAGAGGGGCCGTTATCATTTGTCACTTTTTCTACAGCTGACACAGAGCTGGACAACTACCAGCTTGTCCCTGGTCCATAGGTTGTGTTGTGCCCTCATGGGATACTCATGGTATGGTTGACACACCCTGCCATTTATAATTTATTATCTGATATCATTATGTTGCGAAGTCTTCTTTTCACCGTGAGGGCGCTTCTAAGGGTCGATTCATACTCCACTTTTAGAGCTTAATTTATTTCGGTTCGGCTCAGTCTAAACTATGATATGGCGTAATCGACCCTAAGACTTGAATGATGATGATGTCATGTCTCATGTGAAAACGTTTAGCGAAGTCATTCCTTTTTCAGGTACATTCTATGGTGAGAGGTTACTGCAGGTGAAATGAAAGTTTTGTTTACATGTTCTGTGACATTTCAGAAATCCTTCCCCCACTTTACGCCATCCAGATCAATGGTGCAGGAGCTTCAGCCACTTCATCGGCCAGTAAGTGTCCTTCCTCCTCACTCTTTGTCACTTTTCAGGTGTTAAGCCCAATTTATACTTCATTGTACAACCATGCCATGTCATGATAAGAATGAGTAAGGCTTCACACTAATCCTTCAAAAGATACAGTAGTACTGCTGAGATAGAAGTTAATGTATAATGGTGTACAAGCAGCGCATCCATAATGGATGTCTAACTGTAACAAAGTTGAAAAAGTCTGTTAAACTCACTCCTGTGGTTGATATAGGTTTTGTTCTGTATGTCGCAGTTTTTATCATTCTCTGGCAGCAACAGAACTGTACGTGTTTAGACCAGAAAGGCACACGCTAAAAAGATACAGTTAGATATAGATATAGTTTAATGAATGGCATCTGTAAGGACCGATCTTTTGTGGAATGTGAGTAGTAAACCACCCAATTTTAGTATAACACAAAATATAGAGAATTCTTGACCAAATGTGGAATAAATCTATTTTTGATTTCTGTGTTTCAACCAAATTGCACAACTAAAGGTGGGGCTAAAGTGTATTATAGACCTAAACTAAATGTACTTTATCTATGGTACATTCCCTGTGGGAAAATAAAGTCTAAAAGTCTCAAATATAACCACATTTATGACTGCTCTCTCTATGATGCTGCATATAATATAAATGATTTGAAAATTGTTTAGTACTTATTGTAGTACTTATACACTGAAACAATAAATATGAATTGTGATTTTGTGAGTAAAGCTGTTGGGATGAGCATTTGCATGAGCCCCACATTTTCAGGTGGCAGTGCATATCCGACAACCAGGGAATTGCAACTGATTTTTTACAGCCAGATCCTATCAACCCTGTTGTCTTTTCTTTTCATTGCTTTTCATCTGTGTAAATCTGTCACAGAGCAGAACAAAACCGTTCCCTTGAATTATCTGTTCTATCCATCTCTCCATCGTGCAAAGCAAATAATGTCATTGTTGACCTGTAATGGCTGCTCAATATATACTGCCTTAATATCTAGAGGTTTGTGAGGCCAGGCAATGAGCAGAGAGAAATGTTCAATTTGTGTGTAGAATTGGTCGCAAGACTTTTTATTTTTATTTTCTCTCTCCTTCACATCACATGTTATCAGCTTTGGTCATGAGAAGTAACTGAAAACCACAAAAATGACATACAGTACATAGCCATGTCTGTTATTGAGCGAGTCAAATGCATCCTCTGGGGACATTAGACCCACTAAGAAAAGCTCTACTGATGCAGCCATTCTTTTCTAGACTTATTTCGTGGGATGCTGTGCAAGTACAGTGCTTTTTGGAGAGGGGGGGGGGGGGGGGGGGGATTGCATCCTGTAATGTGGGGTAATGGATTGCATGATATTATATCAGAAAATAATCTGCTCAAACAAAGCCCACCAGGGTACAATGTGGGGAGACTGCACAATGTTATCAAGCTTCACAGGCTATTTCTGTGAGCAGCCTTTTCAGCATCCCTGCCAGACCACAGTATCTGTAAGGGCGTGCGTGCATGTGTTTGCGTGTGCATGTGCGGGGTGTTCAGGATAATAAATGCATCACTGACGCCTGCACTTGTGCGGCCAGAGAGCTGCCTTCTGTGACAAAGTGGCCTGATGTTTAGCATCCTGGCAGCGCAGCCTTTGCTAATGGCAGCAACCTCTGCTTAATGTCCTGACACTAATGAATTCTCAGAATTAACTTTCAGAGCTGAACAAACTGATAAAAGAAAACAGAATTTCGGTGTAGATTAGGTGGTAGGAATTAGACTGCTTGTGTTCACTCCTATCTGGCCCATGTTGTAGTAGTGCTTACCAACATATTCAGACACTTAAGCCCATAGATGAACATACAGATCGATGACATATTCTTAGTTCATTTAAAACATATTAAGACCCGAGGCAGAGTTTACAAATCTAAAATTGCAGATGGACAAGCTTGCACCGCATTATGAGCTTGTAGATCTGCTAATCATTTATAGCCAACGGACAATTTGTAATTTATATGGGTTTTTGAAATCCAAAACCATGAAACAACAACATCTTTTATGTTGGCTGGTTGTAGTTACAGGCTCATTCTCCGGTGTACCTGTACTATATGTCAAATCTGTTCAGCCATAAAACACCAATGTGTTTAGCTGGAGTTCCATTGTGTGCTTTTGATTATCTATTGACCAAGGTGCCAGAAGCTAAGCCAAGCTTACATACAGTATAAGCCTGAGCCAGTATCACAAAGTGACAAGACCCCTTGGCAAACACTGCACATAGCAGATAGGGCTTGCTGCTGCAGTGGTGGAGGCGCGCTTGTTTAGACTCAGGGGGCCATGGTGATGCTGACCATGTGGTACTCAAGAAAAACAGCAGAGGAAATGGTTCAGTGACCCAGACTCTGAAAAACTGGCAAGGAGCTCCCCACTGGACGAGAGGGTTAGACACAGAGCAATCAGCTTTCTAAAATGCTCAGGTGAATGTGCAGTGTGGCTTGTTTTTCTTTTTTCTTTTCTTTTATATGTTAAATGTGTCCGTTTTGAAAATTGGATGCTTTAAATACTGGTTTTTCCCTGTAGAATTTACCCATAAGAGATTACATCATATGGTAGCGTACATGATTAAGTAATGGACACTATTCCAATGTAGTAACTGCATGGTTGTTGTTTTTAACTAAGGTGCCTCATAAAGGATTTTGAGGCGCGTCCGTCTGTGACTCACCTCCTGGAGCATCCTTTCATCAAGCAGGCCCATGGCAAAGATGTGACGCTCAGGCAACAGCTGTCTACACTCATCCAGGAGCAACAAGAGCTGGGCTGCAAAACCAAAACAAAGTAAGATTTAAAGAAAACTCAATGTTTTTTTTTGTTCTTCAAAAATTGCAAAATTGCCCTTATGGAGAATCCAATCTGGTTGCATTTTATTGTGTTACCGTTCCTGCTAGAAGTGGGATTTGAAGTCTTCTGAATCGAGGTAGATATCATTTCTGCCCAGTAGGGGGCAGGGTCTTATCTGGTAACAGTCCTGTAAAAATGATAAGATGCACATGAATGGGACATTACTGTATGTAATTATAGAGCAGGTAGGGGAGTGGGACTAATTTGACCGGATTGAGTGATTGTGCTGACTAACTATAGATGAATAAAAAGCCACTTAGGGCAGTGAATCTGAGCTGTCTGAAGAGGAGCATTTAGTTCCAGGCACCACTCCCCCACCCATATGATTAAATCAATGAGGGAGTGAAACACTCACTTCAAAATGTATGTACTGTAGGCTACTTTAGTTTTCCAGACATTCTTCCTCATTCTTTTTGAGTCGGCAATCATTTTCATTGTAGCTAATACTATGTTTTGTGTGTGTGCGTGCGTGCGTGCGTGTATACACCACTTGAGAAGTATATGCAAACTGACACACACTCTATGTACCGTACACAAACCACACGTAACACAATTAGATTACATCTTATGGTTTGTGAGAAACCGTCACCTCACTTAGTTGTGGGCTCGCCTGGAAGGCGAGCACACGTATGTTATCTTCATTATTTATTTATAGCTATATGTGTATCTCCTCAAAACTTTGGCGCGCTTCATCTCTTAAACGCTTACACCTTTCAACACCATTCAAATTTTTATGTGTTCAGCTTACTGAGGACAAGTGTGCTTGTATTTTTGGTTTTGAAATGTTTTGTAGTATAAATATAAAAAAATAAAAATGTTTAACTTTAAGCACCCAATGCATTTCCAATGGGTCCCCAGAGTGGAGAGAAGGATAATAGACCCATGTTTATGTTAAGGCGCTGTGGCTGCAGTGTTCACACTTCAGATATGCTATCTATATCATTGCGTTCACACAGGTCTGCTCTCTGATTTGATCCAAATGTCTAAGCTGTGTGATGTATAAAACTATAGTTATAGTTAAAACTATAAATAAATGTCCCTCTCCACTCTACTGATTACACAGCTGTGATCAAGAATCAAGTCCGGGCGATGGGATGTAAATCCCATAGCCATATATCCTAGAGCCCGCAGGGACAGTCAGCCATATTAGTGGTTGTTGTTGGTTGTCAGGGAGATATCAAAACCAATGCATTTCCAAGTCAGATCCACAAACACAATAAAAGCCATGCTCCACTCCTCAGTCTGGAGTGGCCACATAGAAGAACGCCTTGGTTATAGACATAGTGGAGGACATATGTGATCTGGGATTGTTAGCCTACAGTATATGCACTCAATATACTCCACTACAGTTGGAGTCCATTTGACAGTTGCTGGTTCCCAAACACAGAATCAAAAATGTAGATCTAGAACACATATAATATGTACAGTACAGTAAGGTTCAGTAGAGTACAGTAAAAGTACAGTAAGGTTCAGTAGAGTACAGTAAAGTACAGTAAGGTACAGAAAGGTACAGTACAGAAAGGTACAGTAGAGTACAGTACAGTAAGGTACAGTAAAGTACAATACAGTACAGTAAGGTACAGTAGAGTACAGTAAAGTACAATAAAGTACAGTAAAGTAGAATAAAGTACAGTAAGGTACAGTGGAGTACAGTAAAGTACAGTAGAGTACAGTAAAGTACAGTATAGTAAGGTACAGTAGAGTACAGTACAGTAAGGTACAGTACGGTACAGTAGAGTACAGTATAGTATAGTACAGTAAGGTACAGTACAGTACAGTAAGGTACAGTAGAGTACAGTACAGTAAGGTACAGTAGAGTACAGTAAAGTACAGTAAGTTACAGTAGAATACAGTAAAGTACAGTACAGTAGAGTACAGTAAAGTACAGTAAGTTACAGTACAGTACAGTACAGTACAGTACAGTACAGTAAGGTGCAGTACAGTATAGTAAGGTACAGTACAATACTGTAAGGTACTGTACCTTACAGTACCTTAAAGTATCCTATTTGTTGGGTTGGAACCGAGCCCACACTGTTTCGAAGGAACAGTATTTCTAGTTACTTTTGAGAAATGCTGACTGGATGTAGTTTATCTTCATTATAAAAAAAAAAAATCACACCCGTGTGAAGTGGAGCTGTGTGTGTGTGTGTGTGTGTGTGTGTGTGTGTGTGTGTGTGTGTGTGTGTGTGGATCATGTGTACCGATTTTTGTGACATTTGAAGAAAATATGTAGGAAAAGGAGCAAAAAGTGTGTTTTGGAGAAAATTCAAGATGGCGGAAAATCTATCATGGCGCAAATGGGCGTGGCCTATATGGGGAGATGCGTCATGACCCAAGGAATCCAGGGAAAAAATATTTTTAATTTTCCGACCTACGGTTCAAGAGTTACAGGCCAAAACGTAAAGTGGGGTGTTATGGCGCCACCATGCGGCCAAATGACACAATTATTTTTTATTTAATCCTTGAAATCATTATGAACCTCCTCTCCAAGTCTTGAAACTCTAGCCCCTATGGTTTGCGAGAGACAAATAATTGAATGTGAGTTTTTGCGATTCCCATTATAAGTCAATGGGGAAAATTAATTCACTAATAAATTAATATCAATTAAACTATAGAACCTTTCTCTTAGAAAAGTAATAGCCCACGATTCCCGAGTAAGCCGTTCGATTTGACATATGGCGCGAGTGTGTGGTGGCAAAACTGTGGGACTAGTGGCGTGCCGAAGTTTAGGAAGTTCAGGCTACATACAGACACACACACAGACAGACAGACACACAGACAGACAGACCCACACGGCCACGTATAGGGAGCCTGTGCTTCACACAGCTCCAAAAAGCTGGACTTTTCTGTATACCTGCCCTTGACTATGAGATGTGATGTTGTGTTTTCTCTGTATGGTGGGGGTCTATAGTCCAATCCGGAGTTCCTCTCCATGGCGAAAGTGGATAATTGGATTAGGAGCTTGTAAGGCAAGAACTGGGCTCGCCCGGTTTAGTCTCTCATGCCACAGATCAGTCCCACAGTGACTTCACATGAGAATAAAGATATAGGCAACTTTAAAGCAGCTGCAGTAGGTAGAATATGGATGTAGGGGCTTAGAGGTCTTGGGTCTTTTTAGGGAAGTTAATCTCTGGAGATGCAAACGATGATGATTACGTTTGCAGAGACCAACTCCAAGTGTGGGATAGACTTGATTTCCTCTCAGTTACATTCACGCTGTATTCCGAATAGGAAATGAATAGAGCAAGGGAAAAAGGTGAAGCCTTGAATATTTTGTGATTCATCTCATGTGATTGATTATTAATTCTAATAGAATATAGATGCCTTTCTGCAAATGAGAAATGGTTGTCATTGTTATTCCAAAGTTGAACAATGAGGTAACTGCATTTTGGGGATTGTTCTTTTCAATGTCAAATAGTTGTTAGTACATTTATTCACTGCACAGTGCATTTCATTCTGCTTATGCATGCATGCATATAAACATATGCACTCACATACTGTATGCAGAAATGCAAAGTAGCTGTACACAAATAGTCTCTTTCTCTCTCTCTCTCTCTCTCTCTCTCTCTCTCTCTCTCTCACACACACACACACACACACACACACACACACACACACACACACACACACACACACACACACACACACACACACACACACACTCTCTCTCTCTCTCTCTCTCTCTCTCTCTCTCTCTCTCTCTCTCTCTCTCTCTCTCTCTCTTTCACAATGCCATCCCTTGAGAGACTTGCATTTGTCCCATTGAGCCAGCTGACTCTGTGTTGACCTCTGCCCACTGGGTCCCATTGAAGAGTGATAGGTCAAAACAAAGATGAAGTGCAATCACAGGCCCTGATAATGGGAGAGACCTCCCAAGGGAAGAGCCTTAAGGGGTGACAAACTAGCCTTGGGGGCGAATTGGCTTTACACCCCGGCAGCCTGATTGTTGTATCTCATTGTTGTGCACTTTGAAGCCTTTTCTCTGACGTGTTCTCATATGCCCGGCTTCATACAGGCACGAGCGGATCAATACTCGTAAAACCCTCATAATAGAGAGCTGTCCTGATGATGATCTGGTGAATCTGGAGTTCCTAGATGAGGTAAGATTTAATGTGTTTATTCCGTGGTTCATTGATCGGTCCCTGGCAGTATGCAATTGATCCTCAGTCGGTGTGTGTTGCTGTGAGATTTACACCTGTTTCTTTTCCTGCAGGAGATAATAATTAGCCACCTCCAAAAGAGGTACGATGAGCTGCAGATATACACCTATGTTGGTGACATCCTCATTGCTCTCAATCCCTTCCAGGGTCTCAGCATCTACTCTCCTCAGGTTGGTCCTTACTCATCAACACACATGCTCATTATGATCTGGTTCACACAGAGGATTTCCTCAACTTAGACAATTCTACCCTATAGTCAATGTGCATCTTATATATAGTATTAAAATTGGCCTAAGGGAGGACTGGTTGGCGGGCCGGCGGACCACGTTGTCACACTCATGACATGTCACTATGACTCAGCCATAACCATATAAGGAGTTCCCAATGCATCTACACCCAAATATGGAGTGTGTTGTCTATCTCAATATGTCATCATGGCATGAGGCACAAATAAATCAGTCAGCACCATGGGCACAAAAGGGGCCATGCCCATAATGGGTACTACTGATGATGAGCCAGCTCCATATGTGGCCATAAAAGGGACAAGGACTGACAGATACAGAGATCTCCATATATCTGGATATATCTAGATGTGACTCTTTATGTGAGGTCCGAACCTCTTGTAATACATATGGCGAAAAGCGGATACAATCCCTTTTATGCCCATATTGGAGATCCCTAACAGAATCCCTTTATGCCCATGTATGGAGATCCCTGCTCTGAGCATCTGACATCACTGTGATGTCACAGTGATGTGTCAGGGGAACCACAGTGTCAGGCATTAACCGTCCGGGCATGGACAAGCTGTGAAGGTTCTGATAGTAAACTGTGACCTACGGTCGCAATAACCTGTTACCTGTGTGTGTTCTTAGTTCTCAAAGCTGTACCACGGACTGAAACGAGCTGACAACCCACCACACATCTTTGCCACAGCAGATGCAGCCTATCAGGGCATGGTGACCTTCCTCAAAGACCAGGTACTGTACTCTTTGGTTGCAAAAAAAATATGTATATATATACATTTCAACTATTTGACTGTTGAGAAAGTAATTTGTTTATGTGTCTAACTGTTTATGTTTCAGTGCATCATCATTAGTGGGGAGAGCGGTGCAGGGAAAACAGAGAGTGCCCATTTAATTGTTCAACATCTTACCTTCTTAGGAAAGGTATTGTACTTTGTGAAAGATTTTGTACTAGTTTGAAAGGTATACTCATGTGAAAGGTAGTATACTTGTGTGAGAGGTTGTGTACTTGTGTGAAAGGTTGTGTACTTGTATGGAAGGCAGTGTATTTACTGTATGTAAAGGGTAGTGAAAGGTGGTGTACTTGTGTTAGAGGTTGTGTACTTGTGTAAAAGGTGATATACTTGTGTGAAAGGTAGTGTACTAAAGGTTGTTGCACACTGCAGCGTTTTTTTCGGACGAATATAGGAGCGAATTTCGGAGCACGTAAATAAAAAAAAATCAAACTCACATTATGTCAATCATGTTTGCACACTGCTGTCTGTTTCGTATTTATTTTCGGACCAGGGTTGATTTTTCGCAACTGTCACCACTGGGTCCCTTGCTCTCTCCCGCTCCTTTCTCTCTCCTTGGCCTGAACAACCTTTTTTGCAGATTTCGGTTTTCAAAACGCAATGAAAAAACGTAGCAGAGTGCAAAGGTAGTGAAAGGTGGTATACTTCTTTAAATGATGTCATTGGTAGAATCATTTCTGAGGCAGGGTGGGTAGACAGAAATTGTGCCATCTTATAATGATTTAATTTAATATACTGTATAAAACAATCATTTATTGTTCTAAATGGTATTCTATTTAAAAGGGGATATTTATGATACATGATGGCACAGATTGGCCACACAAGTATACTTACACAACCTTTCACTACCTTTTACATACAGTAAGTACACAACCTTTCACACAGGTGGTGCATAGCAGAGTGATGTCAGCATGCAGACTGTTTCAGACGTTTATGCCCATATATGGTGTTCTGTGATGTTAGTCAGTTATGTCTGGCATTGTTTCAGCATGCGGCTGTTGCCATGGCGACGACACTGTTTAGTGTCAGTGATGTCAGCATGCGGACAGACATTCCGTAAATTAATAGTTAGAAGTTAGATATATGGTTGCCTAAAATGTCATGTGAAGCTTGACTAATCCTCAAGCTTGCATATGGGCGCTCACTTCACCACCTCCTCCCCTACCTCCTCCTCCTCCCCATCCCCTCATCCTCTCCTCCCCTTCCCCTCCTCCTCTCCACCTCCCCTTCTCCTCCTCCTCTCCACCTCCCCTTCTCCTCCTCCTCTCCACCTCCCCTTCTCCTCCTCCTCTCCACCTCACCTCCTCCTCCCCCCTCCCGTTCTCCTCCTCCACTCTTTCTCCTCCTCCCCTCCCCTCATCCCCTCCCCCTCTCCGTCTCCGGGCATATCGAACAGACAGACATCAGACAGACATTCGGTCCATTAATAGTTATATATATATATATGTCACGGTTTGTTAGAGAAACAGGACGGTCGAGAAACGGAGCACTCGTCGTGCAGCACGGGGCGGAACGGAGCCGCTTGATTGTCCACGACATTGCAAGCGGCGCGCAGGCCAGCGGACCTTGGTCCTGCTCTTCGCCCCCGAGCACCGCAGGTGCGAGTGGCCGCGAAGAGCGGGCCAGGGCCGCGCGGCCGGCGGAGCGCCGCGCGAGTTACGAAGCCGTGGTGAATGCAATCGTACGGCCTGGGCAAGCCCACGATAAACGCCCTGTCCAAGTGACTACAATGGAGCTAATGGCTAAGCTAGGCTAGGCTAGGCTAGGCTAGGCTAGTAAATAAAGTCGCAAATAGTCGCAAACGAGTGACGTCAGCGCCTTCACTAGTGAATGGCTGTCGTCGCCACCTGGTGGTGATTGGTGTGTGGTGAACGACAAAACAAGCGTTCTTACATAGAACGTCCTGAGTTACCCAAACATCCGGTAACATATACACACACACACATATATTACGGTATATAAATAATAAAAGTTTGAAATGAAAACCTGCTTAGTGCTTACCAATTATGAATGTGTCCACAGCCCACCTTTGAGACACAGAGCAGAAATGGTGCCATATTAAAATGAGCATTAGTGCAGACCAGTTATAGGAAGATTGGTTGAAAATGGTCAGAATAGATTGTTAAAATGAAATTATAATAGATATTTCTGCTCTTAGGCAAACAATCGGACACTGCGGGAGAAGATCTTGCAGGTGAACCCACTCGTAGAGGCCTTTGGCAATGCATGTACAGCCATCAATGACAACTCCAGTCGATTTGGCAAGTACCTAGAGATGAAGTTCACGCCCACCGGGGCTGTCATGGGGGCCAAGATATCCGAGTACCTGCTGGAGAAGTCCAGGGTCATCAAACAGGCTACGTACGTACAGTACATGCTGAGACTGGTTCCAGGCCACTGGTCACTCGGTTGTCTTCATTGTAACTCAGCCAGTAAGATTACTGACCATACACTTTGTTTTTCCTCAGAGGAGAGAAAAACTTCCACATATTCTATTACATATATGCTGGACTTTACCACCAGGATAAGCTGAAGCATTACTCGTTACCAGCCAAAAAGCCTCCCAGGTGAGTTTGCAGGGGGGTGTATTGTAGGTCTTTGCCCCTGTTGACCACAGTTCTATTTTAGTAACTGACATCATCTTATATCTCTAGGTACATTGACAGCCAGCAAGGCCAAGTGATGCAAGACATTGTTTCCAGCAAACTGTACACAGAGCAGTTTGATGCAATTCAGGACTGCTTCCGCATCATTGGCTTTACTGAAGAGGTGTAGTAAAAAAAATAATTAGAAAATATATTGCACCATGTGATTAATATCAATAGATTTAGTCATGAAAACGGTCATGCTTGTGCTTTTTCTTACATTGGCCTTTTATTCTCTTTGTTTTCAGGAGGTCAACTCTGTGTACAGAATTCTCTCTGCCATTTTAAATACCGGAAATATTGAATTTAATGCCATCACCTCGCAACACCAAACTGATAAGAGTGAAGTGCCTAACTCAGAGGACTTAGAAAATGGTGAGATACAGTCAAAAGGCATTGTGGACTGCATTATCATCACATCATTACAGTTGGAATGAGGAGATCTACTGTAGTTAACATTACTTTTAGCAAAAACGCTCAAAGATTCTGCCTTCCATCCTTTCGGAATCACGAAGAACAAGGACATCCATTTCTACCAAAAGATTGTTTATGTGACGTGTTTGTACTCAGTGCACAAGTATTAATTATTTACCACAAATATCAGTTCATGGAATCAAAATAGCATCTTTCTATCCTACATTTCAGCGGCGTCTCTCCTCAGCATCGGCCCCGAGGAGCTCCAGGAGGCGCTGACCTCTCAATGTGTGGTGACCAGAGGTGAGACCATTATCCGCACCAACACCGTGGACAAAGCCACCGACGTCCGAGACGCCATGTCCAAGGCCCTGTACGGACGCCTTTTCAGCTGGATTGTCAACCGCATCAACTCCCTGCTGCAGCCGGACTTGAATATCTGGTCAGTTCGAGCCCCCCACCCACCCTCCCCTGGTTTAGAGTGGCTATGTAATGTTCTGTGACCTTTACAGCGATCTGGGTAGAAAGACAAGCACAGGAGAATACAAATAGGCTGGCCACAAGGAGAGCAAAAGACGTTTTAATAAATTTTTGATACAGAGTTGCGTGCAGAGAAAATATTATTCAGATGATTAAAAAGACTTCTGAGGGACTGTAAAAAGGAGTGTTCATTGATCCAAAAGAATTCCCTTATAAATGTGAGCGTGCGCTGTCTGATAATCATCTCTCAAAGACATACATATAGAGCTCTTGTCTCCACACCAATCATATGCACATTCTTTCTTATTGCCATTAATAACCTGTTAGAACAGGCTAAAGGTGACCTCTACTGACAGTAGATAGTGGCTGATTATGACAAATGTCCTTGGCCAGTGGTGGACATGAAACATGTGTTGTGTTCCGATTCCTTGCCGTTTTGTAGAATTCTTCCATTTGTCCTTTTCTAGGTTTGTGTAAACTTTGGAAGATACTGTACTGTAAATTAAAAATAAAATAAATGGTTTGCACTGAATTTACGAAACCACATTTCCCAAGATTTTCCATCAAGATTAGGCCTAGGCCATTTACATCATTTATTCTGTATTTGGGTTGAACTTGGATTGTCATTAAACTTTTATCACATAATATGGTTGCTGGGGATTTGCTCACTCGGCTTCATAGAAGAATGACTTTGTTTGTCCCATTTTTCTCCTTTGAAGTGCCGTGGAAAGCGGCATGAATGTTGGAATCCTGGACATCTTTGGATTTGAAAACTTCAAGAAGAACTCCTTTGAGCAACTGTGCATCAACATTGCTAATGAACAGATCCAGTTTTACTTCAACCAGCACATATTCGCCCTTGAGCAGGTGGGTGCTTTACAAGGAGGGGTCAGATTCTGCCTTGTTTGACAGTTAGGGAAAGATCAGAATCACAATCTGTTGGCCAATCTGAATTTGTTGGCCATGAACAAAAAGAAGTATAAAATAATATAAAAAAGTATGAAGGTTTAAAAAAGGAATATAAGGAGTCAGATTAAAGGAGTAGTTCACCCTCAAAATTACTTTATATCTATCGATTACTCACCACATGGAGACTTGAGTTCAATAATATTTTTTGGAGCTGTGTGAAACACAGGCTCCCTATACGTGGCCGTGTGGGTCTGTGTGTGTGTGTGTGTGTCTGTCTGTCTGTCTGTGTGTATGTAGCCTGAACTTCCTAAACTTCGGCACGCCACTAGTCCCACAGTTTTGCCACCACACACTCGCGCCATATGTCAAATCGACCGGCTTACTCAGGAATCGTGGGCTATTACTTTTCTAAGAGAAAGGTTCTATAGTTTAATTGATATTAATTTATTAGTGAATTAATTTTCCCCATTGACTTATAATGGGAATCGCAAAAACTCACATTCAATTATTTGTCTCTCGCAAACCATAGGGGCTAGAGTTTCAAGACTTGGAGAGGAGGTTCATAATGCTTTCAAGGATTAAATAAAAAATAATTGTGTCATTTGGCCGCATGGTGGCGCCATAACACCCCACTTTACGTTTTGGCCTGTAACTCTTGAACCGTAGGTCGGAAAATTAAAAATATTTTTTCCCTGGATTCCTTGGGTCATGACGCATCTCCCCATATAGGCCACGCCCATTTGCGCCATGATAGATTTTCCGCCATCTTGAATTTTCTCCAAAACACACTTTTTGCTCCTTTTCCTACATATTTTCTTCAAATGTCACAAAAATCGGTACACATGATCCACACACACACACACACACACACACACACACACACACACACACACACACACAGCTCCACTTCACATGGGTGTGATTTTTTGTTTTTGACAAATTCCTGAGCCAATAATTTGAGGAGACTCTTTGTAGGCCCATTGATTCCGGATGGAGACCCAAATTCATTTAATTTGGGTCTCCATCCGGATTCAATGGGGGTACATTCATTACAATCAAATTATTGTCTTAAGTATGCAACAAAAACAAAAAAATATATATTATTGAACTCAAGTCTCCATGGGGTGAGTAATCGATAGGGGGAAAAAAAGAAGAAAAAAAAAACATTTTGGGGGTGAACTACTCCTTTAAGTGTGAACAGTAAGTGTATATGATTGTGAATATGTACAGAATGAAGTTGAATGCCCTTGATACCTTCTTATTGAACAAACAAAAAAACATGTGTTTATGGAAAATAAACATACTGATATTCAGTGTGCTTATACAGTACATCTATCAGGGCAGAGTTTTTCTCAGCATTGAACATTATTATAATCAAGCTGTGTAAAGGATTGTTAATTGCTTTTCCCAATAACAAATTACTCTTAATTGATTTAATGAAGTTGCTTACCCTGGAGTGGGAGAAGGCTTTATTTTCCTGGATGCCATTGAATAGACATTAATCAAAAACACCATAATGCCTTTTTAGTCAGCATTTGCTTCCCAGCCATCTTACTGAAAGGAATAATAATAAGTGCAATAATTTATGTCAGTATCTTCATCATAAGAACTGGCAATAGTAGCCTGCAGAAAAATGTGTTGCCTTGATTTGTTATATTTTGAAGGAACTGCTGTTGTTGCACTCCTATATTTAGCATTGAGTATATTCTGTGCATGTCAACAATAAGGCCATGTACTTGGGTGGTGCAGGGGTAAAGTTCCTGCCCACCAACGGGCACAGGTTTGAATTCTAAATGGGGCCTCCAGCTTAACCACACAATTGGCTGTGCGGGAGAGAAGCTAGACAGGCAGGCCATTCTTTGTTTCTGCAGCAGACTGGTCTGTCAGCAGGGGTGTTGAAATGGGAGGAATAGGGTGTCCCTCTGCACGTGCTACGTCCTTCCGGTGAAGACCAACCAGTCTGCAAACCAACCAGTAAAGGGTCAAGTGTAAGGGAATTCAGGAATTACCATAACAGCTAAATTTGGGGGGAATGGGGAAATAGTTTATTTTTATTTGCTTTTGTGAAGAACTTTCTCCTGGTGCAAAGTATTAACTGCCCTGTGCCTTGGTCCTGACTCACTTCTGGTGCTAGTGATTCTTTAGATGCCTAGTCTTTGGCCCAGCCTACACAGAAGACATTAGTCAATGACTTAAACATGAGGACAGTTTAGATCTGATGGGTCTGCTTTATTAGTCAAATATATGTTTAAAATGCAAGATGCAATAATATCCCAGCCAGCACGCCCACATGGGTCCCGCATGGGTACAGGGTGGGCTTCCCTACATGGGCCCCATGTGGGAATGTCCGCGGTTTCCACAAGGGTCCCTCGTGGGTTAGCCCACGTGGGCTCTGTGTGGGTTCTACATGGGCCCTGGGTGGGCCCCACCTCGGCTAATTTATATGGGACCCAGGTGGGAACCACTTGGGCTAGCCCACGTGGGCTCAACGTGGGTTCTACGTGGGCGCTGGGTGGGCCCCACCTCTGCAAATTTATATGGGACCCATGTGGGAACCGCCTGGGCTAGCCCATGTGGGTTCTATGTGGGAATGTCCGCGGTTTCCACAAGGGTCCCTCGTGGGTTAGCCCACGTGGGCTCTGTGTGGGTTCTATATGGGCCCTGGGTGGGCCCCACCTCGGCTAATTTATATGGGACCCAGGTGGGAACCACTTGGGCTAGCCCACGTGGGCTCAACGTGGGTTCTACATGGGTCCTGGGTGGGCCCCACCTCGGCAAATTTATATGGGACCCAAGTGGGAACCACTTGGGCTAGCCCACGTGGGATCAACGTGGGTTCTGCAGGGGCCCTGGGTGGGCCCCACATCGGCAAATTTATATGGGACCCAAGTGGGAACCACTTGGGCTAGCCCACGTGGGCTCTGGGTGGGTTCTGCATGGGTCCTGGGTGGGCCCCACCTCGGCAAATGTATATGGGACCCAGGTGGGAGCCGCTTGGGCTAGCCTGTGTGGGCTCTAGGTGGGTTCTACATGGGCCCTGGTTGGGCCCCACCTAGGCAATTCTATGCGGGAACCATAGGGGATAAACGTGGGATCCAAGTGGGCTCAACCTTGCTCCTAGGAAGATTTTAATGGTAGACTAAAACAGTGTTTGACATGAACTGTGTTAATTATTGAAACACCTAAAATACATTTTGGATGAAATAGACAATATACTGTATATTTGACAACGTTTATTACAAAAATAAACAAGATAATAAAATACAATATAAATAAAAGATAGCAGCAGCATGAAGGCAAACAGATCGAATGTGCAAGTGTACATACAGTACATAAAAAAAAAACACTTGAAATGCAAAAAGAGATATTCCCATAATGCTCCACAGACTGCTAACAGAACAAAATAAAGGATAAAAAAATGTCCAAAAACATAAATTGTGTAAGAGGTGCATCAAAATCTTGAATTTTGTAACAAAACTGTTTTAGGGCATAGGTTTTCTGGAATCCACTGTTCATTCATGTTGCATTCATCAATCTGGGTCCGCTGTGCTTGTGGGTGTTTTTTTTAGCCAACCACAGGGGGGAGAGAGAGAGAGTTTGTCTAATGGGGTGGCACATCATCCAGATCTTTTTCTGTTGTATGTCCTTACACTCCGTTGCAGCAATCCAGTCGAGTGTGTCATTGTCTAGGTCATGATCATTCTCGGCCACGATCACCATTCAGTGGCTGGTATATAGGGCAGCTGGTCATCACATGCTACACAGTCTGTGATGG